>NC_057810.1:353734716-354047598 GCF_018294505.1 Triticum aestivum | reverse complement strand
CACTTGGACCGTAAAGACATGGTAAGTCAATGGTTTCTTTACTTTTTACCAATGCATTATATATGACTTTTTATGATAAAACTTTTGCCCATGAAATTGCTTTCTGTGACAAGTTGCTTACATATGTCCATAACTTGCCTGTGCATTCTTGGCTGGTTGCTTACATAAGTACATAACTTGCCTATGCATCTTTCTGTTTTTTGGCAAATTACTCACACAAGTACCAAACTTGCATGTGCATTTATGCTTCTTCAGTCCATGTCGTAATTTGTGAGAGCACACAGAAAAAGTTGCTTAAATCCAGCTTCTAGTATTTTATTTTTTTATACTAACCCCATTTGTTTTTTTCTAACAGATTATGTTCCCAGTTTTAGAGAACATTGACAAGACAAAGCCTAAAACAGGCAATCATTACTGGATTTTTAACGTGAACATAAGGGATTGACGTTTCGAAGCTCTTGATTCTTGGAGGACGCTAAAAAACAAGTCTTTAGATGTTTGCGCAAGGAAAATGGTTGCAAGTTTTCGGTCTCTATGGGAAGAGCATTACGCCAGTTCCAGTGTCTTGCTGGATGACTTTGGGCTTACCAACATTGACGTTCCAAAACAGAACAATGAGAAGCATCCACTTCTTTTCACATATTAACTATGGTTTTGTTCAGTTTTTTACAAGTGACACACTACTACATAGAGGAAGCTAGCTAACTAGAAAAGTTCTTTTTTTCAATTTTTGTTTAGGTTCGACTGTGGTGTTTTTGCTCTGACGCTAGCAAATGGATGGGAGGCAAGGGTTGTTCCAAATTTCACAGCTGAGGATATTCCAAGCATAAGGAAACAGTTGACTAACGCGTGGGTTGACAACGCCAACAACAAGGCTCCATGGAAAAGCATACTCAAGTTAGCATAGGTCAGTTTTTTCTCCCCTCACGCACACTACATCCATGTAAATGCATGTGTTGTTTTCTTTGCTCTTTTCTGAACTTTTGGAGTGCCGAGGGGGGGGGGAGTTGCCTGCATAAGAAATTGGAGCAGGCAACTCAATTGCATAAACAGGCAATTTAAGCTTTACCGCGAGGCAAGTTATTCAGAATAACCCATAAAAGACAAATAATATGATCATTACATAACCAGGGAATTGTTGCATTTTTAGCATTGCAGAATCTTATCTATGTAAGTTTTTCGACCATTATGGGGAGATCAAGGGTGTCTGCGGGGCAATTCAAAGCACACAACAGGCAACTCAAAACTTATAATCAGGCAACTCAAACTCTAGTGTGAGGCAAGTTAGCCACAAGAAACTGTAAACCAGAAAATAATAGTTTAGGATACAGACCCACAAATAGTTTAATTTATCAATTCCATTCGACACATCTTTTCAGCCATCTGGTCACTGTTTGATCACTACACCAATCTGGTCGGGCAGCTTTCACCATTGTGGTTAACAGAACCACAATAGTTGCACTTGTTCTTTCTCTTCGGATGCAGCTCAAGTGCTGATTGAATTCTTTTTGACTTTGCCCTCCCTTTTGTTGTTGATTTTGGAGGGTCTCTAGGAATTATAGGGCCAAGTGTGGTAGTAGGTCTTCCAAACTATGGTTCAACCATCGTAGTACCTTGTGCGGCCGCAACAGCTGCATGTAGAGATGCCATACTGAGCGGCTGGTGCGCATGTCCACCATGAGCTTGCACAATAGAAGATGGAATTGCATTGGCATTTTCTTCTTGTGTAGTTGAAGAACCTGGGTGCTGTCCATACCTGCCATCCACTGTTGCTGATGATGCAGGCGATGGTGCCAGTCCAGGAATAGCCACATAGGTTGTGTTTGCCGCGGCAAGCCCCCGCGGTGGTTGTATAGCCCCCATAGTTTGTGGTGCAGGCCAAATTGCTGGTCTAGGACCCATAGGAGGTCGCGCAGGACCTCTTGCTAGTGCCGTATGCATCAAAAGTTGTGGCGCAACTCCTCTTAGCGCTTGCACAAGCCTTGTCATTGTTGAGCCCCTTGAAAGGTGCGGTGCTGCTCCACTGTTTAGTGGCACATATCCCGACAGTTGTTGTACAGGCCAGCAACTTTGTGCGGGAGGGCTCCTGGGTAGTGGTACAGCCCCACTGTGCATCACTGCAGCCCTGAACGCTGTTTGTTGGTGTCCATCCTCACTCATAGAGTTGCCAGCTAGTTTTGGTGCCTTTTTTCTCCGCGGTGCAGAACTAGATCGCTGCTGCCTAGGTCCAGAAGAGGTTTGTGCAAGTTCGTCAGGACGCACCGCCGGGTCACTAGTTGCTTGAGTGTTACTCGGTGGTGGCGCAGAAGTAGGTTGCTGTTGTCTAGATCCAGGACGCACCGCAGGCCCTTCAGGACGCACCGCAGGGCCACCAGTTGCCTGAGAGTTACTCGGTTGTGGCGCAGAACCACCAGCTGATGGTGGCGCAGAACCACCAGAGGGCCCACTTGTTGGTGCTGCCGTTTTCTTCTTCTTTGACATGTTGAGATTTTTGATTTCATGACGCGCACCACACATATGTTTTTTTTACAATATCCGTTGCAGCATCTGATGCACTAGCAACCCGGGCAAGACTACCAAAATCCATCATCAAATTTGCATGCCTGAGTTCCTTCTTCGACTGTAGTGGCATCTCATCAGGTTGGTCTTCGACAGCAGGGGGTGCGCTGGGGATTGCCATCGGTGTCCATCTTCTAAGTATGTACTACGCTGGGATTTCATCAACACCAAGTTGGTTGAAAACTTTCAAGATATGGCAGCAAAGCATGCCGTCCCTCTCAATCTTGCAGCAGTCACACCTGTAGTCTCCAGCACTAGCTTCCACCGTGACAAAATAGCCCCTAGAACCATATTTGGCAACCCACTCTTGATTGGGGTAAACCTCATACAAGTTTTCACCATGCGGTCACACATTATACCTTGTAGTCAACTGAAACTCATCACGAAACTTCTTGTACAAGTCCCTAGTATACGATCCGTACATCTGCTTCTCTATTGGGTAAGATGACCACATTTCAGTCTGTAAATGTGCTGTCCTGTAGTCTTTTGAACCCTCCCGGACTAGTATGTGTGTTTGGATTTTCTGATAGTGCTTCACAAAGTTCAAAATGGACTTGTGTGGGTTCACATATCGCTTAAGGACATCATTGAACCCCTCGCTGCGTTGAGTTGACTGCAAGAAAGGGAAGAAATGGTGCTTGAAGTAGCAGGGTACCCATGTCTCTCTGTACTTGTATAGATTCTCGAAGTGAGAGTCAGTCATAGCCTCATACTTCATCATCAGCTCACTCCACCCTGCCTCAAATTCTTCCGGCGTCAAGCTAAAGTCAACACAGTTGTTGAAATCTTTGGATAAGCCAGGGTTTCGCCCCAGCAATGCTCCAAGCTTTTCTTGTGCCTTTTTCATAATATGCCAGCGGCAACAACGGTGCACACTTGTAGGGAAGATCTTTTTAATTGACTGTGCCATTGCGATGTCTTGGTCGGTTATGATGTTGGTGGGTGCTACATTATGCATTGCCTCAAGGAAGGTTTCAAATAGCCAATCAAAGCTTGACGCCAACTCTTGCCTAACAAAGCCACAGCCCAACATGAATGATTGCCCATGCCTGTTAATCCCAACGAATGGTGCAAAGGGCATGTTGTACATGTTAGTCATATACGTTGTGTCAAAGGAGATACAATCATGATAAGATTCCATGCACGCCTTCCTTGCTGCACCATCGACCCAGAAAAAATTCTCAACCCTGTCTTCCTCATCATATTTTATCTTGTAAAAAAATCTGGATCCTCTCTCTGCTGATCTTTAAAGTAAGCAACTGTCTCTATCATATCCCCTTATTTTGTATCATCCTTGTTCAAGAGCGTCTTGAGGTTTGTAATGTGCTTTGTGCTATAAGGTACAATGAGTTCTGTCCCATAGAAATCTGACATGATGTGCATCATACGACCTGTTGACATGAAGTCACAATGGTGGTCAATCCTTTATCCACACAAAAACAGCGCCAAAAATAGCTTCTTTTTTGTTTTCAGCAAGGCAACTCAAATGCAAATCTTGGGCAATTCATGAAGCTATACAAGCAACTACAACCATACGCCTCAGGCAACACATGAGGCAAATACACAAAACAAACCAGGGGGGTAACTATGCTTTAGTAAGCAAGTTGACCCCATCCAGAAACAAGTACTATTGTACATTTTAGCTACAAAGAGACTAATCATAGGCAAGTTTAGGTTCAACACCAAATTTATTTTATAAAAAAACTAGGCAAGTAGGAACTTTTGCATTGAGCAAGAAATATGTAAATATTAGGCAAGTCCAGCATCCAGAAACAAATTAGGCATTTTATCTCTTTTTGTACTATTATAAGCAATTTAGTGTCACTATAAAGCAACTAAGGCATATGTTTGAAGCAAATTAGTGACATGTTTCAAGCAAAATCAAGTAACTTGTTGATGGGCTAAGAAATACACAACTAGTAGGCATGTCCAAGTTCTTAAAGTTGGAAGATAGGGGGGAGGTGGGTGTGGTTCAAAACCTGTAGTCAAATTGCAGTTATGAAGGTGAGTAAGGAAGGCCCTTTCTTCTGGCGGTATCCCTTGGTGTGATCGCAAATACTTAGTCAAACATGGTTTGTCAATCAACGGATGGTTGTGCTCGCTAACAAAGTAGATCACCTCCCATCTGCCATCTGTTACCTTCACAATCATCTTAGCTTTGCAACCAGCTTGTACAATTTTATCTCTTTTTCGTTTCTTGCTCCTCTTTTTGCCCTTACTATCATCATCAAGAAAGACAATAGCCTTATCTTCATTATCATCTTTTGCTTGTTCAACAATGTCATCTAGCACGGGAATCTTTTCTGCCCCTTTGTCATCAACATCAGGCTTTCGAAACTTGTTACAAACAAACTGTTGTTTTATCAACTCCCCAGTTTTAATATCCTTTCTTGAACTATTCATTTTGATTGGAAACCCCATCTGCAAGGAATATGCATTGTAATGCACCTTGGCATCTTCCAAAGTGTCGAACCTCATGCCCACGTAAGGCTCCTTGGACTGTGACCAAGCTTCATCATCATTTTCGGCACCCAAACCATTACCAACAGTGCCACCGGTATCACCTGCAGCACATGTGCCATCAAGGGTATGAGCATCACTCCCAGCTGCTACAGCTGTAGGTACTTGTGTACTGCCCGGAGCACACCCCCCATGACTTGATTGCCCATCTGTCTCCATTGCTTCTGTAGCAGCACCATCCACTCTTTGGATGATAGGGGGATTAGGTGATTCCGCCACAAATTCTGCATTTCCAGTAGCATGTTGTGTACAATACAAAGGATCATCATTATTTTCAGCTGGTTCCTCATTTAGGCCAATCATTGCCAACCTGTTTTATTTGTTGAGAATATGGGAAAAAGTAAAGCAAGTCAGCAAAGGGATGGAAGCAAGTAGCACAGTAAATACAGGCAAGCCAATATCACACCTACCCAAGCACACAAAAATAGCTCAATCATGTTCAACCTGTGCATTTTTTCAACCAGAAAAATTAAAGCAATTTTTATGTTGTTGAGGCAAGCTAGTACCACACTAAACTCAGGCAAGCAAACAACACAGCAACACAAGCACACCAGATTCACAATATAGCAATTGAACATAACCAGGCAATTCAAAGTGCACTATCACGCAACCCAAACCATATAATCAGGCAAGTCAAACTATATATGTTAGGCAATATATTATTTTTCAGGATATGTATTTTTTTGTATTAATGAATCATGTTTGTACATATAAACATAACATAGGCTTTTTGTTTTTTGTGTTTCATAATATATTTTCTTATTTTGTTTTTCTTAAATGCAGGCAACGGTTGATTTTGGGGAAGCAAGCATACTGCCATAGAAGTGCTACTTTGAAGTGTCTTCAGAATGGATTTCACTCCCAAATCAGAGAGATTAGAGCATGTTTAGTGTTAGGAAAAACTTAAATTAGAATTATGGGCATGATTGCTCTTTTATATTCAGACTACTTCTGCTTTCAGTACCTATGTTTGTGTGTTAGAAAGAACTTAAGTTGACATTTTTAGGTTTCATCTATTACAGCAGCAAGTTTGTGTGTTTTTGGATATGCTCAGTATGTTTTAAAGTAACGTTTCGCCGCTGAGATAGTTGTTGGTATATGGATTTTCTTGTTGGCTTTTTCCTTCTTTTGCAGGATGAAATACTAATAATTTTGCCACTGTATCCTGGCAACTTTCCAACTTTTCTTGGATCATGGTGAAGGATATGATATAACAAAGGTAAATTGTACTACGCAACTGTCTCTTGTTTTTTAGTTGCAATTTTAGTTACATTTATTTCTTCTAGTGTTTTTTCACTATCGAAACCAAGGAATAATTGAAACAAATGACCAAGACAAGAGGAATCTTTCTCTAGTTTTCTTCAAGAGTTGCCTTGACATCATTATGCTTTTTTGCTTAATCATATAATGCAAGTTGCTCCAATAAGCCATTTGTTTTTGGTCCACATGCTCCCAAAAGATCTGATAGGGAGGGGGGGAAGCCTTGTTTTCCCCTTCTTTTCCATAGTGATGTCAGTATTTCATTGTCTTATAAATTTCAAGAGTGTTCATGTTTTGCCATGGCATAAGTTTTCAAAGTTTTGTGCATACATATACTTAGTTGCCACATCATAGCACTGTTTTTGCCCAAACAGAATGTCTTTTTTGCACTGTTATAAGCAATTAATAGATCTGGAACACATCAGAAATAGATCATGATCAGTTGTTTCTCATCCTCTTATAAGTATTGTTTTTGCTCAGTTATTTTTCTTGCTTAAGGCATTATATTTTCCTAATATTTTTGTCCCCAACATTTACTATCAGCACTTGCCTATAGATTTATAAATGTGTTCATATGCAATAGATTTGTAAATAGATTTTGAAAGCTGGGAAGAAATATCATGCTTAACATCAGACTAAATTTGCCCAAATCAGGGGGCTGAAACTTGCCTAAACAGCAGACTAAACATGCTTAACATCACATCTTTTTTACATAATGTTTTGCACAACTGAAGCCTTGTACAAATCGTGGGGAAAGAGGAGGGGGATCTGGAAGATGAGCTAAATCTGACCTTTTTGCCTTGCTTTTTTGCCTTTTTGCCAGGAGCGAGGCGCCTAGAGAAGAAACATCAATGAAGCCGCCATTGGAGGGCCGTGAAGATTTTCTTGGATCTGGAAGTGGTGAGGGGAAGGGTCGTGCTGTCCTTTTTTGCTTGGGAGAGAAGAAGATGGGGCTGGGGGTTAGGTGAGGAGAAAGGCAAAAAGAAGACCCGCAAGGGTGGGGGAGGGATCGGACGAAGGGGAAGGACCAAGTGATTTGCTCGGTTCGATGGGTGGCTGCTGGAATCGGGAGCAGGGGCCAGGTACTTTCCTATCCTGGACAGGGGGAGACAAAAAATTGTTATATCTGGGTGGCTGCCAGGAAACGCTAGGGAGCACCCGGCTGCTCCCTAGACGCGTCCATAATTATTTTATAGTTTCGCGTGATACAAAGGATCAGATGGTCTTACGTTTTTCTTACAAGCTCGTGTGTAAAAGTGGCCCAAAGCAGTTGTGTGGCCGAACTCAACGAGACAAGACCCGCGCGCCCGATCCTTAGGGTTAGGGTTTTAGAAAACCCTGGCGTATGGACAAAACCACGCGAATCCAACGGTCCAGCCCACCCCAAATCGCCTCAATCCCGACCCGACGCGTATCTCCGCGCCGCCCGCTATAAAAATCGCGCAGCTCCACATCCCCCCCCCCCCCCCCCAGCTCCGCCTCCCTTCTGCTCTACCCGCTTCTAACAAACGCGCGCACACTCCCTCTCGCTCTCGCGGCGCAGGTCGGAGGCTAAAACCCTAGACACAGGCGACTATGACGGCGCCGGCGGACAAGGGGAAGAAGGCCAAGACCGACACCGACGTCGGCGAGGAGAACGAGCAGATCGACGGTGCCCTCGTCCTCTCCATCGAGAGGCTCCAGGAGATCCAGGACGAGCTCGAGAAGGTGAGCTGCCCCTCTCTGAGTTCTCGATCTATTTTGTTGCGTCGTCAGTGTTGGGGTGGATGCACAACTGGATTTCTAAGTGGGTTTATTGGAGCGGGTGATTGCGTCAAATTCCGGAGTACGTAATTTAGTGGAGGGGTTGCTGATTACGGTTTGGTAGACTTCTCTGGTACTCGTTGCGTAGCTGTGCGGACTGGTGGTCGCAGCTGCGCGTGATTACTGCGGGCAGTACTTGCTCAAAAGCTGTGATGTTGCGAATTTTGTCGTTCGAACCTATAGGAACTGACGAGTGTATTATATCGCCTGATTCACGCGTAAGCTTCTGGCAAGTGACAGTTTAAATTTTAGAGTATTCAATGGTATGCCAAATTATTTAGCAGGTTTCGTAGTGGACGCGCAATCAAGAGTTTATAGGTAGGCGGTTTGAGGGTTTACATCATATCAGTAAACATTTTGAATTGCAAAAAACATCTAATGTATTATTCAAATTCAATTGCCTTACTCCTCTTTTGGTTGGTATGTCCAAACTTAGTCAGTAAGATAACTCTAATAACTTAGTGACGTCAAGTTGGTGTCAATTAGCAAGCGAACTTCCCGGATGGAAGTGCTTGCAGAAATAAGTCTGGATTTTCATTTCTCGGCCCCATATTGGTTCCCGAGTGTGGTCTGCAAGAACTGGATTTTAGACTGGCTACCACCCTCTTGCAAGGAGCTGTTAGTAATGAGTTTGAATTGTTTTATCCAAATTTTGGATGTAAAGGTCAATTGTTACTGAGTATAGATAGTGTGTATGTTGCTTTCCTTCATTTAGACATATCTAGACAAATACAATAAGCGGCAATTTATGGTGCTTGCATTTTTGCTGTCTTGCCGCTATAGTATCTTGTCAAATACACCAAACAGAAAGATATCGACTGCGTTGTTTAGATGTTCTATTTGCTTCCCCGGCCAATTTTACTCACCAGTTATTCCTTGACCAACTGTTATTCAATTTCGTCTGGTTAATAGAAACATAGTATGCTCATATTGCCCACAATATATACAGCTTGTTCTATTTTCTTCTGGGCTAGGTTATGGTATTCGGTTTCTGGCGTTAACCGGGTTGTTGCCACCAGGGCAATTAATCCTCATTATACCTATACGTACTTGACTGCAGTTTTTATTGGAGTAAAAATGAGTGGAAAATGAAAAAAACATATCATTCTGAGACATTGGAATTTGACTCAGTTAGACCTATAGTTTAACAGGAAGAATTGCTTGGTTACCCGTGAGCCAGGCGTAGCATTGATATGATATCCCAAAGTGACTCCACTTTCACCTTCCACTTTTTATGGCCCTTCAAGTCCATTAGGAGATGTTGAGTTCATCCATACTTATTTTTATACCTGTTCCTAGTTTCTTTTGCGTTTTAAAGTTAAGCTGTCATGTAAAACCTTCTTTGTACCTGCATTTTTTTTGATGCCCAATGGGAAGTGGACAGGCTTATGTTAATTTCATCCATTGCTAACAGGTTAATGAAGAAGCAAGTGATAAGGTTTTGGAGGTTGAGCAGAAGTACAGTGAGATTCGCAGACCTGTCTATCTTCGGAGGTGTGACATCATCAAAACAATTCCAGACTTTTGGCTGACAGCGGTATGCAGACTATTTATTACACATGACAGTTTTGATGTTTGTTGCAGTTGCCAATCAACATGTTTACATTCTTACGTATTTTGTTATGTGCTGCTTGCAGTTTCTAAGTCATCCTCTTCTCAGTGAGCTTTTGACTGAAGAGGATCAAAAGGTATTTTATTTCTTTGATATGAAGCGGGTTTCTGTTTTATTTGAAATATTATGTAACTTTTTATCTGTTATAATAGATGTTCAAGTACTTGGAATCTGTTGATGTTGATGATTCTAAAGATGTCAAGTCAGGCTACTCCATCACTCTTGTAAGTACCATTCCCTCTTGGGAATTATGATGTCTTAATTGCATCACTTGTGTCTAGGCCGAAAGGAAGTAATAGAAACTAGATGCAACCGATAAAATGCTGTATGCCACAATGGCATAACCTATGCTTAAGGGAGCTAGTGAAGAAAGGCGAATAATGGCCTTTTCAGCCCAATTCAAAGTCTATTGTTGATAAGACGTTCAAACATTCATCTTTATTATACTCATTATCTCCTTTTTGTTTTGAAATGCAGAACTTCTCTGAGAATCCGTACTTTGAAGACAGAAAGCTTACCAAGTCATATGCCTTTGCTGATGATGGAACAACCACAATAAATGCCACTTCCATTAAGTGGAAGGAGGGAATGGTATTGTGCCCTCTCTCTAAGTTACTCCCTCCGTTCGGAATTACTCGTCCAAGAAATGAATGTATCTAGATGAATTACATCCATTTTTATCCGTTTTTGTGACAAGTAATTCCGAACGGAGGGAGTACATATCTTAGCACTGGCTTGGATGGAGAAAGTCTAATGCTCATATGTATACACAGGAAATTAATGGGAATGCCATTAAGAAGAAAGGAAGCAAGCGCCCATTGGTTGAAGAAAGGTCAGTTGCTTATCTTGCCATGATTGCTGCAGATGGATGGTGAAGTTGAAGTATTTGGTGCTATTCATTGACACCACACTGTAGGATGTGTATTATGGTAAAATGGTGGTGAATGATTATTACTGTTGCTTATCACATGACTAAATAATCAAATATACAGTTTTTCATGCTGTGATGACGTTCATTCTATAGCACTTTGTGAAAAGCTAGTGGAACTGGGTTACTTGGGACCTTCTCTACTGAATGTCATTAGCAATTGTGCAAGGTCTTCGTGAAAGTAGGAAATATACAATATTATTGAATTCAAATTGATGCTTTAAATGATTAAGTGTATAAAAATGCTGCAAGCATTTTGCACGCATATATGTGTTACCTGATTTCTTTCAGTCCTGTGAGCTTTTTATGGCCCACATGCTCATCTTCATCTTTTCCTTGGCATAAATTATAACTAAGTGTAATTATCTTCCATTTCTGTTTCAAGAATGCTTGTGCTAAGAGCCTGAGACAGATTTCCCGCGGCACCAAAATAATGTCTAGCTTTGTTAAGTAGTATGTGAACCTTGTATTGTGTTGCTCCCTCCACACCAAAATATAAGACGTCTTTGCAGTTTAAATTGAGCTGCAAAAACGTCTTATAATTTGGTACAGAGGTAGTATTATAGCCCCCTATACTCTTGTACTAGTGCCCTGCTGTATTAAGTTGTTCCTTCTGCGGTCTTATCTATACCAATATAAAAAGACCCAAAGGGGCAGATCCAATTAATCTCGGCCATCAAATCATGTCAATCCAACGACCTAGACTGCTTCAATGTCGAGTACTCAACATGTTTAGCGTGCAGTTAATTTCATGCCAAAAATAGTGCTAATCACATAATAACACGCAAATAATATCCTACTTAATATCCGCATGCACTTAATATACTTCCAAATTAACGTGAATTTCATAGATGTTGGGTCATTTAGAAAGTACTCCCTCCGTCCCATAATATAAGGACGTTTTTGACACTACACTAGTGTCAAAAATGTCCTTATATTATGGGACGGAGGGAGTACCTCCTATCTTGTTCTGCCATATTCATTATAATTTCTATGGCATGAGCATCTAGAAAAATGCTCAGGTAGTATGACGTTGAACAACATTTTTTGTTGTGAACCTTGCGTGTCTCATTTGTGATTTCTGAGGTTGTTAGGCAAGATCTGAAAAAAGCTTATATACTGAAAAAAGCTTATATAGTGTTTTTCTTGCAGTTTCTTCACCTGGTTCACTGATACAGAGCACAAGAGCCTTGCTGATGGGGTGCAAGATGAGGTAACAAAATTATTATTTCACTTGTCTGGCCTTTGGCTAGTAAACTTGTAGTGTTTATTTATCCTGATGATTTGGCAATTTGTGTTATGAGCTCTCTGGTCTTGCAGACGCTTACGGGAATTCTTATGATTTTTGAACTGTGCAGGTGGCAGAGATCATCAAAGAAGATTTGTGGCCGAACCCATTGAAATATTTCAACAATGTCAGTATTATGTTTGATTTGGTTCATAATTTTATTTTATTTCCTTATATGCCTGGCCCTTAAAAGATCTCTTGTTGCAGGAGGTTGAAGAGTTTGAAGGAGATGACGAGGATGAAGAGGTAAGCTCTGTCTTTGCAGTTCAGCAAAGCAACTAGTGTTGAGTTTTAGTATTGGCCATACTTACACGGGTAGCTTATCGCTCTCCTATGTTTGCAGGGATCTGATGGGGAGGATGCTGAGGAGGACGACGACGAGGAGAACTGAGGCCTTGGTTGGCTTTGGTGGGTCCTGATGAATCGTTGTCTGCAGATGCTATGGGTGTCTGAAGGGTGAAGTCATGTGACCGTTTCGAGACTGTTTCGTTTTGTGTTTGACTTAGCTGGAACTTAGCCTTAGGAGCTGTTGAATGCGTTATCGAGTACGTACTGTCGTATTTTCGACTTAAAGGAGACCTCGATATATCATAATCTGGCGATATCTATGACAACAATTTAACTTGCTGGTGACTCTGGTCGTTGTTGCAGCAATATGGTGCGCTTTTCCGATCTATGCGATGCATCTGTTTGCTAGGATTCTAGGCGTCTGTTAACCCGCCATGTATTTACTCATAGAGTTTGCTTCCCTTGCTGGCTTCTGGCTGAGCCTGAGTGATGACGGTGAATATTCCATAGCCGTCTCGCGTAGTTGCTACAGCCGCCGCCGCCTCCCAACCCTAGCTGCCACAGTTGCCACCTTGACACGTGTCGTTTTACTCCCTCCGTCTGGAGATACTTGTCGGAGAAATGCATAAAAATAAATGTATCTAAAACTAAAACTAAATACATCTAAATTCATTCATTCCTCTGACAAGTATTTCTAGACGGAGGGAGTATTATTCTTGCTTCTTCGGACCGTTAGTTTTGTTCGATGCTGTAGGGAAGCCAACCTTATCGCTGACTGCTTGTCAAAACATTGCTTTAGTACTAGAGCTTCAAAATATTGGGATTCTTTTCCCCCTGACTTCATTCTTTCAAAAATTGTAAATGATATGGTTGTTATTTCAGGCGCGTGCGAAAAGGTGGTTCGCCGCGCGCTAGTTTTGGTGCGCGGCGTTCGGAGCGCACTATAAATTCAGCGCCTCCTCCACGTGCCCTTCCACCGCTCCTACACGCCCTCGCCTTGCCATGAGCCCTCTGCTGCTCTCTTTCTCACCTTGTCGCCGTCGGGGAAGTTCGGGCTACCGCGGCGTCTGCGCGCCTCTAGTTTCTTCTGTGCCGAGTTCCGGTCCGGTGAGATGCGCCTCAGCCCTGGCACATTCGACATCACCCACGAGGCCGCCCGCGTGTACGACGCGGCAACGTGGCGCCTCCAGTGGCCGCGTAGGGAGATGAACTTCCTCGACATGCCGACGCGGGAGCGGGCGCAGGAGCTCGCGCCTTCCCCGCGGCTTATCACTGACGAGGACCGTCGCGACAACCGGAGGCGGGAGCGCTGTCTCGGCATCGCCGAGATGGACGAGGAAGCCATGGCGCTGTGGCGCCAACGCTTCCCGCGGGACATCGTCAACGAGCACGAGTTCTACGCGTAAAGGATGGCGGAGAGGGAGGAGAGGAGGGTGGAGCGAGCCGCCTATCGCAAGGACATGCGTACGCGGAAGGCGGCCATTCTCTTCAACATCGAGCTAGGAGAAGTGTCGACATGGGACTCCAAAGACGAGCGGTATCTTGACGCCTTCATTGAGTCGGAGGAGGAGAAGAAGGAGGACATCGCCGAGTCAGAGTCGGTGTCGGAGGAGGATGATGACGAGTAGTTGAACTATTTTTTTATCTATCTATGCTATGAACTATCTATGTATCGTTTTTATTATCTATCTATGCCTATCTATGGAGTATCGAGTCGGTGTCGAATGTGTGTCGAGTCGGTGTCGAAGGAGAAGACGACGAGTAGTAAAAAATATAGCGGGCGTCTCCTGGAGCGGCGCGCGTGCAACTTTTTGCAACGGCCGCTGGAGCCAGTGCTCTGCGGCGCGCAAAAACTGGCTACGCTAGCACTGTAAACGTTTTTTAGCGCGCCGCGCGTTGCACGCCTGTTGGAGATGCTCTTACAACGTCAGATCGGCTGCCGACGAAGGACGTGTAAGAGTTTGTGTCCGGATTGGTTCCCTTCAGATTTTGGGCGTCCGTGTGTTTTTTAAGAAGAGCTTTTGACTGTTTATTGGTGTGGCGACTTTGACATCTTGTGTGTTGGTTTGTGGCTTGATCCGGTTTCTCCAACCCTCTAAATCTATGGTGATGAATTGTAAACCTGTTCTGCGTGAATGATGCTCCAACCGATGCTGCTTTTTACCGATTTTTTATATCTTGTCTCAAGGGGCGAGTGACTATTGCAGTGTTTAAAGTTTGGTATGATGAGGGCGTTTGTACGTATCGCTTTTTTTTGTTGTTGGTTCAATACAATTTCTAATCTTCGGCGGGCGGTGTACAATAAGAAACGAGTATACTTTTTAATGTCATTTTATTTTTAGTTGTCGTTCTACATATGCTTTTCTTGATATTAATCAAATTTAAGATGCCTTTTGGCTGTATTGGTCAAAAAAATATATATTTCATAGCCGCTCCTGACCTACTGTCACCTCCCTGTGAAGGCCTCTCGAAAGGAAAAAGAGTTTGTTTGGCGGAATTAGACCTAACTAGTCAAGCATATCTTACCAAGCATGAGTGTTTTCGGTTAGAAACAAAGCAAGTGGGTAGAGATGTGTATTTTTTAGGACCCGAATTACTTGCGACCATTCGCCAGGAGGGAGGGGTTGATCGAACGAATTTGGTCGCTAGGGCGAGCTGCTCCCGATGAACGAATCTACCCCCTCGGTTGTTTGTCAGGGGAAGGGCATGGAGCCCTGTGTGTACCCCTGGCCTATGTCAGTGCTCCTCGAAAGCTTCTAGACTTGAATAGTTCACATTTTTTTTGAGTCCGATAAAATTTATTTTTGTGCAAAGTCCAAAAACAATAGAAAACAATAGCTGATATTGGGCAATGAGTTAATAGGTTATTCCATAAAAATAATATAAACTGATTTAAATAGGTGCCAAAAGTATGCTAATTTAACAAAAATATGGCATGGAACAAACAGAAGTTATAGATATGTTTGAGTTGTATCATCATGTTCATGTTGTTTTCCATGTCGGCAATGATGATATTATGGTAGATGTTATATTAGCTTGTGAATAAGAACATGTGGAGTATGCTAGTTTGCAAGTATGATTGATATGTAGGTGTGGTAGTGTGTTAAAGTTCATGGTATGCTTTGAGCTTGAAGATCCATGGTGTTGTGTTAAACTTCATGATCCATGTGTACTACCGTGTAGTGTGTTATACTAGTCTTGATGCTAACTGATACGTCTCCAACGTATCTATAATTTTTTATTGTTTCATGCTATTATATTATCAATTTTGGATGCTTCATATGCTATTTCATATTATTTTTTAGGAACTGCTTTTTGCTTTTCAGAAAATCAGTACCAAACGAAGTCCAAATACGATGAAACTTTACGGTGATTTTTTCTTGACCAAAAGTGACCCTAGAAGGTCCAGGAGGAGGTCAGAAGACCTACGAGAGAGCCACGAGCTCACAGGGCGCGCCCCAAGGGGTAGGCGCGCCCCTGAGCTTGTGGGTTCCACGCAACTCCGTTTGACCTAATTTCACCTCCATAAATTCATGAATATTCGAAAACCAACAGAGAGCCACCGAAACACTTTTTCCACCGCCGCAAGCTTGTGTTCTCCTGCAATCCCATCTGGAGGCCTTTTTCGGTACTCTACCAGAGAAGGAATCGATCACGGAGGGCTCTACATCATCCTTGCTGCCTTCTGATGATGCGTAAGCACCACAGACCTACGGTTCCATAGCTAGTAGCTAGATGGCTTCTTCTCTCTCTTTGATCTTCAATATAATGTTCTCCTTGATCTTCTTAGAGTTCTATCCGATATAATCTTTTTTTACGGTGTGTTTGTTGGGATCCGGTGAACTGTGGGTTCATGATCATATTATTCATTGAAAGTAATTGAGCCTTCTGAACTTTATTATGCATGATTGTTATAGCTTTGTATTTCTCTCTGATATATCCGTTTGGTTTGGCCAACTAGACTGATTTATCTTCAGAGGGAGAGGTGCTTTGTAGGGGTTCAATCTTGCGGTGTCCTCACCCAATAACAGAAGGGGTAGCGAGGTACGCATTATATTGGTGCTATTAAGGGTAAAACGATGGGGTTTAATTATATTGCTTGAGTTTACTTTGTCTAGAGCATGTCATCCTGCTTAAGGCATTACTCTATTTGTCATGAACTTAATACCATAGATGCATGCTGGATAGCGGCTGATTAGTGGAGTAATAATAGTAGATGAGGGCATGAGTCGGTCTACTTGTCACGGACATGATGCCTATATACATGATCATTGCCATGAATACATCACAACTATGTGCTTTTCTATCAGTTGCTCAACAGTAATTTGTTTACCCAGCGTATGCTATTGTTTCGAGAGAGAGAAGCCTCTAGTTAAAACTATGGCCTCCGGGGTCTACTTTAATCATATTATAAAAACCAAAAATACCTTGCTGCAATTTATTTACTTCTATTTTCTTTTGAAATTTGTCTATCTACCTATACAAGATTTGATCCTTGCAAGTAACGAGTTCAAGGGGATTGACAACCCTCTTGCCCGTGTTGGGTGCAAGTATTTGCTTTTCTGTGTGCAGCTGTTGTTCACTAGGATTTGCGTGGTTCTCCTTTTGGTTTGATAAACTTTTTCTCACCAAGGGAAATACCTATCTCTACTGTACTGCTTCACCCTTCCTCTTCGGGGAAAATCCCAACGCAGCTCACATGTAGCAAAAAGAATTTCTGGCGCCGTTGCCGGGGAGACATCATCAAATCACTACAAGTAACTTCACTCAAACTATCATCTACTTGTTCTACCTTTTATTGGCCTCTCTTTTTCATCCCCCTCTACTTCTCTAAAAAAATCAAAAATACCAAAAATATTTTGTGTGCCATCTTTGCTTGTGTTGCCATGTGCCTTCTATTTGCTTGCATCTCCGCTTGCTAAAAATTATTGACATGGATCCTCATCCACTTGCTAATCTGTTAAAAATATCCAACTATGATGAACCAATTGCTAGTGAGTTCAGTGCACTTGATTATCTTTATGAAGTTTTGCTTGAAAATCGTGAATCTGAAAATTGTGATGAAGTGTTAAAAGAAGAAATTTATAAAGTGATTCATGATTGCTCCTGGAATGGAAAGCATGATTGTAATGATGCTATTATAAATTCTATTAATATTAGTTGTGCTAATAATATGCAAAACTACAAGCTTGGGGATGATGATTTTGTTATGTCCACTACTCATTGTAATGATCATGATTGGGTGATGCTTTTATGATCTTGAAAATTTATTTAGGCCCCATGATGAATATTTTATTGATAATAATGTTTGCAATAATATTGAAAGTGGGTTTGGAAGAGTGTCAACTTTAGGTCAAAAGAATCCCACATATCCGGAGAGTGTTCAATCTTATGATTTTTTTGATAAAAGTGGGTTTGGAGAGGTCATGACTTTAGTTGATGTTAATCCCACTATTTTGGAAGAGTATAAACTTTGCATGCATGTGGATCATGTAGAGAATATGTTATGTGATAGCTGTATTGTCGAATTTGAATATGATCCTACATGTAATTATTTTGAGAGAGAGAGAGAGAGAGAGGAAAATATGGTTATAAAAATCTTCACGTCGCTAAGTTACCTGTCTTTGCATTGAAATTATTAATGCTTCATTCTTCCTATTTGCATATGTAAGGGCATATTTCTCCTAAGTGGTTTTGGTGATTGATGACAGTGCATTTGCGTACTAATCGTGTGCTGAGCATTTCAGATATCTCATGTCTAGGCACAAGATGATTCGGTGCCCTCGGAGCCTATCGAAGGCAGCTGTTCTCTACATTTCTTTTTGGTGGATTTGAGTCATAGGAAAGCCATACTATTAAGAGGGGGTCCGCTTCAAAAAGGTTAGGGTGGAATCAACACGTACACATCTGTTCCTTTGCACCACCTTTCCTTCGCTTTGATGGAGCACCATCCGTTTATCCATGGCTCTGTGATATGAAGGCAACCAAATGCTAAAGCTTCTATGGTGTGCGGTAGTACTGCTCAAGGGAGCGGTAGTACCGTAGGGGCAAGCGGTAGTACCGCTCCTGGTGAGCGGTAGTACCGCTGCCTCCAGCCCTGAAGCTGATACATGCAGAAGTAGGCGCGGATGCGATTTTTTACTTCTGCCCTTACATGGTAGTACCGCGACGGCTGTCCGGTACTACCGTGCCGGACTTTTGCATAGTTCCAACCTCAGCGGAAGTTGTTATGGAAGTAATTTATTACTTCCGTGCATTTCTAGTGCCAGTTGATACCCGCCTTACGGTAGTACCGTAGGGGCGCGCGGTAGTTCCGCTCCGGCGGTTATACCGCTCGTTGCCTTGTGCAACATGCCCTCATCTGGTAACTACCGCACAAGTGGTAGTACTGCAACCCTATGCGGTAGTACCGGTAGTACCGCGTCGCACGGGCTGAGAGAGGGGATAACGGTTGGATCTTTTCCACCACTATATAAAGGGGGTCTTCTTCCCCAAGAAGACCACGTCTTCCCTCCCCAAGCCCCATTGTTGCTCAAACCTCCATTTTCGCCCGATCTCTCTTCCTAGCCAATCAAACTTGTTAATTTTCTATGGATTGGTTGAGAAGGCCCCGATCTACACTTCCACCAAGAGAAATTTGATTCCCCCCACTAATCCCTCACGGATCTTGTTACTCTTGGGTGTTTGAGCACCCTAGACGGTTGAGGTCACCTAGGAGCCATATTCCATTGTGGTGAAGCTTCGTGGTGTCGTTGAGAGCCTCCAATTAAGTTGTGGAGATAGCCCCAACCTTGTTTGTAAAGGTTCGGTCGCCGCCTTCAAGGGCACCAATAGTGGAATCATGGCATCTCGCATTGTGTGAGGGCGCGAGGAGAATACGGTGGCCCTAGTGGCTTCTTGGGGAGCATTGTGCCTCCACACCGCTCCAACGGAGACATACTTCCTCTCAAGGGGAAGGAACTCCTGTAACACATCCTTGTCTCCACCGGCTCCACTCTTGGTTATATCTTACCTTTACTTGTGCAAGCTTTTATTGTGTTGTATCCCTTGCTTGCTTGTATGCTTGTTATTGTTGCATCATATAGGTTGCTCACCTAGTTGCATATCTAGACAACCTACTTTGATGCTAAGTTTAATTTGGTAAATAAAAGCTAAAAATGGTTAGTTGCCTATTCACCCCCCTCTAGTCAACCATATTGATCCTTTAAATTGGTATCATAGCCTCGTCTCTTTATTAAGGACTTTACCATCCGAGGAGTATGGTTGACACCGTAGACGATGGGGAGAAGCACTCTGGTATGAATCCATCCTCGTCTATGTCCGATGGGGGATGCTTGGTATCTCGTGAGGAGTTCAATGTGGCTTTGGACACATTGAAAACCTCTATGACGACCGAGGTTAAAGGCATGTTTAAGGAGTTTCTTGATGGCATTAAATTATCCTCTGCATTGGAAGTGGTTGATCCCGCCAACAAGGTGGTGGATGCTAACTCCAATAAGGAGGAAGGTAGTAGTGGCCAGGTTCCTTTGCCAAGTGGTAAGAGTGGGAGTGGCATCTTTGCCCATGTTGAACCTCCCCTTACCTATGGAGGACCAGTTCCCTCCACGCATATGAATCATGTTGGTCCTCCTCCTAAGCTTGCGAAAAATCTGGATTTTTCCGCTTGGGTGTATCGCTTTAAACGCCATTTAAATCATAACTCTACTAATCTCTGGAGAATTATTGAGCAAGGTTTCTACCCGCATGATCCAAGCAACTTCACTCCTAGAGAAGCCGCAGATCATCAATTCAACGAGTCCGCTCTCTTCATTCTCCAAGAAGATATTCCTCCTGAAGATATTGCACATCTCCGACCTTTCACCGTGGCCAAGGAAGCATTGGAGCATGTTGTTTCCTTGTACAAGGTAAGCGCAAGCATTCAACTCTCAAACTTTGAAGTGGTGCAAGATGAAGCCGATGAGTTTGCCATGATTGAAGATGAAGAACCTCGAGAGCTTTATTGAAGATTAACTACTCTCGCGGTCTCACTCCGAGATCATGGGAGCAAGGATATGGATGACAATTAGATAAAACACAAGTTTCTCAAGGCCATGATGCCTTACCACAAGGCCATGTCCTTCGTCATCCGTCAAAGGCCGGACTTCCACGCCTTGTCCTCAAGTGAAGTGTTGGATGAGTTTGTTGCAATGAGGATCTTGGACAAGACCGCCGACAATGCGATGTTGTGTGCTCAACGGTCAAAGAATCCCAACCTTGCTTTGAAGGCCAAGGCTAGTGTGGAAGAAAAGGATGAAGAGGAAGAAGAGGAGAGTTACCTCGAAGACACCAACTATGCCTATCATGAGCACATGGCTCTTGCTTCACGGCAATTTTGGGGAAACAAAAAGAACACAGGGCCCAACTTCAACAAGAACAACTCAAGTGGCGCCAAGGGCAAGCAATGTGTGAGGACATGCTATAATTGTGGCAATGTGAGTCACTTTGTTGTGGATTGCCCTTACGATAAGAGGGAAGACAATGGTGTCAAGCTTATCCGAAAAGACAAGGCCAAGTCTTTCCCCAACAAGAACAACTTCACCAAGAAGACCCCTCCCAAGGGTTTGGTGGCACAAGAAGAGTACAATGAGGATCATGAAGATGGTGAGACGGTTTCCATGGCCCCCGTTGCCATTGCAACAACTCCACGGGTGTCCCTCTTCGATTCACCCAACGAGAACATCACCGCCAAGTGCCTCATGGCTAAAGCCACCAACAAGGTAACCCCCAACATCAAGGCTACCATCACTAGTAATCCTTCCTTGACGGATTGCATTGATGAAAGTGAGGGGGCGAAGGAGGAGGAGAATGAATTTGAGTCTTTCATGGGAAAGCTCAAAGGTAAAACCAAGAAGCACTTCATTGCTCTCTTGGAACAACTTGGTGAAGCCAATGACATGATCGAGGATCACGAAGAGACCATCTCTAAGATGGAAGAGCATAGTCGCGACTATGTCGATGAGATACCGGATCTCTCTAATGCGCTTGAGGAAGAGTGTGTTCATCGTTTGGCTCTTGAGGGGTCACAGAATGATGATCATGCTAAATTAAAGAAAGATCTTGATCATGCTCTTGTTGTCTCTCGTGTGTTCAATTTCGAGAAGGCCAAACTTGGGGTTAACCATGCTAGACTCGAGGAGGAGTTTGATCTACTTGACAAGGCTCACAAGGCCTTGAAAGTGTTCATGCTAGCCTCAAAGAGTCTCATGATCAACTCCAAGTGAGGCTAACCAAGGAGAAAGCCAAATTTCCTCATATGGTTTTAAATGATAATGCAAATGCTACTAACTCGTGTTGTGAGCATGTGCATCTTCTGGAGGAGAATGCCAAGTTGAAGGAGAAACTTGAGAAAGGCCTTGCGTCTTGCATACAAGGTGAGAATAACCTGAACGACCTTTCGATCAATCAAAAGGAAGTTGTAGCCAAGGAGGGGACTGGGTTTGCACCCAAGTCCAAGAAGAAGAAGAATGACAAGACCAAACAACCTCCTCCTCTCAAGCAAAGGTTTGTGAAGGAGGGAGACAGTACTCCTAAGGAGAAGAAGAATAATGCGAAGGGTGGTGGTGTCAAGAAGGGCAATGCCACTCCTTCCAACAAAGCTAGTGACTTTAACTTTTCTTATGTGTTATGCCGTGCTAGTGATGGGCATGTTTATGCCAAATTTGCTGGTTATTCTTATGAGTACATTGAATGGTTTATTTGGGTTCCTAAGATCCTTGTTGCTAACATCAAAGGACCCATTACAAAATGGATACCTAAAACTAAGCATTGATCTCTTGTAGGTATTTGCTTCCGGTGGGGGATCATGGTTGCTCGATAGTGGAGCCACAAATCATATGATCGGAAGCAAGGAATTGGTGGTGAACGCCCACAAGGTTTCATCTATGCCCACCAATGTCGAAAGGGGTGATGCCTCATCTTCTAAGGTATTGGGTTTTGGCAAGGTTGTCATTTCTCATGATCTCACGATCGAGAAAGTCATGCTTGTTGAGTCCCTTGCATACAACTTACCTTCGGTTCGTCAACTTGCGCTCATGGGCTTTGCCACTTTCTTTGATATTGATTCTGTGTCCCTCTTGTGGAGCAAAACTCTTAAAGTAGCTTTTGTTGGGCATGTCGAGAACGGTCTTTATGTGATTAACTTTTTAGAGCAACCCATTAAGACCGCGACATGCCTAATGGCTAAAGTTGACGTGGGATGGCTTTGGCATCACCGTTTAGCCCATGTCAATATGAGATCTTTGCAAAGTCTTCTCAAGGGGACCCTATCATTGGACTAACAAATGTTAGTTTTGCCAAAGATCGTGCTTGAAGTGCTTGTATCGAAGGAAAGCTACATGAGACGCAGTGGCGAAGCCACGTTACACCTATGCAGTCGATTGACTACACATGATTCTTGTATGTCATTGACCCCCAGGTCCACATGCCACGTAAATGAACGAACCAAAAAGGGAATTTGACTACGTGGCCTATCTACCATCTGCTATTTTGCTTGGGTTAAGACTAGTTGGGCCACTACTGGGCCATATAGTAAGAAGTCGAAAATCACTTCCCTCACGGCCATTTTTACTCAAAAATAAAACTAACCTCATAGTTGATCCCCAAATTACATGATCTCCTTCAACTACTCCAGCTACCGCATGCCTATCCAATGAGCGTCGATAGCCGCCGCAGCGTGCGTCTTCCCATCCTTTGTCAGACGTTGACGATCTCTAATCTGACCATGAGATGTGAGGAACGACCCCCTCCGGCGAGCCACGGCCACCTACCCACGGTTGCACACTCATTGTCCGTCACCTTGATCACTACTTTCACACTAGTCGGCACTCTATATCCTATCCAACACCAGGAGGAGGCCCTCCACTCTCCCACTTTTATTTGTAAGTTTTATCTGCCAACACTGCAATACTATTCCTTGTCTTTTTTTTTTCTCGCAAGCAATATTAAAAAGTAAGAATTTTTTTGTTTAGAATAAGAATTGCATTTTTCGCGATGAAATATATCACGTTGATTTCTGCAACAGGAATAGGCGACGATCTATTGTATTGTTGTCTCATTACATATGTTGAAACTGATATATTCAAGTCTAATGCCGACCCCTTCACGATATGCATGATCACAAAGGGCTGCTACATAATATATGCTGGTAGTAAAGTATGATATTTATGTTCCTGTTTAATTTGTCTATAAATATTTCCATTAGAATTGCTTGACATCACAAGGTTTTGATCCTGGCACCACCACTGATGAGACGGCTCACCCTCACTATCATCTACTCGGCGAGGCCTTTTGAGCTCCTTCACATGGATCTTTTTGGGCCTCCGTCCTTTGATAGTCTTGGGGGTAGAAAGTATTGCTTGGTGATTGTGGATGATTATTCAAGATACACTTGGGTGTACTTCAAGAGGAAGAGTGAGACCCAAGAAACCGTCATCGACTTTGCAAATGGAGCTCAGCGTCAACACAATGCAAAGATTTTAGTGATAAGAAATGACAACGGCACTGAGTTCAAGAACAACACCTTGGATGAGTTTCTTAGTGATGAGGGGATCAAGCATCAATATTCCGCACCTTACACCCCTCAACAAAATGGTGTAGCGAAGAGGAAGAACCAGACATTGATGGATGCGGCAAGGACCATGATGGAGGAGTTCAAGTCTCCGTACAACTTTTGGGCCGAAGCCATCAACACCACTTGTCATGCATCCAATCGACTCTATCTCCGCAAAGGCTTTAACAAGACTCCATATGAGATACTTACCGGCAACAAGCCCAACCTCAAGTATTTCCAGGTGTTCGGTTGTGAGTGTTTCATTCTCAAGAAAGGTGTTCGTTTGTCTAAATTTGAGGCTAAAGCTCATGAGGGCATATTTGTTGGTTGTGCTACAAACTCTCATGCTTACCATGTCCTCAACAAGTCCACATGACTCATTGAGGAGACGTGTAACATGGAGTTTGATGAGAATAACGGCTCCCAAGTGGAGAAAAGTGGTACTTGTGATGTAGGTGATGAAATTCCTCCCCAAGCCATAAGAAGAATGGGTGGTGGCCATATCCTACCCATTGAGGAACCCCTTGTGGTCAAAGGAGAAGGACAATGTTCCACTCAAGTGGAACCATCACCAACCCAAGACCCACACACTTCTGAAGAACAAAGTGAAGGCCCTCAACCAAATGAACAAGATCAAGGACAAGATCAACCTCAAGATGGTGGAGATCCACCAATTGATGCCCAAGGTCAAGTTCTTGCTACCGAGAAAGTTCAAGATCAAGATCGAGCTCAAGCTCAAGAATAAGCTCAAGACTTACAGCTCCTCAACTCTCTGTTGAGGAGCAACTGGAGCGTCGTGCCGCGAAGATTGCTTCCAAGCTCGCTACCAAAGAGAATCTCATGAAGAATGTGCTTGGAAGCTTAAGAAAGGGGGTAAGCACTCCTAGAAAATTAGCAAACTACTGTGAACATCATGTGTTTGTTTCTTGTGTTGAACCCCCAAAAGTCTATGAGGCGCTTGAGGATCCGGATTGGCTTAATGCCATGCATGAAGAACTCAACAACTTTGAGTGCAACAAGGTATGGGGATTGGTGCCAAGGCCAAAGGAGAACCATAATGTCATTGGAACCAAATGGATCTTCAAGAACAAGCAAGATGCTCACGGGATTGTCATTTGCAACAAGGCTCGTTTGGTGGCACAAGGCTACTCCCAAGTCAAGGGTATCGACTAAGGTGAAACCTTTGCTCCCATTGCTCGCCTTGAATCTATTCGTTTGTTGCTTGCTTATGCTTCTCATCACAACTTCAAGTTGCAACAAATGGATGTGAAGAGTGCTTTTCTTAATGGTCCTCTTAATGAGTTGGTGTATGTCAAACAACCCCTGGGGTTTGAGGATCCCAAGCTCCCCAATCACGTGTACCAACTCGATAAGGCGCTCTATGGCCTTAAACAAGCCCCATGTGCATGGTATGACCACCTTACCGAGTTGTTGCAAGATCGTGGGTTTGAAATTGGGAAAATTGACCCCACTATTTTTACTAAGAAGGTCAAACGGGAGTTGTTTGTATGCCCACTATATGTTGATGATATTATCTTTGGTTCTCCTAACAAAGCTTTCAATGAGGAGTTTGTCGCACTCATGACTACAGAGTTTGAGATGTCCATGATGGGAGAGTTGAAGTTATTTTTTGGGTTCGAAGTCAAACAAAGAAGAGAAGGAATCTTCATAAACCAAGACAAATACACTCAAGACATGCTCAAGAGATTCAAGCCGAGTGATGTCAACCGGCGTCTACACTAATGCCTACCAAATGCCACTTGACATTGATCCCAATGGTAAAGCGGTGGATCAAAAGGTATATCGTTCTATGATTGGCTCCTTGCTTTACTTTTGTGCATCTGGACCAGATATCGTGTGGAGTGTGGGAATTTGTGCACGGTTTCAAGCCTCACCTAAGGAAAGCCACTACATGGTGGTCAAGTGAATCTTTCGATATTTGGCTCATACCCCAAACCTTGGCTTATGGTACCCTAGAGGAGTAAACTTCAATCTTGTGGAATTTTCGGATTCGGATTGAGCGTGAGACAAAAGTGGATAGGAAGTCACCTTCCGGAGGGTGCCAATTTCTTGGTTTGTCTTTGGTGAGTTGGTCTTCTAAGAAGCAAAGTTGTGTGTCTCTCTCCTCCACCGAAGCCGAATATGTGGCCGCCGGTAGTTGTTGTGCTCAACTTCTATGGATGAGGCAAACTTTAAAGGATTATGGTGTCACTTGTGACAAAGTGCCTCTTTGGTGTGACAATGAAAGTGCCATCAAGATTTCTCTCAACCCGGGGAAACACTTCAAGACGAAGCATATTGAGATTCGGCATCACTTCATCCGGGATCACATTAAGCGAGGGGAGATTGATCTTAACTATGTCAACACTCATGATAACCTTGCATATATTTTCATGAAGCCTTTGGATGAAGCAAGATTTCGCAAGTTAAGGCATGAGCTAAATATCATCGATTTGAGCAATGTGGCCTGAACCTTTGCACACCCCACCATACTCATCATGTTGTCTTGTTTAGGTGTAGGCACGGACATAGGGGGAGTGTTGTTCTCTCAATGAACTCTCCCTCCCCCATTATGCATAAATTGATCAACTCTTTCACATTTACAATTTTTTATGGTACTTGTGCTTCAAAGACGAGTTTTGGTCATGGGCCCAAGGCTAATTCTTTGCGATACCATACCAATTGACTCAAACATAGGTGGATCTGGCCACCGCCCTCTCTTCAATGAGAGGTTTTAGTTCGTTGTTTGGTCCTCATTTTCTCTTTGCTTACCTTTTAGACCTTGTTTGTGGTTAAGTTGCTTCTTTGGTGCTCTCTCTTGTGTGTCCTTTTGCTTGAAGCTCTTTGTTTTTTCGTCGTGCCTTTGTGTCTCCCATTTTCCTTAGCTTGTTTGTGTTGCAAATGCCGGTTCATTTCTCTCTAACCAAAACATGCACTTTCTTGGGCATGCGGTACTACAGTGTGGCATGCCATGGTACTACCGCTGGAGGTGGGTGGCTCTTGTACTTGCATAGCTACGACCACAGCACGGTATTACCACCTCCAGCACGGCAGTAAATTTTTACTGCCGCTAGAAGAGCAGTACTACCACCCAATGTGCGGTACTACCGCCCGGGCTGTACTACCGTGATGACCTGCGGTACTACCGTGCTGTCGTGACCGCATGGGGGTTAAGCACGGGCAGGGGGAGTTCCAACTCCCCCATACCCATTCATCTCTTCCCCTCACGTCTCTCTCTCCTACCCAATAATGTCGGCGGAGGACCTCGTCGGATCTCCATCTTCGGCCACTCTCCTCTCATTTCCACCGGTGGGATCGTTCCCCACCTTGTCCTCTTGCCATGGAACCCGGTATCTCCCCTAGTCCTTCTCTCTTTGCCTTTTTTTTGCATCTAGGTTTTGGGGGAAATATGAGTTGGTCTTGTGATTTTTGGCTAAATCTTTGCAAGAGGAGATAGTTGGAGAGTGCTTGTGTAGTAGATATGTTTTTTTGGTGTGATACAACAACGTAGTTTTTGATCGATGGTAGTACCATTTTCTATTTATGGATGTTCTCAGATCCGTTTGTGCGAGATCCTCCCCGTGTGGTACTACCGCTCCGCCTGAGCAAGGTACTATCGCTGGCCCCTGTGGTACTATCGTGGTCAGAGCAGTAGTAAAATTTTACTTCCGCGCCCAGTTCAGTACTACCGATTGACTTAAAATTATTTTGTTTTGTCACATCCAATCTCATTTCTAGTTGTTTCATTTATTGGCCTTGGTCTTTGCAATAATCCTTCTTGCTCTTCTCGCGTGTTTGCGTTGTGTGTCATAGGTGGTGGCTCCGGTTCCGTTGCTAGGCGCTTGAATGCCATCCATGATACAAGCTCACAACATCTTCGCAACTAAGAAGCTCCTGAGGGGTCCAATGCGCCAACATGCCACTTCAAGACAACAACCACCAAGATCAAGGAGCCAGTTGTCATCCTGGACGACATGCCTCTACCAGACTTTCAGCTTCGAAGGAAGCTCAACCCCTATATCAAGCCTCGAGAACAAATAAGGGGCAATGACTTCTTTTGGACCAAGCAACAAAATCTCATCTACCTAGATGTGATCAAGGCCAAGCAGAACATCTACATACCCATTCATTGGATTGATATGGAGCATCTGAGGAAGAACCAGGCATATTTTGGTGAGCCTCTGGATTTGGTGGAGCAGTTTGGTATTGAAGAGATCATCACGTTCCACCTTGACTATGACCCAGAGATTGTGGCTCAGTTTTTTGCTTCTGTCCATTTCCACTCGGATGTGAAGTGGAGCATGACTTGGATGACAAATGGAAAGAAGACGACCGCTGAGTGGAAGGAGTTCATGGATATGTTGCACATTCATGATGAGGGGCTAGATGTGCCTGTTGGTATCCGCCCGCATGCCAACCCAAAGTCCGCTTCCAAGAACAAGTTTCAACCATACCTGGTGGAGAATAATTTACCCAATGGCAAGAAGTCTTATGTGCTGAACCCATTTCTCAACATCATGCACCGGATCTTTCGCAGCTCTCTTTTTCCTCACATGGGCGACAAGGACAAGGTGCATTCCTATCTTATGGACATGATTCTTATTTGTGAGGAAGCGCCTCTTCGACAACCTGGACCACTTGATGTCTCTCACATCATGTGGTGTGAGCTTTAGTCTGCTGTGTTCCATCGTAAGGTTACCATCTATGGACCCTATTTGCACCTCTTAATTTAGAAGACTTGGGAGAAGCTCTTTTCGGGTGAGGAGTTTCATGCTCTCAACTGGTTTCGCCATGAGCCCATTAAGCTGCGATAGAAGAACAAGTGGGCTAACACCACTACCCGGGCTAAAGCAGAGGCTGCCCGCATGGATATTGATGAAGATGAGATTGCGGAGGAGGAGGAGGACAGTTCTGAGTATGAGCCTCCCTCCTCATCTTGGGCTTCGAAGCTCAAGGACAGGGTGGAGACTGTTATGCATATAGGCCAAGGGGCAGTACCAGACCCATGTTGCTCAGAAGGAGAGTCGCCAGCACGACAAGCGGATTTTGAGGACGCTTGGCGAGCATGTCTCAAGTGGGTCTAAGAAGACCATCACACCTGAGGCTGCTTGGATGAAGAAGAAGGGATATCAGTGGGTTGAGCCAGATGAGGAGTCCATTCCTGCTGCTTCTGAGGAGGAGATTGTTGGGTGATCACTACAGTAGGAGCTACCACCCGTGTCTTAGGTGTCCTCTCTGCCTTTTTAGTGTCTCGATGCCAAAGGGGGAGAGAGTGTAGGATTTGCGAGTACTTTGTTTTGTCTCCTTGCTTTCGTTGAACATTTGTCGTTGCTTTGGTTTGTGTTATTTTCGTGTGAGATTGGAGACTTATTCTATCATACGGTGTGAGACATATGCCTTCACTCTTATCCTTTTATTGTCAAGTAGATTAGTAGCTTGTGAGTTTATTTTGTCTTGTGCCCTTATTATCATGCTCACTTGCTATACCTTGCTTACATGCTTAGTGTCTCTCATCTTGTTGCAAGGATTGCCTTGTCTATAAAATATAGGGGGAATGTTGATCCTAGTGTGTGTGTTTTGCAGTTCAAAGCATATCTATAGAATGCACACATCTAGGGGGAGCCTATCTATATTTTATAGATTTTGGGTTTGCTTATGCTCATTATATATCTCTATGTGCAAATCCCGTATTGTCATCAATCCACCAAAAAGGGGGAGATTGTAAGGGCATATTTCTCCCTAAGTGGTTTTGCTGATTGATGACAATGCATTTGCGGACTAATCTTGTGCATTGAGCATTTCAGATATCTCATGTCTAGGCACAAGACAATTCGGTGCCCCTCGGAGCCTATCGAAGACAGTTGTTCTCTACGTTTCTTTTTGGTGGATTTGAGTCGTAGGAAAGCCGTACTATTAAGAGGGGGTCCGCTTTGGAAAGGTTAGGGTGGAATCAACACGTACACATCTGGTCCTTTGCACCACCTTTCCTTCGCTTCGATGGAGCACCATCCGTTTATCCAAGTCTCTACGATATGAAGGCAGCCAAATGCAAAGCTTCTGTGGCCTGCAGTAGTACTGCTCAAGGGAGCGGTAGTACCACAGGGGCAAGCGGTAGTACCGCTACCTACAGCCATGAAGCTGATACATGCGAAAGTAGGCGCAGATGTAATTTTTTAGTTCCGCCCTTACGCGGTAGTACCGCAACGGCTGTCCGGTACTACCGTGCCGGACTTTTGCACAGTTCCAACCTCAACGAAAGTTGTTACGTAAGTGCCAATTGATACCTGCCTTACGGTAGTACCATAGGGGCACGTGGTAGTACCGCTCCGGCGGTTCTACCGCTCATTGCCTTGTGCAACATGCCCTCATCTGGTCACTACCGCACAAGCGGTAGTGCCGCACTCTGCAGCGGTAGTACCATAACCCTATGTGGTAGTACCGCGTCCTTGTGCAGTAGTACCGCGTCGCGCGGGCTGAGAGAGGGGATAATGGTTGGATCTTTTCCCCTACAATATAAAGGGGGTCTTCTTCCCGAAGAAGACCACATCTTCTCTCCCCAAGCTCCATTATTGCTCAAACCTCCATTTTCACCTGATCTCTCTCCCTAGCCAATCAAATTGTTGATTTTCTAGGGATTGGTTGAGAAGGCCCGATCTACACTTCCACCAAAAGAAATTTGATTCCCCCGCCTAATCCCTTATGGATCTTGTTACTCTAGGGTGTTTGAGCACCCTAGACGGTTGAGGTCACCTCGGAGCCATATTCCATTATGGTGAAGCTTCATGGTGTCGTTGGGAGCCTCCAATTAAGTTGCAGAGATAGCCCCAACCTTGTTTGTAAAGGTTTGGTTGCCGCCTTCAAGGGCACCAATAGTGGAATCACGACATCTCACATTGTGTGAGGGCACGAGGAGAATACGGTGGCCCTAGTGCCTTCTTGGGGAGCATTGTGCCTCCACACCGCTCCAACGGAGACGTACTTCCTCTCAAAGGGAAGGAACTTCAGTAAGACATCGTCTCCACTGGCTCCACTCTTGGTTATCTCTTACCTTTACTTGTCCAAGCTTTTATTGTGTTGTATCCCTTGCTTTCTTGTGTGCTTGTTCTTGTTGCATCATATAGGTTGCTCACCTAGTTTCACATCTAGATAACCTACTTTGATGCTACGTTTAATTTGGTAAAGAAAAGCTAAAAATTGTTAGTTGCCTATTCACCCCCCTCTAGTCAACCATATCGATCCTTTCAACATATGTGAGATATTGCTTGTCTTGATAATTTGTTTTCCTATAAAATGCCTATGCATAGGAAGTATGTTCGACTTAAATGTGGATTTTACATGTTTTATGATGCTTTCTTTGTGCTTCAATTCTTGTCTTTCATGCGAGCATCATTGAAATCTCAAGCCTATCTTAATGCTATAAAGAAAGAGCTTGTTGGGAGGCAACCCAATAGTTATAATTTTGCTTTTTATTTCTGTTTTAGGTTTTGACATGATTATTTCTACTATAATGATTGTGTTTTTATGTTAGTGTTTGTGCCAAGTAAATCCTTTGGGATGATTTGGATAATAGTTGACTTGATTCCGTGAAAAAATAGAAACTTTTCCGTCCAGTGCTGGAATTACTATAATTCACTGGCACGTGATAAAATCCTAAATTAAAAAAAAGATTGATATACAAATTTCCCACGTTGTCCTAATTTGTTAGAATTTTTGGAGTTAAAGAAGTATAGTTTTTGTTCAGATCATTACAGACTGTTCTGTTTTAGACAGATTCTGTTTTCTATTGCATAGTGTGCTTGTTTTAGTGATGCTATGGATTATATCGGGGGGTATACATCATGGAGAAGTTAGAATATAGTAGGTATTACACAAGAATAAATTATGAATGAGTTTATAATAGTACATAAAGTTTATTATTTGTCTATTACACTATGGATCTCACAAGGTTTTTGTTGGGTTCTCTGTGCTGAAGTTTTCATGTTTTGGGTGAGATCACGATGGATGAAGGAATAAGTAGCGGCAAGAACCTAAGCTTGGGGATGTCCAAGGCACCCCAAGGTAATATTCAAGGAAGACACAAGCGTCTAAGCTTGGGGATGCCCATGATGGCATCCCCTCTTCCGTCTACAATCTATCAGTATGTTACTTGGAGCTACATTTTATTCATCACATGATATGAATTTTGCTTGGAGCGTCTTGCGCCATTGTTTTTGCTTTGTTTGCTTTTTAGTTTGCCATAATCATTGTTTGCTGGACACACCTTTTGAGAGGGACACACATTTATCGTTATTTTTTAGAATACTCTATGTGCTTTACTTATATCTTTGGAGCTAGACAGTTGCTCAAGTGCTTCACTTATATCTTTTAGAGCACGTAGTGGTTATATTTTATAGAAATGGTTGCACTCTCATGCTTCACTTAAATTGTTTTGACAGTCTATGAATGGTAGTTCATAATTTGCATGTGTTATAAGATTAGTCCAAGAAGGATTGATGCACGAACCAATATAGGCAACCAATATATCAGCACATTTAAGATTTCTAGCCATACTTTGCTTAACTAACCAGTTGCTAGAAATGGTAGATATTGTTGCCCCAGTAAAAAATTCTAAGGATGCAATAGGAAAAGTTCTAGAAGTTCAAAAACGCAGAAAAAGGGTTTTCTGAACAGATTCTAAACCAAAATATAGAGTATCAAATTGCATCTGCTAGGATTGGTACCGGTCCTAAGACTGATGAACGTGACACAGTTACCTTTCCAAAATTTGCTAGCCTCTTCGATACCGTGCATTGCCCTTTCTCACCTCGAGAGTTGGTGCAAACTTCGTGAGTGCATCCAAACCCTGTGGTATGATATGATGTATCACACATAATCCTCCTTATATCTTCCTCAAAACAACCACCATACCTACCTATTATAGCATTTCCATAGCCATTACGATATATATTGCCATGCAACTTCCACCATTCGGTGTTACTACTCGTGTGTTCATCGTCATATTGCTTTGCATGATCATGTAGAGCATACATGATATTTGCGGCACAACCACCATTCATCACTATTATACATGTTATGCTAGATCATTGCACATCATGGTACACTGCCAAAGGCATTCATATAGAGTCATATTGTTTCAGTTATCGAGTTGTAATATTGAGTTTTAAGTAAATAAAAGTGAGATGATCATCATTATTAGAGCATTTTCCTAGTGAGGAAAGGATGATGGATACTATGGTTCTCCCACAAGTCGGGATGAGACCCCAAATGAAAAATAAAAAAAGGAAAAATAAAAAGAAAGAAAGTAAAAAAGAATGAAATGAGAGAAAAGGGAGAAGGGGCTATGTTTACTATCCATTTACCACACTTGTGCTTCAGAGTAGCACCACGTTCCTTCATATAGAGAGTCTCCAAAGTTATCACTTTCATATACTAGTGAGAATTTTTCATTATAGAACTTGGCTTGTATATTTCGACGATGGGCTTCCTCAAATGCCAGAGGTCTTCATGAGCAAGCAAGTTGGATGCACACCCACTTAGTTTCCGTTGAGCTTTAATACACTTATAGTTCTTAGTGCATATGTTGCATGGCAATCCATACTCCTCGCATTGACATTGATTGATGGGCCTCTCCAGCCCGTTGATCAGCCGCGTTGATGTGAGACTTTCTTCCTTTTTGACTTCCCTTATTGATATCTACCACCGCATTCTATTCCAGCTATATTGCTATATCCATGACCCACGCTCATGTATTGCGTGGGGCTGAAAATGCTAAAGCGCGTTAGAAGTACGATCCAATTGACTAGTTTGACACCGAGGTGCTTGATACTTCTCCAACATATCTATAATTTTTTATTGTTCCATGCTATTATAGTATCAATCTTGGATGTTTGTTATGACGTTATATATCATTTTTGGGACTAACCCATTTCCAAGTGCCAGTTGCTGTTTTTTGCTTGTTTTTGGCTTTACAGGAAATCAATATAAAACAGAGTCCAAACTGAGAAAAAACTTTGGATAATTTTTTCTGGACCAGAAGGGACCCTGGAAGGTTCGGGAGAAGACTCGATGAGCCGTGAGGGAGCAACAAGCTCGGGAGGCACGCCCCAAGGGGGGGGGGGGCAGCGCCCCCAGGTTTGTGGGCTCCTCGTGGCACCTCTTAACCTAATTCCACCTCTATAAATTCTCAAATATTCCCCATACATCAGAGAGCAACCCAAAATACTTTTTCTACCACCACAAGTTTCTGTTGTCGCGAGATCCCATCTACAGACCTTTTCCAGCACTCTGCCGGAGGGGGAATTGATCACAGAGGGATTCTACACCAACCTTGCCGCCCCTTCGATGATGTGTGAGTAGTTTACCATAGACCTATGGGTCCATAGCTAGTAGCTAGATGGCTTCTTCTCTCTCTTTTATCTTCAATACAATGTTCTCCTCGATGTTCTTGGAGATCTATTCGATGTTATCCTTTTTGCGGTGTGTTTGTTGGGATCCGATGAATTGTTGGTTTATGATAACATTATCCATGAATATTATTTGAGTCTTCTCTGAAATCTTTTATGCATGATTGTTATAGCTTTGTATTTCTCTCTGATTTATCTGTTTGGTTTGGCCAAATAGATTGATTTATCTTGTAATGGGAGAGGTGCTTTGTGATGGGTTCGATCTTGCGTTGATCAATCCCGACAGAAAGGTACATGACACGTACTTGTATCATTGCCATTAAGGATAAAAATATGGGGTTTATTCATATTGATTGGATTTACTTTGTCTACATCATATCATCTTGCTTACGGTGTTACTCCATTCTTTATGAACTTAACACTCTAGATGCTTGCTGGATAGTGGTCGATGTGTGGAGTACTAGTAGTAGATGCAGGCGGGAGTCGGTCTACTTGTCTCCAATGTGATGCCTATATACATGAGCATTTCCTTGGATATCATCATGATTATTGGCTTTTCTACCAACTGCCCAACAGTAATTTGTTTACCCACCGTATGTATGTTCAAGAGAGAAGCCTCTAGTGAAAACTATGCCCCTGGGTCTATTTTAATCATATATTAAAATCTAAAAATACCTTGCTGCAATTTATTTACCTTTATTTTATTTTGTGTTTTTATCATCTATCTATCATTACGAGATTTGATCCTTGCAATTAACTGCTTAGGGATTGACAACCCCTTGTTTACGTTGGGTGCAAGTATTTGTTATGTTGTGTGTAGGTACTGCTAACGAGGTGTTGTGTGGTTCTCCTACTAGATTGATAACCTTGGTTCTTAAGTGAGGAAAATATATATCTCTACTGTACTGCATCATCCCCTCCTCTTCAAGGAAATCCTTGTGAAGCTCACAAGTAGCAGGAAGAATTTCTGGCACCGTTACCGGGGGACATCATCAACATCTATCAAGTACCATCTCATAAAATTTCATCTCCTTGTATTTACTTCTATTTCCCATTTTCTTCTCGTTTTCATCTCCCCCACTTCTAAAATGTTTTCACAAAAACAGATAAATATTTTCCATTTGCCTTTTTTTGCTTTCTTGCTTGCTTTCTTGCGATGTCTCAAGAAAATTACTATGATATCTCTTGTCATAAAAGGTTGGCTGAAATTGAGAAAAATACTAAGGACTTCATGTTTACGCAATTTGAGCACAATAATTTTTTTACCGATGAGCTTAAGGAACCCTCTACCTTATTAGATGCTATTGAAAAAAAACTCAGTGATGTTAATGAAGAATTTGACGATCTTCAATCTCAGCTTGCTCTTACTAAAAATTTGCTAGGAAAAATTTCAATGCACAAACTACACTAGTAAACTAGGTGGTAGCTAAGCCGGAATCTTTAGCATTTGTTCATGATGAAGATATTAAAATGATTGGTGTTACACCCATTGAATATTTGTTTAGTAATTTAAAACTTTATGAAAAGGGGTCTGGACAAGAGTCAACTTTAGCTAGAAGGCGTCCCCATTGTTCGGAGGGTGAAAATCTTAATGAAAAATTGATAAAAGTGGGTTTGGAGAGGTTAAAACTTTAAATAGTGATGTTTCCACTTTTTCGGATTTCAAGGATTTTAATTATGATATCTGTTCTTCCATTGAGTGTATTTCCTTGTTGCAATCCATGCTAAATTCACCCAATTCTTATGAACAAATAAGGCTTTTACTAAACATATCGTAGAAGCTATGATGAAAGCTTTAGAAGAAAAGATAGAATTGGAGGTTTCAATACCTAGGAAACTAAATGATGAGTGGGAACCTACCACTAAAGTTAAAATTAAAAATTATGAGTGAAATGCTTTATCTGATTTGGGTGCTAGCGTTTCCACAATACCAAAGTCTTTATGTGATATGCTAGGCTATACTAATATGGATGAATGTTCTCTTAATTTGCACTTAGCGGATTCCACTATTAAGAAACCTTTGGGTAGAATAAATGATGTTATTATTCTTGCAAATAGGAATTATGTGCCCGTTGATTTCACTATGCTTGATATTGATTGTGATCCATCTTGTCCCATAGTACCTGGTAGGCCTTTCCTATGAACCATAGGTGCTATTGATATGAAAGAAGGTAATATAAAGTTTCAATTTCCTTTAAAGAAGGATATGGAACACTTCCCTAGAAGAAGATTAAGCCACCATATGAATCTATTATGAGGACCACCTATGGAGTTAATTTGAAAGATGATAACACTTGAACTTATGCATTACGCCTAGCTAAGGGCGTAAAACAATATCGCTTTGTTGGAAGGCAACCCAATAGTTCTCTTAATTTTTATTTTTATTTTTCTATTTTTGGTGTTGATACGTCTCCATCGTATCTACTTTTCCAAACTCTTTTGCCCTTGTTTTGGACTCTAATTTGCATGATTTGAATGGAACTAACCCGGACCGACATTGTTTTCAGCAGAATTGCCATGGTGTTATTTTTGTGCATAAATCAAAGTTCTTGGATTGACCTGAAATTTATGGAGAATATTTCTGGAATATATAAAAAATACTGGCAGAAAAAGATACCAAAGGGGGGCCACCCAGGAGCCACAAGCCCCTAGGGGCGCGCCTCCCAGGCTTGTGGAGCACCTGGAGCTCCGGCAACCCTAAATCCAACTCCATATATACCTGTCCACGGAGAAAAATTAGAGAGAAGGATTCCTCGCATTTACGATATGGAGCCGCCGCCACCGCCCGTTCTTCATCGGGAAGGCTGATCTGGAGTCCGTTCGGGGCTCCGGAGGGTGGAATCCATCGTCGTGAACGTCAACCTTCCTCCATCACCAATTTTATGATGCTCACCACCGGGAGTGAGTAATTCCGTCGTAGGCTTCCTGGATGATGATGGGTTGGAGAAGATTTATCATGTAATCAAGTTAGTTTTGTTAGGGCTTGATCCCTAGTATCCACTATGTTCTGAGATTATGTTGCTATAACTTTGCTATGCTTAATGCTTGTCACTAGGGCCCGGGTACCATAGTTTCAGATCTGAACCTATTATGTTTTCATGAATATATTTCTGTCCTTGATCCTATCTTGCAAGTTGTATACACCTATTACAAGTTATGACCCGCATACCCAAGGTGACGATAATTGGGATTGTTTCTGGTGATTACCGTAGTTTGAGGAGTTCATGTATTCACTAAGTGCTAATGCTTTGTTCTGGTTCTCTATTAAAAGGAGGCCTTAATATCCCTTTAGTTTCCTTATGGACCCCGCTTCCATGGGAGGGTAGGACAAAAGATGTCATGTAAGTTCTTTTCCATAAGCACGCATGACTATATACAGAATACATGCCTACATTATATCGATGAATTGGAGGTAGTTCCGTGTCACCCTAGGTTATGACTGCTACATGATGAATATTATCCAACACAATTATCCATTGCTGATCCAATTCCTACGAGCTTTTCACATATTGATCTTTGGTAAGTTACTTTTGTCATTGCTGCTAATCACTACAAAACTACTACTATTACTTTTGCTACTGTTACCGTTACTATCATACTACTTTGCTACTAAATACTTTGATGGAGATATTAAGTCTTCAAGGTGTGGTTAAATTAACAACTCAACTGCTAATACTTGTGAATATTCTTTGGCTCCCCTTTCGTCGAATCAATAAATATGGGTTGAATACTCAATCCTCGAAAACTGTCGCGATCCTCTATAATTGTCGGTTATCAAGATGTGTGTAGACAATTATGCTACTGTTGTAGTTGTGTTTTTGTGTTTAAATTAGTGTTTGTGCCAAGTAAATCCTTTGGGACGATTTGGATGAAAGTTGCTTTGATTCTGTGAGAAAACAAAACCTTTTGTGCCTAGTAACTGAATTATCTAATTGACTGGTGCATGATAAAATTCTGAACTTTTTACACATGATTGATATACAAATTGCCCATGTTGTCCTAATTTTTCAGAATTTTTGGAGTTACGGAAGTGTGATAATTGTTCAAATCATTACAGACTGTTCTGTTTTGACAGATTTTTTTCGTTGCATTGTTTGCTTGTTTTGTTGAATCTATGGGTTGTATTGGGGGGGGGGGGTATAAGCCATGGTGCAATTATAATACAGTACATATTATTTAATAATAAAATATGAATGGGTTTACAACAGTACCTAAAGTGGTGATTTGCTTGCTATACTAACGGATCTCACGAGTTTTCTGTTGAGTTTTGTGTGCTGAAGTTTTCAAGTTTTGAGTGAGTACGACGGTGGTTATATTTTAAAGAAATAATTGCACTCTCATGCTTCACTTATATCATTTTGAGAGTTTGTTGAAAAGTAATGACAATTAGTACGAGTTATGAATTTGGTCCTAATATGATAGGTGTTCAAGAGGGATATAAAAATCTTTCATGTAGATCACTGAATATGATAAGTTTGATTCCTTGTAATAGTATTGCGATATAAAGATTGTGATATGTGGGAGGTACTAGTGAATGATTATGGTTTAGTAAGAATATTGGTGTTAAGGCTTGTGATTCCCGAGGCATGCACGTATAGTCTCTCGTTATGCTATGAAGTTGGAGCATGATTTATCATTGATTATCTTCCTTGTGAGTGGTGGCGGGTGTCGGTGTCAAAACCGGCGGATCTCGGGTAGGGGGTCCCAATCTGTGCATCTAAGGCTAATGGTAACAGGAGGCAAGGGACATGATGTTTTACCCAGGTTCAGGCCCTCTCGATGGAGGTAAAACCCTACTTCCTGCTTGATTGATATTGATGATATGGGTATTACAAGAGTTGATCTACCACGAGATCGTAGAGGCTAAACCCTAGAAGCTAGCCTATGATGATTATGGTTCTGATCGTCCCTCTAAGGACTAAACCCTCCGGTTTATATAGACATTGGAGAGGGCTAGGGTTTACATGGAGTCGGTTACAAAGAAGGAAATATAATATTCGGATCGCCAAGCTTGTCTTCCATGCAAAGGAGAGTCCCATCCGGACACGGGACGGAGTCTTGAGTCTTGTATCTTCACGGTCCCACAGTCCAGCCAAGGTATATAGTCCGGCTGTCCGGATACCCCCTAATCCAGGACTCCCTCAGTAGCCCCTGAACTAGGCTTCAATGACGATGAGTCCGGTGCGCAGTTCTGTCTTCGGCATTGCAAGGCGGGTTCCATCTCCGAATACTCCATAGTAATCACCGAACACTTAGATCGTGTCCGGATCTGCAAGATGATCTTCACATACCACCGTAGAGAGAATGATATTTCACAAGTGTAATCTACTGACAACTTTAGACATGACACTACGGTCGGGTCATTATTCGAACCGTTTTCCCACAACCAGCCATAGCGCATATTGCGAGGCAGTTTCCTCGGCACGTCTTGCTGAAGCAGAGATCATGTCCCCTTATTACGGGATTCTCATCAATGCGGGTATGGGTAGCCCAACCGCATCGCTAATTGTGGGGAACGAGTGGGTTCCACCAGGAAAGTGGGGAGGCGAAAAAAGCTTTTACCGCCTCTATAAAGAGATAAGGTCTCTTCCTTTTCACCCACGCCTTTTTCTTCCGCTAGTCCATTCCCCTTTGCTCGAGCCCTAGCGCCCAAGCACTCTTCTTCTCCACCGAAGAGAGGTCCTACGAAGATGTACAGATCTGGAGCAGGAGGCAAATGGATGGCCTCTACCATCCAGGAGAGGGATATCAAAAAGCTCCGAGAGGCCGGGTACTTGGCCAAGAAAATCGGCCGCCATCTTCCACCAGGGGACAGATCGTCCCCACTCTGGAGCCCCACGAGAGGGTCGTGTTTCTTCCTCATTTCGTCCGCGGGCTCGGGTTTCCCCTTCACCCATTTGTTTGCGGCGTCATGTATTATTACGGGATTGATTTTCATGATCTGTCTCCCAATTCTTTCCTTAACATTTCGGCGTTCATCGTCGTATGTGAGGCTTTTCTCCGTATTTCACCCCACTTCGGCTTATGGCTGAAAATCTTCAACGTGAAGCCCAAGGTGGTGAATGGCGAGCACGCCGAATGCGGCGGCGCCATGATGAGCAAGATGCCCTAGGTCATATGGCCGACGGGCACCTTCAATGATTCCGTCAAGGAGTGGCAGCAGCAGTGGTTCTATATCACCGAACCACATGGTAAAAAGTGGGCCGTTGCTCCCGAGTTCAGATCCGGAGCCCCACTGCGGCTCACGTCCTGGCCCGAGAAGGGCCTGAACTGATCCTCATCCGACGAGCTGTCAGTGCTCCAAACGCGCTCCAGAGCATGGTCGACAAGGACGTCAAACTCGTCAACATAGTCCAGGTGATGTTAGTTCGCCTGGTTCTCCCTTGCTAGCGTCGAGCCTGCAATTTGTGGGAATACAACCCGGCCGAACACCAGACCCTACAGGAGCTCTATGTTTATTCTTTGTTGTGCTCTGTGCATCTGGAAGGTGCTCTTCAAGTCTGGCAAACCGTGGCCGGGCTCCGCCGAGGACCGCGGGTATCAACTATCCCACTCTGCAAGTCCGGTAAGTCATTGTTGTGCTCTGTGCATCCGTCTTTTAGCCGGCTGTCACACCCTAGCTAGTCAATGCATTAGAGTGTTGCATCATGTTTATTCTTTCAACAGAAACTTGAAATGGGGATGACAGAACCCCCAGCCCCCTCTGAAACTAACTAGGGTTTACTAAAAATATTTTCAATGAACCTGAAATGCCCTTCTAAAATGTCCATCATTTTTGTCTTGGTTCAGAACCTCTGCCAAAAGTGATGCATAGTTTTCTAGGTCATCCTAAGGTCTTTGAATTAACTCATAAGTATTTGAGTTTGGGCATTTAAATTATATAAATTATTTTGAATGCTCAAATATTTCCAAACTAAAATGTTCCATGTTGTATATATTCCAGCTAGTGGCCATGAGCAGTTTGGGAAATTTAGGAGTTGTCTAAGTATTTTTAATAAGTCTACAAACCTACAGAATAAAACAAAAAAACAGAAAAGGAGAAAACCTTACCTCGCGCCTACTAACCGGCCCACCTGCCGGCCCAGCCCAGCTGCCGCGCCAGCGAGCTGCTTGGCTCGGCCAGGCAGGCAGGAAGGTGCTCGGCGGCGAGCATCGCATGGGTGCCACGCACCTGGTCGCCACCTCGCCGCTCCCCTCGTCCAGCTGATGATGGGGATCGCTCCCCCTCTCTCCCCTGAACCCCTCGGACATCTCCTCTCCTCCCCAGCTCCTCTCCCTCGCGCTCCCCAGCCATGGCCGACGCCACCGCCGCCGCCCCATCGCCGTAGCCGCGCTCCCTGCCGTCCGTGCTCTGTCTCGCCGTGTCTAGGAGCTCCGCCGCCATCCTCTTCGTCGAGCTAGCCAAGCCCCGCATGCTCGTGTGGCCCGAGTCCACCGCACCGACTTCGCCCGAGTCCGCCGTCGCCGGAGATCCCCTTCAACGCCGTCGCCGCATCAGCCGTCCCCGACCCCGCCGGTTGCCTCCATGAGTGCCCTGTGAGCCTAGCTACCTCCCCTTCCCTTTCTCTCTCGCCCCCGAGCTGTGTAGCAACCGCAGGAAGATCACCCGCATGCACCGCCGCGGAGATTGTCGCCGACGTGCTCCCGGCCATCCTCCGGTCACCTCTCGATGTCCATCGCACTCACCACGTCGCGTAGGGTCTAACCATACACTCCTCGCACCTCACCGCACACCCTAGCCCCGAGTTCGCCTCCACCCGAACTCCGGCGGCCGCCTAGGTCATCGCCGGCGCCGATTCCGGCCACCCCGACCCCAACTAACTCCACCAAGAGCTGCGGTTTGTCCCCAGCTCCACTTAGATGCCTTCCGCGACCCATTTGGTGGCCGGAACGGCCAAAATCACTTCCGCCGCCGCGTCGGGCTCGTCGGCGGCTAAACGCCGGTGCAGCCGACTTGACTTTGACCACGGGTGGGCCCTGGTTGACTCTGTTGAGTCAATGACAGGTGGGGCCCAGCCCTGTTAACTAATCCGGTTTAGTTCTAATTATTTTTTTAGCTAAACTAATTGCACTGACACCCTGGACCCACTGGTCAGTTTGACCTGGACCAGTCTGTTGACTTGCTGAGGTCAGCATGACATCATGCTGACGCAGTAATCCTTTTCTGGAATTAAAATAAATCTAAAATGATTTATAAATTTCAGAAAATGTTCTAAACTTCAAAAATTCATAGTAATTCAACCATAGCTCCAAATGCAAAGTGTTATATATGAAAATGATCAGAAAAATCCAACCTATCCATCTGTACTGGTTTCATGCATGTTTAAACAAGCTAACCTACTGTTTATTGCAGAACAAGTTAAAGCACTTATAAGGGCCATGTATGAGTTTGGAACTTGAATCTTTGATTCAAAATGGTTCAAACCCATATGGTTTTAGTTGCATTAGCCCAACACACTCATATTGCCATGTTTCATGCATGCATCATATTGCTGCATATTGTTTGGTAATGTTGTGTATCGGTGCTCTTTGCGGCAGGTCCTGCCTCCGAGGAGTACCATGATTACCCTAACGAAGAGCCATATCCGTGCATCGACCCATCAGGCAAGCAACCAACCATTTGATCATATCGATACAATCCCATGTTCTCGCTTCTGCTCTCTTTTACTGCATTAAGACAACGTGTTTCAAACTGCTGTGTGCTACGGTAGTTGAACCCATTTCCTCTGCATGACCTGTCATTGCCACAGTAACTAGATGAAACCCACTAGCATGTGTAGGAGTTGATTGAGCCATGTGTGTGTGATGTTCCTACCTTGCTATGCCTGCTATGCTTAGAGTCATGTCAGGTCTGGTTCATCTGGGTGATGAGCTAGAGTGAAATGATCATGCCGGTAATGAGAGTGATGTGGTGAACACGATTTGGTAAAGGTATCGATGAAAGGCCATGTAGGAGTACATGGTGGGTTGTTTCATTGAAGCTGTCCTTAAGCACTGAGATCTGTATGTGTGATTTAAGAATCACCTACTACCATGCATTGGGCCCGAAACCAATGGACCCTCTCGACTTCTTATTCACCCTAGTCCTCTATCCAGGAGTTGCAAGTAGTTTCTGGTGTTTGTAGCCTACTGGAGGCCGTGGACAACGCTGACCGTAGGGGTGGGCTGTGATGCAGTAGGTACGTGGCACGGTGTACCGGATGCCTGTTAGGCATCTCGGGAACCCTGTTCACATCGTTTGGGGCTGTGAGTGAAACCCCGGCCGGATCTCCTCACGGATGGAACCCGAATAGGCGATAAACCTAGACTAGAGACTTAGGTGATTAGGTAGGTCGTGGCCGACACCCACGTTGGGCTTCTTCTTGAAGGTTGCCGAGTACATGTCGTGTAAACGGCGATAAGTGGTGAGAGCGTGTATGAAGAAGTACACCCCTGCAGGGTTAACATAATCTATTCGAATAGCCGCGTCCGCGGTAAAGGACTACTTGGTTGCCTATACAGTTCATAGACAAGTAAACTGGAAACTATTAAAAATCTCAAGATAAGCGTGAGTGCCGAGGATGGCTCTTCCGTAGGATGACGGAGGTGGATCCTCGGTGGTGTATTGAAGTGGTGAGTAGTGGACTCGTGTGCGCAAAACCATTTCAAGTTGGTGTATCGTAGGATAGCTTAGCCAAGAGTCAAAGCTGGCTTGCTGCAATAACCCCACCAACCCTTCTTGATAATGTGCATGTATGTAGGATCTGATGTAAGTCTTGCTGAGTACCTTTGTACTCATGTTGCTTTAATTTACATTTTCAGAAGACGCTGCAACCCCTTCTGATGGGTTCTTCGTAGACGTTGACATCGATGAGTAGACCGAGGCCCAGGTGGTGATCCTGAGCTTGTGAAGGACCACGTAGTATAGCCAGGCTTTCCAAGCCTCTTTTATTTTACTAGTTGTCTGTACTCAGACAAGTTACTTCCGCTGTTGGCTTGTATGTCTGTATGACTTGAATGCTGGGTCGTGTGACCCGTACTTGTGTGTATGTTATGTATGGCTCTCTGAGCCTTAAATAAAGTACTTGTGTTGTAGAGTCATGTTGTGATGCCTTGTTGTATTTGCACATATCGAGCATATTGTGTGTATGATTGAAATGCTTGGTATGTGTGGGATCTGACTATCTAGTTGTTTATTCTTAGTAGCCTCTCTTACCGGGAAATGTCTCCTAGTGTCTCCATTGAGCCTTGGTAGCTTGCTACTGCTTCGGAACACTTAGGCTGGCCGGCATGTGTCCTTCTTCGTTCCTGTGTCTGTCCCTTCGGGGAAATGTCACGCGATGGATACCGGAGTCCTGTTAGCCCGCTACAGCCCGGTTTACCGGAGTCCTGCTAGCCCAGTGCTACAGCCCGGATTCACTTGCTGCTGACCGACATGTTCGATGCTAGGTCATGGATACCTGTCCCTGTAAGTCTGTGCCACTTTGGGTTTACGACTAGCCATGTCAGCCCGGGCTCTTTACCATATGGATGCTAGCAACACTATCATATACGTGTGCCAAAAGGCGCAAACGGTCCCGGGCAAAGGTGAGACGACACCCGTGGGAATACCGTGCGTGAGGCCGCAAAGTGATATGAGGTGTTACATGCTAGATCAATGTGGCATCCAGTCGGGGTCCTGACACCGGCATATCCCGAGGGAGGCGCACTTATCATGCTTTTTGCAAAAATCCTAGGAATGGACAAAAATGGTGGAGCGGATATACTGTTCCCCACTGCCGGAGGAACCGGCCGGACCTATTCTGATGAAGATGCTGGTCCCAGCGCCTTACGAGGCGCCAAAGAAAGAGGCCTCCAAGAAGGTCCAGAAGACCCGGAGTGGCCTTCGTCGTCGTGATGCTTCGGATGCAAAATCCAAGGATTCCAGCGACCATCCTTCCTCCGAAGATGAAGAGGAGGAGGAAGAAGACGAGTCCCCCACAGGGGCAGGGAAGAAAAGGACGGCCTCCTTATCCCTGGAGGCCGAATCACCAAAGAGGGGGAAAGGTTCCCTCCCCAAGGCGCCCACCACGGCTGCTGATAGCAGCCCGGAGTGGGATCCCAGGGCCCAACCCCTGGTAAAGTCGTAAGTATACAAAACCCGCACACACCTACGTGCCCGAGGTCATTAGGATGTAGTAGTTTTAACTGTCGCCATATTTTGTACAGCCCGGCGAGGTCCCATGCCGAACAGTCCTCATCAGAGGATTCGCTGAGCTCAGATGCCCTGGCGAGCGAGACGCCTCCAGAGGTCCCTTCCCCGAAGCCTAGGCACGACACCGAGGTGTCGTCTCAGCGGGACCTGGGCCAGGGTGTCAGGACCCCGACTCAATGCCACATCGATCTAGCATGTAACACCTCATATCACTTTGCGGCCTCACGCACGGTATTCCCACGGGTGTCGCCTTACCTTTGCCCGGGACCGTTTGCGCCTTTTGGCACACGTATATGATAGTGTCGCTAGCATCCATATGATAAGGAGCCCGGACTGACATGGCTAGTCGTAAACCCAAAGTGGCACAAACTTACAGGGACAGGCATCCATGACCCAGCATCGAACGTGTCGGTCATAAGCGAGTGAATCCAGGCTGTAGCACTGGGCTAGCAGGACTCCGGTGAACCGGGCTGTAGCGGGCTAACAGGACTCCGGTATTCATCGCGTGACATTTCCCCGAAGGGACAGACACAGGAACGAAGAAGGACACATGCCGGCCAGCCTAAGTGTTCCGGAGCAGTAGCAAGCTACCATGGCTCAGTGGAAACACTAGGAGACATTTCCCGGTAAGAGAGGCTACTAAGGATAAACAACTAGATAGTCAGATCCCACACATACCAAGCATTTCAATAACATACACACAATATGCTCGATATGTGCAAATACAACATGGCATCACAACATGACTCTACAACTCAAGTATTTATTCATTAGGCTCCGAGGAGCGAGATATTACAAACAGGGGTCTCATGACCCAACATTCAGAGCATACAAGTCAAAGCACAAGCGGAAGCTATCATGTCTGAGTACAGACATCTATAAATGAAAAAGGCTGAGAAGCCTGACTATCTACCAGATCCTGCCGAGGGCACAAGATCGTAGCTGAGGTAACAAGCTAAACGTCGAAGTCCAAGCGGAACTACTAGCGAGACTGAAGTCTCTCTGCAAAAACATAAAATAGGCAAACGTGAGTACAAATGTACCCAGCAAGACTTACATCAGAACTAACTACATATGCATCATTATCAACAAAGGGGATGGTGGGGTTTAACTGCAGCAAGCCAGCTTTGACTCGGTGGCTATCCTAAACTACGACTGCAAGTAACTCTTTTGAGGTGGCGCACACGAGTCCACATATTCACCATATCAATACACCACTATGGATCCGCTCCCGTCTCCCTACGAGAACGCCATCCATAGCACTCACGCTTATCTTGCGTATTTTAGAGTATCCACTTTCACTTGTCTATGAACTATGCAAGGGGTCCAAGTTTCCATATCCGAGGAATCCGGCTATTCGAATAGATAGTGATAACCCTGCAGGGGTGTACTTCTTCACACACGCTCTCGCCACTTACCGCCCTGTACACGTCATGTACCTCGGCAACCTTCAAGCGGAAGCCGGGCGAGGGAGTCGGCCACGACCTGACTAACCGAACAAGTCTCTAGTCCAGGTTTATCGCCTATTCGGGTTCCATCCGCAAGGAGATCCGGCCGGGGTGTCGCTCACGGCCCCAAACGATGTGAGCAGGGTTCCCAAGCCCACCATCCGGGTGCCACTTGGTACACCGTGCCACTGTGCCTAGTCTGTCCCAAGCCCACCTGTACCGGGTGCCACTTGGTAGACTACTAACACTACCTACAAACACAAGAAACTAGTTGCAACTCCTGGACAGAGATCATGTTGATTAATAAGTCGAGAGAGTCAATTAAGGATCCCAATGTGTGGTAGTAGCTGTTCATGGATCACAAACACAAAACTCAGTTCCTGAGGACGGCTGCAATGAGACAACCCACCATGTACTCCTACATGGCCTCTCACCGCTACCTTTACCAAATCGTGTTCACACACTTAGCTCACACATAGTAGGACATGTTCACACGCCTCTGATTCATCCCCGATGAATCAGACCTGACTCAACTCTAAGCAGTAGCAGGCATGACAACAATCATGAAAGAGTAGGCACAACAGGGCTCAAACAACTCCTACTCATGCTAGTGGATTTCATCTATTTACTGTAGCAATGACAGGTCATGCAGAGGATAAAGGGGTTCAGCTACCGCAGCAAGTAACAAATATGTCGTTGTTGTCCTAATGCAGTAAAAGAGAGCAGGAGCGAGAGAGTGGGATTTTATCGGAATGAACAAGGGGGTTTTGCTTGCCTGGCACTTCTGAAGATAATATAGCTCTTCATCGGTGTCATCGATCACATCGCCGGTACACGTCTATCGAGAGGGGACAATTACTGGCAAACAAGGAAGAACACAATCAATGCGATGCAACAATATGATGCATGATAATGACATGGCAATATGAATGTGTTTTGGGCTAATGCATCTAGCAGCAAGTTAAATGGAGTTGGTTTGAACCCTAGGTTCAAATTCAAACTCCACATGTGATTATTTAAATGCCATTTAATTGAATTGTCCTAAACAGCAGCTATAAGTTGTTCTAACATGCATGAAAATGGTATAGATGGATAGATTGGATTTTTCTGATAATTTTTCATATATAATTTATCTAATTTGGAGTTACGGTTGAATTTCTATGGTTTATTGAAGTTTTAGCTATTTCTGGAATTTCCTGATTATTTATAGAATAAACTAAATTCCAGAAAAGGAATATTGCATCAGTATGACGCAAGGCTGAGGTCAGCAGGTCAACTGGGTCACCCAGAGTCAAACCTGATGTGTGGGGGCCACACGTCAGTGACGCAGGGCTGGTTAGTGTCAATGACAGGTGGGGCCGGGTCAAAGGCCACGTCAGCGTGGTCAAAGCTGACGCGTGGGGCCACTGCAGTTAGATTAAACCTAATCTATTTTAGTTAGCCGGTTAGTTAGGCCGCAAGGCCCGCAGGTCAGTGAGAGAGTGGGTTAATTAGTGGAGTCCTTAACTACTAACGACGGTGCCACGTCAGCTGCCGGCGTTTAACCGCCGGTGACCTCAGATCGCGGCGGCGTCCACGTCGGGATTGCGCTACAGGCCATGGTTTGGGGCGCGGGGAGCACCTACGGGGAGCTGGCGGAGTGGCGCTTCCAGTGGTGGAGGCGGCTGGAGCGGAGGTGGCCGGAGTCGTCACCGGCGTCGACCGTGGCGGTCGCCGGTGTTCGGGCGAGGGCGGCCGCGTGGTTCCAGTGCATGGGGGAGCTAGTTAGGGGTTCCGTTGGACTCGCCGTTGCTCCAGGAGCACGCCGAAGGCTCAAGCTCGAGCGGAGACGCACGGTGGCTGCGAGAGCAACGACCATGGCGGACGGCGGCGCTCGGGTATGGCGGCTGGCATAGCTAGAGGATAGGAACGAGCTCGGGGAGGAGGAGGAAAGACGGAGGATCTCACAGCGGATCGAACGAAGGAGTTGGTGAGCTCGGGGGCGTCCTAGTTGCTGCGAATCGAGCGGCGGCGATCTCCGGCCATGGCGATGAAGACGGTGGTGATGGCGGCGTTGCAGCGCGTCCGTGGCGTCGTGGCTTGTCGAGGAGGTCGGGGACGTCGAGACGGAGCTCGCAAGCACAGCGAGGGGTCGAGGGGGAGATGGTGGCCGCGGCGTTACGGTGGCGCGGCTGCGGCTGCGCTCGGGCTCGAGGGGGAGAGGGAGCAGAAGAGGGGGGAAGAGTTCGGGAGAGAGTGAAAGAGCGGCCGGGCTGCGTGGCGTCGTCCGGGGCGTTCCAGGGCGACGAGGAGGTAGCCAGGCAGGCAGGGAGGAGCTGGCGTAGCTCGCCTGTGCGCCGGGCACGCAGCTGCTTCGGGACGAGGGGAGGAAGACGACGGAGGGCTGCAGTGGTGGGCTGGGCCGGCTGGGCTACCAGGTAAGCGCCAGGTAAGTCCAGGTGGGTTGTCTCTCTCCCTTTTTTTATATTTCTGTTCTGTTTTATTTTATTAATATCTTTTGCCATTGTTTTGAATTTAAACAAATTCAAACAATGCCAAAAACTCCTCTGAATATTTTATTTTGCTAGATGGACTTTTCCAAAAGCTCATAAAATATTTTAGGGGTATTTGAAATTATATTCTAATTATATGAATATAATTCAAATTCAAATAGCTAATGATTTAAATTCAAAATCCCAAAAATAAATCCTTTTAAAATGTCATTATTTTTGGTTTGGATCAAACCCTTGCCAAAAATATTAAACATCTAAGAAGAGCATTTTGGAACAATGAATGAGATTTTAGGGTTTTTGCCCTTCCTTTATTTAGGGTTTTGAGGCTTCCAAATTTCCTCAGTTCAAGTTTTCAAAATTTAAACATGATGCCAACACTAGGCAGCACCAGAAGCTAGGGATGTGACAACTCACCCCCACTAAACAAGAATCTCGACCCGAGATTCAAGTGTAGGGTAGGACGAAGGGGAAACGCAAACTAGTATAATCTTCACGATCCAGGGTGCACTTCATAAAAGCGTTGATTCGACCACCATCTTTGTCCCGTCGTCTTGCTCTGAGAACTCCAACTAGCATGACAGCAAGAGGAAAAGGACAACTCCGGAGGAATCGATCTTCTCGAAGATCAATTAACTTAGGATCAGCTCACCAAGTGAGTCATAGAAACATCTCTTGAGCTGAGACAAGAAGCATACATCTGAAGAAATGGAGTGAGACAGATGACGAGGGCTCGCTAAGTAGACAACAATTCCAGACTTAAGCATGTGGTGATCGGTTGTCAACGTAGCGAGGAGTTGAGTTGCCATGATACCACAACGAGGCACCTTAGGGATGGTGACTCGTAGAAATATCCCCTTAAGTGGCAAAAAGAATTACCTTTGATTCAAAGATCATTGAAACTCTTTAACCCAGCCTAAGGCAATTCTCGAGCGATCGTTGGAGGGGGGTCGGTTGAATGGCATACTCGGACTTGGACGATGTGGATTACCTTGTTGAAGACAACGTAATGGATGAATTTGCTTACCACCGGAAGTGGAAGAGACCCATGGTAGAATGGCACATTGGCGGTGCAAGCTGGGAACAAAATGCAAATGCTGGGAATGATTCTGGTAACTGGGGAAGAACCCAACAATAGAGAGTGAATTCACTGTTTGAAAAGGTCATAGCATTGCCGAGGAAACTGAGAGCATCCCAGTTAGTGCCAATGATAACACATAGCGCTTGTGCGTGCTCTCAAGAACTTGAGCATTTCCATAATCATCAAGGTTTTACCAACATCCGTGTCAAGGATCCTGGCAACACAACATACTACCATGATGGCTAATGATGGATGATGCAGATGCAGAGGAAGATAACACCTTCTCAGATTCCACCTTAGCGAGGCCAAGGAAACAAAATCTGGATGATCGACCGAGAGACATTTAGCACTCTGCTTCTAATGTTCTCCTTGATGTGCTAGTGTAACCCATTCATAGAAATGGTCTGGTATCTAGAACATCAAGTAAAGGTCGGACTTCGGAAACACAAAAATCCATAAGAAACAACTAGGGAGGTAAATCCTACGAAATCCCTATGGGGAGGTGGCCAACTGCTTCAATCAAGATACTAAAATAATAGGTCTTCCGGCGGGGTGTGTTGGCCAGGACATCCACTTTACCGGTTTCCGAGGGACCGATATTATAGTTCTTGGGAAATGTTCCAAACCATCATATCTGCCTGAGATTTCAGATCTGGTTGGTGTCAGGATATTCCAGACTCATCGAGTCTAGGAAGAAAACGAAAGTTTGCAACACAAATCGACGAGATGACGTTGCGAGATTCTCGGGAAATGAACTACGATAGCAAGCTCCAAAGCATGAGCTGGTTCTGCTACGCATGTGTGAACACGCTGTTCCAGGCAAACACGATCACATGGTAGTCTTACAATAAAACACTACCGAGTTCTGGTAGGGAACCATCATTGAGGATATAGGAATCTTGTGCATGAACTAGTATTTGCACAGCAACTCCTTTTCCTTGAACAAATCAATCAGTGGCTTGGTGTGCTAGGGATACATAGGGAATGAAGATGATCAGTCTACCAGGCCATAGAATACTTCGCACATGCATGACTGACCTGGGATGATTCCAGAGGAGCAAAAACAAACTTCCTCGAATTCACGGCGGCAACTTACATCAAATGCACGTGAATCAAAGGAAGTCACTTCTTTCATCCAACATACACTTCATGAACGGGGCATGAAGAAAATGCTTATACAAGTTTCCAACACTAGCTTAATGTTCAACAAAATCATGGAGGAGATAAGGATGTTGTCAATGGGCTCAACAACAATTCATCTGGGTTCCCTTTTAAAAGGAATTCCATAGTTAAGTGAACACGGTGATAGCATTGGTCAGACCAAAGAATATAATGGTGTATGCTCGAGGAAAAACCACGAGTAAGACAACATTACGAATATCGTTGGTTCCGGTTTGATTTGACGATAGCCCACACTCAAATCAAAGGATTGATAAGACAATAGGTCCAGCAACTGATCACAGGGACCAATCGATGAAGATATCATCTTTCTTGAAAACACACCAATACCAGGATATCCCTTTGAAATGAACTAAGTTAGGTAAGCTTTTATCTTCCAACTCTCCAAGTTGTCGTTTAGCTTAACCAACTAGCTCAGGGGTATCCAACACGGATTCTTGGAGAAAGGGTGGTTCACAAGAAACCAACTTGATCACGAGCTCAACATAACCGTCAGGGGACAACCTGGTAATACTTCCAAGAAGATATTCGGAAAATCAAGAACCACCGATATGTTACTAAGCTCGAGAACAATCTCGCCTTTGAGGGCAAGACGATATGATCAACAGAGCGAAGGATTGATACAATCCTCACTTATTGATCAGAGGGTGCACCGGAAATAAGGACTAGGTGGCACAATCAGTCTTAGCAGGATGATTCAAAAACCAACACGCTAGGAATGAAATTATCGTCCATTTAACTACCAAGCAACAGAGTTGCTAGCAGTATTGATTTCACACGCCATGATTCATTTGTCGGCATTCCGGTTACAATAACACAGGAACCGAGGAATGAACAATGATGGCAAGAAGTGTCACTGTACCAAGAGTTCATAGGATGGTGTGCAATTCCTATAACAATCCCGATATAAAAGATTGTAATACTCCAAGGTAGAGCAGAACAAAAGCTGAATTAGCAATTTGTTTTGTGGAGCACAACTTCTTTGACCCAATCTTGGATATGGAAGAGGTACTGGAGTTTGTTTCCCCTAGTCATTCTGGAATAGAATGGCTTGACGGACCACAAGAATAACGAGCATCGGTGAACATGAATGCACGACATCAACTTGACTATCAACTGATAGACAAGGGTCAAAATACAACTACAGAGGGACAACTCAAAGGAACATACGATTTTCTGAGTTGTGGATGCATGGTTTAGCATGTCGAACGAAGTTCAACATATTTCTTCCGGATAACCCATGCAGAAAGGTAGAACTGGCAGAGTCGTAATATGGAATGGAGAACTCATAGAGGGCCTGTTGTGATCTTTTGATCCAACAAACTTCTGCCATAATGGTTCATAGTATTTGGAAGAAGGAGATACCACGGACCTCGAGGACTATCGCAAAGGTTACTAATATCCTAAAGGAACTAGCAACACTATCAACATGATGTAGGTAGGGTGAATCTCGGGTTCAAAGCCCAGGAATAGAATACCTACTAACTAAATGGCATCACGGGATGCTTTCAATAATGACGGCCAGAATCATCACACTGGGACACAAATCATGGCTAAATTACTAGATGATCCCCTAAGACACCTAGGGTCATAATACTAGCTTCAACATATATGTCAAGGCGATAAAGTACCTCAACTCACCGATTCGTGTGATTAATCTGACCAAAGGCACATCGGAAACAGGAGGAAGGGATTTGCAAATGCATCAGACTCTTTGGAAACCTGGGATGACTCGGACAGCATAACGGCTGTAAATGCTTAGAAAAGATTTGAGACATTCACAAAAATGGTGGCATAGCCACTCAGAAGCACAATATCAAGGTTTTTGAGATCAACAGTTAACATACAGAAGTAATAGGAACTGAAATGAGGCTTAAGTCCAACAATCTTATAAGTCTATGGATTAGTAACACGTGATCCTGATAGAAAGAAGAGAAAGCCTAGTTCCTTAACCCCGCAGGAAAGATAAGATGACTCAGATCAGAAGGGCCATAAGGTATAAGGAGTAAAAAGAGCCTTACGTTCCATCCCACAATCAATTCCCTTATATAACTAAAGAATTTCTAGACTCAACTTCGACCAGTTTGGCTTGGTAATCCTACAGGCAGTCAAGCTCTGATACCAACGCTGTCAGGACCCCGACTCAATGCCACATCGATGTAGCATGTAACACCTCATATCACTTTGCGGCCTCACGCACGGTATTCCCACGGGTGTCGCCTTACCTTTGCCCGGGACCGTTTGCGCCTTTTGGCACACGTATATGATAGTGTCGCTAGCATCCATATGATAAGGAGCCCGGGCTGACATGGCTAGTCGTAAACCCAAAGTGGCACAAACTTACAGGGACAGGCATCCATGACCCAACATCGAACGTGTCGGTCATCAGCGAGTGAATCCAGGCTGTAGCACTGGGCTAGCAGGACTCCGGTGAACCGGGCTGTAGCGGGCTAACAGGACTCCGGTATTCATCGCGTGACATTTCCCCGAAGGGACAGACACAGGAACGAAGAAGGACACATGCCGGCCAGCCTAAGTGTTCCGGAGCAGTAGCAAGCTACCATGGCTCAGTGGAAACACTAGGAGACATTTCCCGGTAAGAGAGGCTACTAAGGATAAACAACTAGATAGTCAGATCCCACACATACCAAGCATTTCAATAACATACACACAATATGCTCGATATGTGCAAATACAACATGGCATCACAACATGACTCTACAACTCAAGTATTTATTCAATAGGCTCCGAGGAGCGAGATATTACAAACAGGGGTCTCATGACCCAACATTCAGAGCATACAAGTCAAAGCACAAGCGGAAGCTATCATGTCTGAGTACAGACATCTATAAATGAAAAAGGCTGAGAAGCCTGACTATCTACCAGATCCTGCCGAGGGCACAAGATCGTAGCTGAGGTAACAAGCTAAACGTCGAAGTCCAAGCGGAACTACTAGCGAGACTGAAGTCTCTCTGCAAAAACATAAAATAGGCAAACGTGAGTACAAATGTACCCAGCAAGACTTACATCAGAACTAACTACATATGCATCATTATCAACAAAGGGGATGGTGGAGTTTAACTGCAGCAAGCCAGCTTTGACTCGGTGGCTATCCTAAACTACGACTGCAAGTAACTCTTTTGAGGTGGCGCACACGAGTCCACATATTCACCATATCAATACACCACTATGGATCCGCTCCCGTCTCCCTACGAGAACGCCATCCATAGCACTCACGCTTATCTTGCGTATTTTAGAGTATCCACTTTCACTTGTCTATGAACTGATATAAGTAACCCAGAAGTCCTTTTCCGCGGACACGGCTATTCGAATAGATGATGTTAACCCTGCAGGGGTGTACTTCTTCATACATGTTTCCACCACTTAGCGTCTGCACACGACATGTGCTCGGCAGACTTCAAGCAAAAGCCGACGTGGGTGTAGACCACGACCTACCTAAACACTCAAGTCTCTAGTCCAGGTTTATCGCCTATTCGGGTTCCATCCATGAGGAGATCCGGCCGGAGTTTCGCTCACAGCCCCAAACGATGTGTGCAGGGTTCCCGAGATACCTAACGGGTATCCGGTACACCCGGCCACGTGCCTACCGCATCACAGCCCACCCCTACGGTCAGCGCTGTCCACGGCCTCCAGCATACTACAAACACCAGAAACTACTTGCAACTCCTGGACAGAGGACTAGGGTGAATAAGAAGTCGAGAGAGTCAATTAAGGATCCCAATGTGTGGTAGTAGCTGTTCATGGATCACAAACACAGAACTCAGTTCCTGAGGACGGCTGCAATGAGACAACCCACCATGTACTCCTACATGGCCTCTCACCGCTACCTTTACCAAATCGTGTTCACACACTTAGCTCACACACAGTAGGACATGTTCACACACCTCTGATTCATCCCCGATGAATCAGACCTGACTCAACTCTAAGCAGTAGCAGGCATGACAAACAAGCATGAAAGAGTAGGCACAACAGGGCTCAAACAACTCCTACTCATGCTAGTGGGTTTCATCTATTTACTGTGGCAATGACAGGTCATGCAGAGGATAAAGGGGTTCAGCTACCGCAGCAAGTAACAAATATGTCGTTGTTGTCCTAATGCAGTAAAAGAGAGCAGGAGCGAGAGAGTGGGATTTTATCGGAATGAACAAGGGGGTTTTGCTTGCCTGGCACTTCTGAAGATAATATAGCTCTTCATCGGTGTCATCGATCACATCGTCGGTATCACGTCTATCGAGAGGGGCAATCACCGGCAACTGAGGAAAAACACAATCAATGCAATGCACAATATGATGCATGAATGTGACATGGCAATATGCTGTGGTTTGTGCTAATGCAACTAAAACTAGATTAAATGAAGTTGGTTTGAATCCAAGATTCAAACTCAAACTCCATATGTGGATATTTAAATGCCATTAATATGATTTGTGCTAAACAGCACCTATAAGTTGTTCTAACATGCATGAAACCGTACAGATGGATAGATTGGATTTTTCTGATCATTTTTCATATATAAATTATTTCATTTGGAGTTACGGTTGAATTTCTATGAATTTTTGAAGTTTTAGCTATTTTCTGGAATTTCCTGATTATTTATAAAATAAACTAAATTCAGAAAAGGAATATTGCGTCAGCATGACGTTGGCATGACGTCAGCAGGTCAACAGGGGCTGGTCCGGGTCAAACCTGACCAGTGGGGTCCACTAGTCAGTGACTGGGGCTGGTTAGTGCCGCTGACGTGTGGGCCCAGTCAACGGCCACGTCAGCGCGGTCAAAACTGACGCGTGGGGCCACTGCAATTAGATTAAACCTAATCTATTTTAGTTAGCCGGTTAGTTAGGCCGCAGGGCCCGCATGTCAGTGAGAGTGTGGGTTAATTAGTGGAGTCATTAACTACTAACGACGGTGCCACATCAGCTGCCGGCGTTTAACCGCCGGCGACCTCAGATCGCGGCGGCGTCCGCGTCGGGATTGCGCTACAGGCCATGGTTTGGGGCGCGGGGAGCACCTACGGGGAGCTGGCGGAGTGGCGCTTCCAGTGGTGGAGGCGGCTGGAGCGGAGGTGGCCGGAGTCGTCACCGGCGTCGACCGTGGCGGTCGCCGGAGTTCGGGCGAGGGCGGCCGCGTGGTTCCAGTGCATGAGGGAGCTAGTTAGGGGTTCCATTGGACTCGCCATTGCTCCAGGAGCACACCGAAGGCTCAAGCTCGAGCGCAGACGCACGGTGGCTGCGAGAGCAACGACCATGGCGGACGGCGGCACTCGGGTACGGCGGCTGGCATAGCTAGAGGATAGGAACGAGCTCGGGGAGGAGGGGGAAAGATGGAGGATCTCACAGCGCATCGGGTGGGGTCATCGATGAGCTCGGGGGCGCACGAGTGACGGCGAATCGGCGGCGACCATCGGCGGCGGTCGAGGATGAAGACGATGGCGTGGAGGCGATGCAGAGCTTCCTGAGGGGCTTGGCTCGGTGGGGAGGAAGAGGGGGTCGAGGCGGAGCTCCTGAGCTCAGCGGAAGGGCGAGGGGTGGCCGGTGGCTGCGGCAATCGGCGTCGGCGGCGATGGTGGCGTGTCGGTGGTGCTGCGGGAGAGAGCAGAGGAGGGGGAGGAGCACAGGGGGAGTGAGAAGGGTCGGGGGGTTGCGTGGCGTCGCGGACGGGGTCCAGGGCGACGAGGGGAAGGCGGCAAGCAGGAGGTGGCCGGGGCATCGCCAGCGCTCGCCACCGAGCTGCTTCGGGGCGAGGGGAGGAAGACGACAGGAGGAGGTGGGCTGGGCCGCGCTAGGCCGGTCCTGTTGGGCCACCAGGTGGGCTGCGAGGTGAGCGCCAGAGTAAGTGCTCTGTTTTATTTTCTGTTTGTTTTATTTTTTAAATTTGTTTTGCCACTGTTTTGAATTTAAAATAATTCAAACAATGCCAAAAACTCCTCTGAATATTTTTATTTTGCTAGATGGACTTTTCCAAAAGCTCATAAAATATTTCAGGGGTATTTGAAATTATATTCTAATTATATGAATATAATTCAAATTCAAATAGCTAATGATTTAAATTCAAAGTCCCAAGATTAAGTCCTTAAAAATGTTCAATATTTTGGTTGGGACCAGAACCCTTGCCAAAAATTATCAAACATTTAAGAAGAGCATTTTGGAACAATGAATGAGATTTTAGGGTTTTTGCCCTTCTTTTATTTAAGTTTTTGAGGCTTCCAAATTTCCTCAGTTCAAGTTTCAAAAATTTAAACATGATGCAAACACTAGGCAGCACCAGAAGCTAGGGATGTGACAACTCACCCCCACTAAACAAGAATCTCGACCCGAGATTCAAGTGTAGGGTAGGACGAAGGGGAAACGCAAACTAGTATAATCTTCACGATCCAGGGTGCACTTCATAAAAGCCTTGATTCGACCACCATCTTTGTCCCGTCGTCTTGCTCTGAGAACTCCAACTAGCATGACAGCAAGAGGAAAAGGACAACTCCGGAGGAATCGATCTTCTCGAAGATCAATTAACTTAGGATCAGCTCACCAAGTGAGTCATAGAAACATCTCTTGAGCTGAGACAAGAAGCATACATCTGAAGAAATGGAGTGAGACAGATGACGAGGGCTCGCTAAGTAGACAACAATTCCAGACTTAAAGCATGTGGTGATCGGTTGTCAACGTAGCGAGGAGTTGAGTTGCCATGATACCACAACGAGGCACCTTAGGGATGGTGACTCGTAGAAATATCCCCTTAAGTGGCAAGAAGAATTACCTTTGATTCAAAGATCATTGAAACTCTTTAACCCAGCCTAAGGCAATTCTCGAGCGATCGTTGGAGGGGGGGTCGGTTGAATGGCATACTCGGACTTGGACGATGTGGATTACCTTGTTGAAGACAACGTAATGGATGAATTTGCTTACCACCGGAAGTGGAAGAGACCCATGGTAGAATGGCACATTGGCGGTGCAAGCTGGGAACAAAATGCAAATGCTGGGAATGATTCTGGTAACTGGGGAAGAACCCAACAATAGAGAGTGAATTCACTGTTTGAAAAGGTCATAGCATTGCCGAGGAAACTGAGAGCATCCCAGTTAGTGCCGATGATAACACATAGCGCTTGTGCGTGCTCTCAAGAACTTGAGCATTTCCATAATCATCAAGGTTTTACCAACATCCGTGTCAAGGATCCTGGCAACACAACATACTACCATGATGGCTAATGATGGATGGTGCAGATGCAGAGGAAGATAACACCTTCTCAGATTCCACCTTAGCGAGGCCAAGGAAACAAAATCTGGATGATCGACCGAGAGACATTTAGCACTCCGCTTCTAATGTTCTCCTTGATGTGCTAGTGTAACCCATTCATAGAAATGGTCTGGTATCTAGAACATCAAGTAAAGGTCGGACTTCGGAAACACAAAAATCCATAAGAAACAACTAGGGAGGTAAATCCTACGAAATCCCTATGGGGAGGTGGCCAACTGCTTCGATCAAGATACTACAATAATAGGTCTTCCGGCGGGGTGTGTTGGCCACGACATCCACTTTACCGGTTTCCGAGGGACCGATATTATAGTTCTTGGGAAATCTTCCAAACCATCATATCTGCCTGAGATTTCAGATCTGGTTGGTTTCAGGATATTCCAGACTCATCGAGTCTAGGAAGAAAACGAAAGTTTGCAACACAAATCGACGAGACGATGTTGCGAGATTCTCGGGAAATGAACTACGATAGCAAGCTCCAAAGCATGAGCTGGTTCTGCTACGCACGTGTGAACACGCTGTTCCAGGCAAACACGATCACATGGTAGTCTTACAATAAAACACTACCGAGTTCTGGTAGGGAACCATCATTGAGGATATAGGAATCTTGTGCATGAACTAGTATTTGCACAACAACTCCTTTTCCTTGAACAAATCAATCAGTGGCTTGGTGTGCTAGGGATACATAGGGAATGAAGATGATCAGTCTATCAGACCATAGAATACTTCGCACATGCATGACTGACCAGGGATGATTCCAGAGGAGCAAAAACAAACTTTCTCGAATTCACGGCGGCAACTTACATCAAATGCACGTGAATCAAAGGAAGTCACTTCTTTCATCCAACATACACTTCATGAACGGGGCATGAAGAAAATGCTTATACAAGTTTCCAACACTAGCTTAATGTTCAACAAAATCATGGAGGAGATAAGGATGTTGTCAATGGGCTCAACAACAATTCATCTGGGTTCCCTTTTAAAAGGAATTCCATAGTTAAGTGAACACGGTGATAGCATTGGTCAGACCAAAGAATATAATGGTGTATGCTCGAGGAAAAACCACGAGTAAGACAACATTACGAATATCGTTGGTTCCGGTTTGATTTGACGATAGCCCACACTCAAATCAAAGGATTGATAAGACAATAGGTCCAGCAACTGATCACAGGGACCAATCGATGAAGATATCATCTTTCTTGAAAACACACCAATACCAGGATATCCCTTTGAAATGAACTAAGTTAGGTAAGCTTTTATCTTCCAACTCTCCAAGTTGTCGTTTAGCTTAACCAACTAGCTCAGGGGTATCCAACACGGATTCTTGGAGAAAGGGTGGTTCACAAGAAACCAACTTGATCACGAGCTCAACATAACCGTCAGGGGACAACCTGGTAATACTTCCTAGAAGATATTCGGAAAATCACGAACCACCGATATGTTACTAAGCTCGAGAACAATCTCGCCTTTGAGGGCAAGACGATATGATCAACAGAGCGAAGGATTGATACAATCCTCACTTATTGATCAGAGGGTGCACCGGAAATAAGGACTAGGTGGCACAATCAGTCTTAGCAGGATGATTCAAAAACCAACACGCTAGGAATGAAATTATAGTCCATTTAACTACCAAGCAACAGAGTTGCTAGCAGTATTGATTTCACACGCCATGATTCATTTGTCGGCATTCCGGTTACAATAACACAGGAACCGAGGAATGAACAATGATGGCAAGAAGTATCACTGTACCAAGAGTTCATAGGATGGTGTGCAATTCCTATAACAATCCCGATATAAAAGATGGTAATACTCCAAGGTAGAGCAGAACAAAAGCTGAATTAGCAATTTGTTCTGTGGAGCACAACTTCTTTGACCCAATCCTGGATATGGAAGAGGTACTGGAGTTTGTTTCCCCTAGTCATTCTGGAATAGAATGGCTTGACGGACCACAAGAATAACGAGCATCGGTGAACATGAATGCACGGCATCAACTTGACTATCAACTGATAGACAAGGGTCAAAATACAACTACAGAGGGACAACTCAAAGGAACATACGATTTTCTGAGTTGTGGATGCATGGTTTAGCATGTCGAACGAAGTTCAACATATTTCTTCCGGATAACCCATGCAGAAAGGTAGAACTGGCAGAGTCGTAATATGGAATGGAGAACTCATAGAGGGCCTGTTGTGATCTTTTGATCCAACAAACTTCTGCCATAATGGTTCATAGTATTTGGAAGAAGGAGATACCACGGACCTCGAGGACTATCGCAAAGGTTACTAATATCCTAAAGGAACTAGCAACACTATCAACATGATGTAGGTAGGGCGAATCTCAGGTTCAAAACCCAGGAATAGAATACCTACTAACTAAATGGCATCACGGGATGCTTTCTATAATGACGGCCAGAATCATCACACTGGGACACAAATCATGGCTAAATTACTAGATGATCCCCTAAGACACCTAGGGTCATAATACTAGCTCCAACATATATGTCAAGGCGATAAAGTACCTCAACTCACTGATTCGTGTGATTAATCTGACCAAAGGCACATCGGAAACAGGAGGAAGGGATTTGCAAATGCATCAGACTCTTTGGAAACCTGGGATGACTCGGACAGCATAACGGCTGTAAATGCTCAGAAAAGATTTGAGACATTCACAAAAATGGTGGCATAGCCACTCAGAAGCACAATATCAAGGTTTTTGAGATCAACAGTTAACATACAGAAGTAATAGGAACTGAAATGAGGCTTAAGTCCAACAATCTTATAAGTCTACGGATTAGTAACATGAGATCCTGATAGAAAGAAGAGAAAGCCTAGTTCCTTAACCCCGCAGGAAAGATAAGATGACTCAAATCAGAAGGCCATGAGGTATAAGGAGTAAAAAGAGCCTTGCGTTCCATCCCACAATCAATTCCCTTATATAACTAAAGAATTTCTAGACTCAACTTCGACCAGTTTGGCTTGGTAATCCTACAGGCAGTGTGGCTCTGATACCAACGCTGTCAGGACCCCGACTCAATGCCACATCGATCTAGCATGTAACACCTCATATAACTTTGCGGCCTCACGCGCGGTATTCCCACGGGTGTCGCCTTACCTTTGCCCGGGACCGTTTGCGCCTTTTGGCACACGTATATGATAGTGTCGCTAGCATCCATATGATAAGGAGCCCGGGCTGACATGGCTAGTCGTAAACCCAAAGTGGCACAAACTTACAGGGATAGGCATCCATGACCCAGCATCGAACGTGTCGGTCATCAGCGAGTGAATCCAGGCTGTAGCACTGGGCTAGCAGGACTCCGGTGAACCGGGCTGTAGCGGGCTAACAAGACTCCGGTATTCATCGCGTGACATTTCCCCGAAGGGACAGACACAGGAACGAAGAAGGACACATGCCTGCCAGCCTAAGTGTTCCGGAGCAGTAGCAAGCTACCATGGCTCGGTGGAAACACTAGGAGACATTTCCCGGTAAGAGAGGCTACTAAAGATAAACAACTAGATAGTCAGATCCCACACATACCAAGCATTTCAATAACATACACACAATATGCTCGGTATGTGCAAATACAACATGGCATCACAACATGACTCTACAACTCAAGTATTTTATTCAATAGGCTCCGAGGAGCGAGATATTACAAACATGGGTCTCATGACCCAACAATCAGAGCATACAAGTCAAAGCACAAGCGGAAGCTATCATGTCTGAGTACAGACATCTATAAATGAAAAAGGCTGAGAAGCCTGACTATCTACCAGATCCTGCCGAGGGCACAAGATCGTAGCTGAGGTAACAAGCTAAACGTCGAAGTCCAAGCGGAACTACTAATGAGACTGAAGTCTCACTGCAAAAACATAAAATAGGCAAACGTGAGTACAAATGTACCCACCAAGACTTACATCAGATCTAACTACATATGCATCATTATCAACAAGGGGGTGGTGGAGTTTAACTGCAGCAAGCCAGCTTTGAGTCGGTGGCTATCCTAAACTACGACTTCAAGTAACTCTTTTGAGGTGGCGCACACGAGTCCACATATTCACCATATCAATACACCACTATGGATCCGCTCCCGTCTCCCTACGAGAACGCCATCCATAGCACTCACGCTTATCTTGCGTATTTTAGAGTATCCACTTTCACTTGTCTATGAACTATGCAAGGGGTCCAAGTTTCCATATCCGAGGAGTCCGGCTATTCGAATAGATAGTGATAACCCTGCAGGGGTGTACTTCATCACACACGCTCTCGCCACTTACCGCCCTGTACACGTCATGTACCTCGGCAACCTTCAAGCGGAAGCCGGGCGAGGGAGTCGGCCACGACCTGACTAACCGAACAAGTCTCTAGTCCAGGTTTATCGCCTATTCGGGTTCCATCCGCAAGGAGATCCGGCCGGGGTGTCGCTCACGGCCCCAAACGATGTGAGCAGGGTTCCCAAGCCCACCATCCAGGTGCCACTTGGTACACCGTGCCACTGTGCCTAGTCTGTCCCAAGCCCACCTGTACCGGGTGCCACTTGGTAGACTACTAACACTACCTACAAACACCAGAAACTAGTTGCAACTCCTGGACAGAGATCATGTTGATTAATAAGTCGAGAGAGTCAATTAAGGATCCTAATGTGTGGTAGTAGCTGTTCATGGATCACAAACACAAAACTCAATTCCTGAGGATGGCTGCAATGAGACAACCCACCATGTACTCCTACATGGCCTCTCACCGCTACCTTTACCAAATCGTGTTCACACACTTAGCTCACACACAGTAGGACATGTTCACACGCCTCTGATTCATCCCCGATGAATCAGACCTGACTCAACTCTAAGCAGTAGCAGGCATGACAACAATCATGAAAGAGTAGGCACAACAGGGCTCAAACAACTCCTACTCATGCTAGTGGGTTTCATCTATTTACTGTGACAATGACAGGTCATGCAGAGGATAAAGGGGTTTAGCTACCGCAGCAAGTAACAAATATGTCGTTGTTGTCCTAATGCAGTAAAAGAGAGCAGGAGTGAGAGAGTGGGATTTTATCGGAATGAACAAGGGGGTTTTGCTTGCCTGGCACTTCTGAAGATAATATAGCTCTTCATCGGTGTCATCGATCACATCGCCGGTACACGTCTATCGTGAGGGGACAATTACCGGCAAACAAGGAAGAACACAATCAATGCGATGCAACAATATGATGCATGATAATGACATGGCAATATGAATGTGTTTTGGGCTAATGCATCTAGCAGCAAGTTAAATGGAGTTGGTTTGAACCCTAGGTTCAAATTCAAACTCCACATGTGATTATTTAAATGCCATTTAATTGAATTGTCCTAAACAGCAGCTATAAGTTGTTCTAACATGCATGAAAATGGTACAGATGGATAGATTGGATTTTTCTGATAATTTTTCATATATAATTTATTTAATTTGGAGTTACGGTTGAATTTCTATGATTTATTGAAGTTTTAGCTATTTCTGGAATTTCCTGATTATTTATAGAATAAACTAAATTCCAGAAAAGGAATATTGCGTCAGTATGACGCAAGGCTGAGGTCAGCAGGTCAACTGGGTCGCCCAGAGTCAAACCTGACGTGTGGGGGCCACACGTCGGTGACACAGGGCTGGTTAGTGTCAATGACAGGTGGGGCCGGGTCAAAGGCCACGTCAGCGCGGTCAAAGCTGACGCGTGGGGCCACTGCAGTTAGATTAAACCTAATCTATTTTAGTTAGCCGGTTAGTTAGGCCGCAGGGCCCGCAGGTTAGTGAGAGAGTGGGTTAATTAGTGGAGTCCTTAACTACTAACGACGGTGCCACGTCAGCTGCCGGTGTTTAACCGCCGGCGACCTCAGATCGCGGCGGCGTCCGCGTCAGGATTGCGCTACAGGCCATGGTTTGGGGCGCGGGGAGCACCTACAGGGAGCTGGCGGAGTGGCGCTTCCAGTGGTGGAGGCGGCTGGAGCGGAGGTGGCCGGAGTCGTCACCAGCGTCGACCGTGGCGGTCGCCGGTGTTCGGGCGAGGGCGGCCGCGTGGTTCCAGTGCATGGGGGAGCTAGTTAGGGGTTCCGTTGGACTCGCCGTTGCTCCAGGAGCACGCCGAAGGCTCAAGCTCGAGCGGAGACACACGGTGGCTGCGAGAGCAACGACCATGGCGGACGGCGGCGCTCGGGTACGGCGGCTGGCATAGCTAGAGGATAGGAACGAGCTCGGGGAGGAGGGGGAAAGACGGAGGATCTCACAGCGGATCGAACGAAGGGGTTGGTGAGCTCGGGGGCGTCCCCGTTGTTGCGAATCGAGCGGCGGCGATCTCCGGCCATGGCGATGAAGACGGTGGTGATGGCGGCGTTGCAGCGCGTCCGTGGCGTCGTGGCTTGTCGAGGAGGTCGGGGACGTCGAGACGGAGCTCGCAAGCACAGCGAGGGGTCGAGGGGGAGACGGTGGCCGCGGCGTTACGGTGGCGCGGCTGCGGCTGCGCTCGGGCTCGAGGGGGAGAGGGAGTAGAAGAGGGGGGAAGAGTTCGGGAGAGAGTGAAAGAGCGGTCGGGGCTGCGTGGCGTCGTCCGGGGCGTTCCAGGGCGACGAGGAGGTAGCCAGGCAGGCAGGGAGGAGCTGGCGCAGCTCGCCTGTGCGCCAGGCACGCAGCTGCTTCGGGACGAGGGGAGGAAGACGACGGAGGGCTGCAGTGGTGGGCTGGGCCGCACAGGAGCTGGGCCGGCTGGGCTACCAGGTGAGCGCCAGGTAAGTCCAGGTGGGTTCTCTCTCTCCCTTTTTTTTATATTTCTGTTGTGTTTTATTTTATTAATATCTTTTGCCATTGTTTTGAATTTAAACAAATTCAAACAATGCCAAAAACTCCTCTGAATATTTTATTTTGCTAGATGGACTTTTCCAAAAGCTCATAAAATATTTCAGGGGTATTTGAAATTATATTCTAATTATATGAATATAATTCAAATTCAAATAGCTAATGATTTAAATTCAAAATCCCAAAAATAAATCCTTTTAAAATGTTCATTATTTTTGGTTTGGATCAAACCCTTGCCAAAAAGATTAAACATCTAAGAAGAGCATTTTGGAACAATGAATGGGATTTTAGGGTTTTTGCCCTTCCTTTATTTAGGGTTTTGAGGCTTCCAAATTTCCTCAGTTCAAGTTTTCAAAATTTAAACATGATGCCAACACTAGGCAGCACCAGAAGCTAGGGATGTGACACAGGGGTGGCATATCCCCGAGGCCGGACACACGGGAGCAGCGGCTCTCATGCGTGTCGATGGCAGGGGTGATCTTCGGTTCGGACCGCAGCCGGACACGGTCCTGGAGACCTTTAAAGCTCCAGGATCGGGAGAGAGGCCAACTTTGACGGGGGGAGGCTTGCCTACTCCGCCAGCGACCTCTGTCCAAGAAGAGCTGCCGGGCGGCCTATCGACAGCGCTAAGAAGCGCGTCTATCGTTGATGAACATCATGCCCTCATGGGTGCGGTGATTGAAAAGATTCAGTCTACTGAGAGCGGACTGAATGAATCCTGCCTTAGTCTTATAAAGGGCTTTGAGGTATGTTTTTAAGAAACCTTTGGGAGATTGTCATAATATGAGTAGTAGCCCCTAATCCATTGTCCGGCGAAATAAAGCCGGACAGGGGATCAAATTTTGTTGTTTTACAGGAGACTCAATTAATGACAGGTATCCCTTTGTTTGAAAACAGGCGTCTGCAGAGACGACCGCCGCTCATAGTGCGGAGGTGTCCGGACTAAAGCAGCGTCTGGAACGGGCCGAAGAGGAACTTGGCCGCGTGAAGAAGCAGTTGGAGGACAAGCAAGGTATGTCGAAACCTTGTGCTAAGTTGAGCACGAATTAGAAGTTGTGCCTGACAAAAATATTTGTATTGTATGCTCTAGAGGCGAGTGCCGAAATTGAGGCACTGAAGAAGGCTGTGGCCGAAGCCGACAATAAGGCTGCTGCCGAACAGGCTCTTCATGAGAAGCACGATGCCAGGGTCATTGAAGCTGAGCGAGAGCTCCAGGAGGCTGTGAAGAAAAGCGAGGCCTTGGAGGAGAGTCTGGCAGGGAAAGAATCCGAACTCACCCAAGCTCTCCAAGCCATGGAGGATGCTTGGGAAGAAGCTCGAGGTGCTCTGAAGGACATTCAGGAGGCCCGGAAGGTTGCGGCTGGTAAGGCCTTTTGTACTCAAGGCCATTTTTGCATAGTAATGGGAGGAACTCTAAGCGACAAGCTGAATTCTTGTTTCTCCAAGGGCGCTTGCGGATCTGCCACACAGCATATCAGATGCTGCCAAATTCTACCGGACTGAGGATAAGAAGTCTGCGAAGAAGCATTTCTGGTCGCAGTATTTGGCGCCGAATTATCCGGTGCCCTTTATCGATCAGCTGAAGCAGCAGGTCAAACTGCACCACGCGGCCAAACTAGCCATGAAGGACTTGGTTGTCCGGCTATGGCCCGCGGAGCCAATTCCAAGCAGTTACTTCGGACTCGTGAAGCGGATTGTTGGCGCTTGCCCTCGGCTTGATGTCATTAAGCGATCGGTCTGCATAGAGGGTGCACGCATGGCATTTGCCCGTGCGAAGGTGCATTGGGGGAAGCTTGATGCTGAGAAGCTGATGACTGAGGGACCGCCGGAGGGTAAGGAGCATCGCAAGCCCAAGCTATACTATGAAGGTGTCCTGAAAGGAGCCCGCCTTGTGGCGGATCAGTGTACCAACGACACTATATTTCCCTAAAGGCGGTCACACCATTCTTTGTAATGCGGGATAATGTCACTTTTATTATTATTGCCTGTTTATTTGAACGTTTGTTCTTCCTGTGCGGCTGTTTAGTGTATATAAATCCTGAGAGTTGGCCAGTCGTCGGCTTCTGCCCCCACGTAAAAAGTACGGGGGTGTTTGGGACATACCTGAACACTCTTTATCCCATTGTTGGGTCCTTTTAAGGAGGTGTTCCTCAGCACGAACCAGTCAATCAGACTATAGGGCTTTATCACTCTCACTTAGCCATAGGAATTCGAGTATGGTGGGCGCAACCTCTGGTGTTCGGAAGACCGTACTAGGGGCTCTATCGGCGCCTGATCGGAAGACTGATCCATCGCACTTTGCATTTATAATGGCATTATGCGGAATAAATCTTTAAAGATTTTACAACCTCTCGAACAGCTGACCAGCTCTCGCTGTATCATGATAGTCTGTTTTCGGCTTTCTCTACTGAGGTGCTCATCCGGAAGAACCGGGACACAATCACAGTAGTTCACCCAGCGCTACCTTAGCTGATGAAGCGGAACGTAAGGTACCAAAACATGGGAGCCGGGCAAACCCAACTAATGACCCAAGACATGATTCAGAGCTTGATGCATATAGTGCTATAAGTTCCGGGTGCCGAGCGACCGAGAAGGTGGTCGGACTTTGTTGCCATACTATGAAGCCCCTGGCATAATGGGGCATAACACAAGGCGTGGGTGCCATTTGTGAAAAAAGGGGCGTCCATGAGGAATGACGGCCGGTAAGGGTTATGTAAGTCTACGCATTGTAGTAGAGTGGTATGCATATGAGTACGGTTTATGCTTATGAAAAGAAGTGTTTTTGGCGGAACATGTCGTGGCCGGACTGGAGGAGGTTGTGTGTGGATCTGAGGTGTATCCGGACTGCCTCCTTTGAGGGGGAGTTTGCTTATGTCCTCTTGCCTTCTGCGTCCGAGCCGATTCCACGTCACCAGTCCTGTTCTGCGCCAAAGTTAATCTGTAAAGACAAATGCATAAAGGCAGCTGCATGTCCTGTGGTTGAACCGCGGGTGCCTGATCAGAGCCTGGCTGAACCAGGCTATCATGCCATAAAGTGGCTCGAACTCCTCAGTTGGTGTCCAGGTAGTTGGCTGCCGAATCAAAATTTGATAAATAGGCACGACTCGCTATTCCAGTAGCGGTATGATTTCCACTCTGAGGGTGGGGTTCGGCTTGCCCATAATTGTGACTATGTCACGTGGGACTGGCCTAATGTTGTACCCCGTTGGATCTAGCCAACGTGGTTCTTCCTGGTAGAATGTTGTAATTACTGTATAAGGGGACAGTGCCGAAGACTTATTCTTGGGCGTGGTATTTGTTTGGTGATCCGAAGACAACCATTAGTATGGTGGGCCAGTTAAAAATTGGCCTTTGCACCTGGCATCTTTGAGGAGATGTTATTGATAGTTTTTTGCCCGTGGGGGCTCGTGTAAGATGGAGCCCCCAAACTATTGGGTAGATAGTGAGTGCAATAAAATTGCTATGGCTGATGTTGTCCGGACGGTCGATGTGATCAGAGACGATCGGGCGTATTTTTGTACTGTGGGGGGATCTTCCTTTGACCTCACCATGTTTGATCGGTCTTCCGTTGTTTGAAACCTCCCTCATTGTTTCCGGCGCGCGACCGGCCATTTTGTTTTGAGGGTCCGGCATTCTCTATTGGTATGCTTGGCCGCCTTTCTGGGGGTACCATGAATTTTGCATGGTTGATCGAGTATGCTGCTTGGGCCGGATAGGCTTGAGCTGTTCTTTTTCCGCTGACCGGACTGGGGGCCGCTGAATTCGGCACCAACTTCTCTGGCTTGATGTTTATGACGATTGCGCCGAGGCTTGAGGATGCTGCCTCATGTTTCCTGCGTATTGTCCTGGACCGTGGTGGTATATTGGCGTTAGGGTATGTGCCTTAGGTTCTCCTTCTTAGGTTGAGGTAGCGAATTGTGCCATGTGTGCCCTTTGTCAGGGTGGTCGAGTCCGTTTTCCTTGGTGTCCAGGACCTTGGTCCATCTGTCAGTGAGCGAATCTTGGTCAGCTTTGAGCTGCTGTTGCTTCTTTTGTAGGCTCCTCGCAGTGGCCATAAGCTGTCGCTTAAAGCGAACTTGTTCCGTGGGTTCCTCAGGTACGTCGAATTCATCATCGCCGAGGCTCACCTCGTCTTCGGAGGGGGGCATGTAATTACCCCTCACCAAATACCCGTCCGTCGCCAGTCCAACCTGCTCGAAGGCAGGCTGATTAGGATTGTATTCATCTTGGGCACCATCTGGATTGTTCTTGACTGCCGTGCCGGTAGTGTTGTGGCGGGGCTTGGGGCGGCGCTGATGACATTCATGCTTTGCTTTCTTCCTTGAGGGGTTATCCTCCATTGCCTCATCGCCGTTGGTTTCTTTCGGAGTGTCCACCATATATGTATCATATGAGGAGGTGGCTGTCCACCGCCCCGTGGGCGGTGGTTCCTGTTCCTCTGCCGCATCGTCGTCTATATCGTCGATGTCTTCAGAGTCGAAGTCAAGCACGTCGGTTAAATTTTTCTCACTTTCTCTCTATCTATTTCCTCTCAAATGTTTTTTACCTTTCTTTTTTTAGACACAATTGTTTTTTATGCCTTCTTTTAGAATTATTATTTTTATGCCTAGGAGCACGTGTAGAGACGGGCTCTTGTAGAGCCCACTCCTTGACTTTGTCAATGCCTCTCTCTCCTCCACATAAGCGGGCTTATAGCCCAGTTTTTTACTGGTACTACTTTCTATGCATGCATGCGGCGGGCAACTACCATCTCGAGGGGCCAGGGCAGTCAGAGCGGGCTCTGGAAGCGGTCCGGACTCCTGCATGGCCCACCTCACATTATCACCATATATTTCTTGGAGTCCGTGCGTGGCGGGCATGTGATCTCTTCTCTCTCCCCCGTTTCTATCTTCTCAGCCGACGCCCGCCGAGCGATTAGATTTCGGTTATCGACGGTTTATTCAATTACAGTCCCACATGTCAGTGAAATTGCAAGACAACGCTTCTCCCCTCTGGTGGCGACGTGCGAGCCGGACTGTCAGTGGTGCGACACGTACGAGACGTAAGTGTGACGCCTTTTCTTTTAGAACTTGCGAAGCGTAACATTTTCGCGCGATCGATCGATAGAAATCCAGAACAAAATGATGAGGGCAGTGCTTTCCCGCTTGTTAGGCGGGCTAGTTTGAGTGATATGACGTGCTACAGTGCCATCCACTTGCTCCATTTTTATGTAAGCAAGAGTTTACACTCTTATGCGGGAGGAGTGCGAAACACCGCGGATCTGATTTTGATCGAGGGATAACTTCCTTGCCAAATAATGGAGCACTGTTAGCGATTATAGCATGATAGTTAGGGCATCTCCAGCGCTAGCCCAGAAATTTACACCGGCATCTATCCAAGGACACTGATGGATGCCATCCAATGCTGCCCGCATACCTTTCGACAACTATATGAACTAACCGGACGAATTTCATGCAAACGAAGCAAATTTCAAATTAACCGAATGAAATTCATTACATTTCGAAAACTTTTCCTACAAACTGGACGAAATTCATTACATATTTCGCACAAACCGTACTAAAACCTACTGTAAACCTAATCTAAACGATCACCGGCGCCCGACCACCATGTCTGGCCATGAACCTGAGAAAGCCGGTCATTGCCTTTGCCTCCTCCTCATCCGCCTCGATAACCTCCTCCTTAGGAGCACAAGGTTCTGAAGATTTCCGCCTCCACGTCGCTGTCAAGCGGCTAATCGGCCACCGATGTTTACCCCACCAAGCTTGGTGTCGACTGAGTGGAGTAGCGGTGGCCTTCCTGGGACGAGAGCGGCGGCGACGTAACGAGTACTACTCTTCCTCGCTGCCGGCTGCGCCCGCGCACGCGCGCCGGCTTCGTGGTTGTGGCGGCGGAGGGCGGCCGGGGGGGGGGGGGGGGGTGGTGCCGGCGATCTCCTTCGTTTGCTCCTGCGACAGTACGTCAAAGAGAGCTTTCGAGCATGCCCGGAGCGGAGCCGCCAATGTCCCTCGTCTGCTCCTACGACAGTACGTCCAAGAGAGCTTCGGAGCGCCAGGAGGCCATGGTTGGAATGGTGCCGATAGAAGGAAGGGACCGGAGGAGAATAAGTGTGGATCTTTGGCTATGGCTGGGAGCTGGAGCTCAAGTTAATATAGCGGGCGAATGGCAATGAGCCACGGCAGACGGATGGACGGCTGGCGCCGGAGTTGGTTCGTCTGGCGTGAATGCGGATGCTGCTTCAGTGACTTAACTGCACATGCATTGGGTTACTGACATGTGGGCCCAATGGGCATCTGTCCCGCATGTCAGTGACCCACCAACTGCACCTTCAGTTAAGTCCAGTAAATGCGACATTGACATTCTGGAGAGACGGTGACCGTTTCAGGCGGGAAGCACGTGCTAGCGATGGAAGTTGTTTCGGTAGGCCAGGAGGTAAGATGTTGGCGTGGTGGTAAAGTGTGAACTCATGGATGACGAGCCTTTGAAGCATATGCGGCACATATTGACAACCACTCTTGTTGCCAGCTAGCCTTCGACGACCACCATTAGACACCACACAACCATGCATAACTTACGAATAATGGACGAATCGATCAGACACACACTCGTGTGCAGTGGCACTAAGATCGGTCGCTCACGATAGGACATACCCCATACCATAGTACCTTCTCTAGCTAGGTTGTTTTATAGATTGTCGTTGTGACTGACGATATACATGAGCAAGGCACTCCGAGTATGACCGTTGGTGTTGAGCCAGGTGAATACATGCTCGGCGTTCGCGTAGGCCTCCATCAAACGTCTAAACAGTAATGTCAGGCACCGCCGGGGCGCGCAGGTGATGGGCTCGCCGTTTGCGTTGCGCCATGAGCAGGACTTTGGCTTAGAGAGCAATGTGCATGCATTAGCATGATTTGACAGCATGAGCGTGAGTGTCTGACGCAAAGTATTTCGTTTTCATTTGGCTGACGAGGGTGCGTTGCAGCGACGAGTCCGTGGTTTGATTCCCCACATACGCATAATTTTGGTTTTTACAATATTTCTTTCTCCATTGATAGGTAGGCCCGTGTAGATAGATAAAGAACACGATCTGATGTGGCGCATGCGGACTGTTTGACTGGTCAACCAGACAAATATGGGGCTATACGCTGAGCCAGTGACCGTATAATCACCATATCTCGTATACAATGATCAAAGTGAGCTATCAAGACAAGTTCGATGACTGCCAATGCATTTTACTCGGTAATAAATGACCAGGATTGAAGGGGAATCCAAATTTCCTTCGTCTTCAGTCCTTGAGCTCTTGACAAACCAATGCACTATATCATTGTCCGACCACTCCACCCTAGAGCTCTCACCAAGCGTCGTTCATGCCACCGCGCCGCACACTAATCGGTAAGGCAGCGATGGCATCCCGCAGCGCCGAGTTCCTCGCCGCCAACGACCGCACACAAAATGGTAGGGAAGCGATGGCATCCTGTCGTGCTGAGTTCATCACCGCTCGCGACCTCACACCTATGTGGGAGGAATTTGAAGATGCCAAGGCCGAATGGGCGGTAGAGCAAGAGGCGGCCAAAGCCGCATAGAGGGAGCGGAGAAAGCACTCAAGAAAAGAGAGGCCTGCCGCCGCAAGAAAGAAGAGGACGTACACGCTGCTGCGGAGAGGTCGGCGAGATCCAAGCACGGTTGGGTGTCGCCGACAAAGCCAGGAAGGAGAACGACGGCGTCTGGCCAGCATGTGAGAAGTAGTAGTACTAGTAGTTAGTGTGTGTGTCTATGTCTGAGTACGAGCATGTACTAGTACTACTAGTTACTACTGTAGTTGTTAGAGCAAATTACCAGTACATTAGCCTAGACTAAATGGAAAAATTCCTATCCCATGCATCAAATGGCATCTCTTTCTCTATAGGAATTGAGATGCATGTCATCTCACTTCCTATGATTTTCATTTTCCTATAAAATTCCTATCCTATGAACGAAAGGAGGCCTCTGTTGGAGTAACTACTGTAGCTAGCAGTACTGCTGGTACAGTAGTTTTCTTCAAGAAGCGGAATTCAACGAAGTCATGATGGTTCCTTCGTCCGAGCAACTTCAAAGTGGGAAGTGGGCCTGTGATTTGATGGCTCATTAGTCATTGTTACTGCGGCACGATGACCGGGATGACTCTCCCTCGGACTTTGTTGCCGTACTATGAAGCCCCTGGCATAATGGGGCATAACACAAGGCGTGGGTGCCATTTGTGAAAAAAGGGGCGTCCATGAGGAACGACGGCCGGTAAGGGTTATGTAAGTCTACGCATTGTAGTAGAGTGGTATGCATATGAGTACGGTTTATGCTTATGAAAAGAAGTGTTTTTGGCGGAACATGTCGTGGCCGGACTGGAGGAGGCTGTGTGTGGATCTGAGGTGTATCCGGACTGCCTCCTTTGAGGGGGAGTTTGCTTATGTCCTCCTACCTTGTGCGTCCGAGACGATTCCACGTTGCCAGTCCTCTTCTGCGCCAAAGTTAGTCTGTAAAGACGAATGCTTAAAGGCAGCTGCATGTCCTGTGGTTGAACCGCGGGTGCCTGATTAGAGCCTGGCTGAACCAGGCTATCATGCCACAAAGTGGCTCAGACTCCTCAGTTGGTGTCCGGGTAGTTGGCTGCCGAATCAAAATTTGATAAATAGGCACGACTCGCTATTCCAGCAGCGGTATGATTTCCACTCTGAGGGTGGGGTTCGGCCTTGCCCATAATTGTGACTATGTCATGCGGGACTGGCCTAATGTTGTACCCCGTTGGATCTAGCCAATGTGGTTCGTCCCGGTAGAATGTTGTAATTACTGTATAAGGGGACAGTGCCGAAGACTTATTCTTGGGCATGGTATTTGTTTGGTGATCCGAATACAACCATTAGTATGGTGGGCCAGTTAAAAATTGGCCTTTGCACCTGGCATCTTTGAGGAGATGTTATTGATAGTTTTTTGCCCGTGGGGGCTCGTGTAAGATGGAGCCCCCAAACTATTGGGTAGATAGTGAGTGCAATAAAATTGCTATGGCTGATGTTGTCCGGACGGTCGATGTGATCAGAGACGATCGGGCGTATTTTTGTACTGTGGGGGGATCTTCCTTTGACCTCACCATGTTTGATCGGTCTTCCGTTGTTTGAAACCTCCCTTCATTGTTTCTGGCGCGCGACCGGCCGTTTTGTTTTGAGGGTCCGGCATTCTCTATTGGTATGCTTGGCTGCCTTTCTGGGGGTACCATGAATTTGACATGGTTGATCGAGTATGCTGCTTGGGCCGGATGGGCTTGAGCTGTTCTTTTTCCGCTGACCGGACTGGGGGCCGCTGAATTCGGCACCAACTTCTCTGGCTTGACGTTTAGGATGATTGCGCCGAGGCTTGAGGATGCTGCCTTGTGTTTCCTGCGTATTGTCCTGGACCGTGGTGACATATTGGTGTCGGGGTATGTGCCTTAGGTTCTCCTTCTTAGGTTGAGGTAGCGAATTGTGCCATGTGAGCCCTTTGTCAGGGTGGTCGAGTCCGTTTTCCTTGGTGGCCAGGACCTTGGTCCATCTGTCAGTGAGTGAATCTTGGTCAGCTTTGAGCTGCTGTTGCTTCTTTTGTAGGCTCCTCGCAGTGGCCATAAGCCGTCGCTTAAAGCGAACTTGTTCCGTGGGGTCCTCAGGTACGCCGAATTCATCATCGCCGAGGCTCACCTCGTCTTCGGAGGGGGGCATGTAATTACCCCTCTCCAAATATCCGTCCGTCGCCAGCCCGGCCTGCTCGAAGGCAGGCTGATCAGGATTGTATTCATCTTGGGCACCATCTAGATTGTTCTTGACTGTCATGCCGGTAGTGTTGTGGCGGGGCTTGGGGCGGCGCTGATGACGTTCATGCTTTGCTTTCTTCCTTGAGGGGTTATCCTCCATTGCCTCATCGCCGTTGGTTTCTTTCGGAGTGTCCACCATATATATATCATATGAGGGGGTGGCTGTCCACCACCCCGTGGGCGGTGGTTCCTATTCCTCTCCTGCATCGTCGTCTATACCGTCGATGTCTTCAGAGTCGAAGTCAAGCACGTTGGTTAAATCATCGACCGTGGCAATGAAGTGGGTGGCGGGTGGGCAACGAATTCCTTCGTCGCCTGCTTCCCACTTGAGCCAGATATAGTTCGGCCGAGAGTCTCCTGACAAAGAGAGAGATTTTAACGAGTTCAGCATGTCACCAAATGGCGAGTGCTGGAGGATATCTATAGCGGTGAACTCCATTACCGGAGCCCAACCAGGTTCGACGGGTTCAGAGGTGCACGGACTGGGACCTACAGCCGGATATGAGTCCAGGGGTCCGTTGTCACAGGCTTCCTTGGGGGTGAAGTCTGTGTTCAGCTCTACCGCCGATGAGTGTGCGGCCTCTAGGGCGGGGTCCATCCACCCATCCCACGGCGACGCAATCTACCCCGGATTTAGGTCCGGGGCTTCTGCGAGGCGGTATACCGAGCATTGTTCGACAACAGGTCTAACCCGTGCTCACCGTGACTGTCTGGTGCTCCTGGCGCAGGCCCGAACCCTTGAAGATCAAGTCTCCGCGGATATCGGCTGTGTAGTTCGAGTTTCCGAACTTGACCTGGTGGGCGTAGTTGTCGATCTGCTCCAGATGGCCAAGCAAATTGGCCCGCAGTACGAAGCCGCCGAACACGAAGATCTGACCGGGGAGAAAAGCCTCACCCTAGACCATGTTGTTGTTGATCGAAGGAGCCATCAAGCCTCGCAGCAACGACACAGAGGACCTATCAATGAAAGCACCAATGTCGGTGTCAAATCCGGCGGATCTCGGGTAGGGGGTCCCGATCGATGCGTCTAAGGCTCATCGTAACAGGAGGCAAGGGACATGATGTTTTACCCAGGTTCATGCCCTCTCGATGGAGGTAAAACCCTACTTCCTGCTTGATTGATATTGATGATATGGGTATTACAAGAGTTGATCTACCACGAGATCGTAGAAGCTAAACCCTAGAAGCTAGCCTATGATGATTATGATTCTGATCGTCCCTCTAAGGACTAAACCCTCCGGTTTATATAGACACCAGAGAGGGCAAGGGTTTACATGGAGCCGGTTACAAAGAAGGAAATATAATATCCGGATCGCCAAGCTTGTCTTCCACGCAAAGGAGAGTCCCATCCGGACACAGGACGGAGTCTTGAGTTTTGTATCTTCATGGTCCCACAGTCTGACCAAGGTACATAGTCCGGCTGTCCGGATACCCCCTAATCCAGGACTGCCTCCGGCGGCCGGAGCAGCCTGGCGATGCCTTTGGTCACTGTCGGATATTGGGTTCCGGCAAAACCCTTAAGGTTCTAACACTGGGGTGCGCACGAAGATATCTCCCTACTGAAACACGCTGTCAACCTCGCCGCGAACTCTAAGCTAGCTCGATGAACAACACAAGAGACACAAGATTTATACAGGTTTGGGCCACCGTTGTGGTGTAATACCCTACTCCTGTGTGTGGTGTGGTGGATTGCCTCTTAGGCTGATGATGAACAGTACAAGGGAAGAACAGCCTCGCGAGGAGAGGTGTTCTTGTGCTTGGTGGTGTGTAGATGAACTGGGTTCAGATCCGGGGTCCTCTTCTACTATGGTGGCTAGCCCTATTTATAGAGGCCCTGGTCCTCTTCTCAAATATTGAGCGGGAAGGGATCCAACAACGACCATTTTGAAAGGGGACAGCTAGTACAAGCTATCCTGACTAAAGGTAGTCTTTGCCTCCCAAAGGCGCTGGTGGTGACGCCGTCTTGGGCTCCATGGTGACCTCCGTCCTGCCATCTTGCTGGTCTTGGTCTTGTTGCATCGATATGGAAACCTTTGCCTGATGCCTCAGTACTTCGCGCTTGCACTTGCCCCCCTTTGCATTAAATAGGAAATGAGGACACTGTGCGGGCTGGCGCCCGCCTAGCGCCCGCCTGGCCTTGATCGTCATGGTTTGCGTCATGAGGACCTCGCGAGGTACCCCTTTCCTTGATCTCTCCGTCTCCCTCGCGAGCCTGCCTGGTGAGGCCGCCCCTGAGGAGGCCTTGCGTTGTCTGCCCCGCGAGGCTTGGCCCCTCGCGAGGGTCTTGAGTGTTGGTTGATGAAGACGGGCCGTACTGGGCCACTGGTGGAGCCATGTCGTGGGCCGCAGGCAGGCATGTCTGGGGACCCCCATTCCCAGAACGCTGACAGTAGCCCCGGGCCCAAGGCGCGCTCGGACTTGGCTTAGCGGCGAAGCCAAAGGGCAAGTGCGGTGCGCCACGGGCCCCAATAGAATGCGGCCTTGGTCGACGCGTGGCGACTGTTTGGACGTGGGCGTCTCCGCTTCCCCACGCTGCCTCGGCAACTGCCCGACTTGACGAGTCCCTACTGCATGCAAAAAGGGTCATCATTACCTGCGATCATGGAGGTTGATGGTTGGCCTCCCTTTGACTATAAATGAGGGGGGGGGGGCGATAGGCCCCGTTGTCCATCTCTTCTTGCTCCGCCTGCTTCTTCTTCCCTACTCTAACTCCAGTCTTGACGCCTATGGCACCGATCCGCAGGTTCTTGGCCGAGGAGAAGGGGAAGGTTCCCCGGGACTGGCCCGATCCGTCACGCCGAAGAAGAGGCCGGCCCACCGCCATGGTGAGGTCATGGGGCTGGAGATGACGAGGCCTTGGTGCGAGCGCCACCTCCTGGGTTCCCGCTACCCCTGTACGCCTAGGCTGACGGCTCCGGAGAAAGGGACGGCAAGCGACACCGCCCACGCTGTAGGCGAGGTCAGTGAACCGCGGCGACGCGCGCCGTTGCTCCTGGAGTCCACTCCGTGGACTCCTCTCGCGAGCTCGTGCTGCATGCGGCGATGCCTCCAAGCACCTGGATCTGCTTCCCTTGTTCTTTGCCACCGAGATGCCGCCGAGGGGGCCTCTCAAGCTTTGGCTGCAACACGCCGACTGTGGCGCTCCGGCGACTAGAGCAGAGGTTGAAGTCGTCTCCCCAGGCAAGATCTGCATGACCCGAGGTTGGGGCGAGGTCGCTCGGGTCTGTCGAGCGGGGGGTGCCCTCGTGATTCATTTTGAATACGATGGCGCCTCTTTTTTGTTCTTTAAGGTCTTCGACGCGGAAGGCTGCCGCCTGGAGTGCTGCCCCAAAGGAGGCAGTCAGGACATTGACACGGCAGGGGCCGGGCCCGTCGTTCGCTCCCCCAATGGATCCCCCAATAGCAGCAGCGATGCTTGGGAGTCCAGTGACTCTCCTGAACTCTTCGAGACTCCGGAGACGAGCGACGACAGCTACGTGCCCTCGAGCTCGCGCCGTGCTTGGGGCCGGGTGGTAGCATCAGGCCGTCGCCGCGGCTGATCTGGATGGGGTTGGCGCCGGTCTCCCATGGCCCACTGTTGGATGGCGTCGGCCACGGAGCCGCGTGTAGTTAGTGCTCATCAGAGTTCTTTCCTTTTGTTCCCTGCAAGGAATCAAGAAACACCCCGCGGGGGTGTGTAAAGGTTCTGTGGTGTCCTTTGCTGATGTTATCATTATCATGAAATCGTGCGGGTGCTTATCCTGTCCCAGCTTGGTTCCCCCCTTGCGACCTCGTGACGACTTGGTGCTCTACGCTGACAGGTCCCGGTCCCTAGGCAGGCTTCAGCCGTCGCTGGTATGCCAGGTCGCAATGCTGTGGTCAAGGCTAGGAGGTGGGCGGCCTGAGGTCCAGTAAGAGCCCCTGAGGCGTGATGCTTAGGAGGTCCCCTTTAACGCGCAAGCTGCCACTGAGAGGCGAGAAAGGAACACAACGTTGCCGTCACAGAGCCGCAGCAATTAAGGATCTCGTGCTGTAACGATTAGTTGTTCCAGGTGTGGAACTTATCTTGGTAATCTGGAGTTGTTCCTTTGCGCTGCACCAGACTTGTGCATCCGCAGCTGGGATGTAGCTAGGTTAGGCCCTCGCGAGCTTCCCCCTTATCCCCGTACTCTCCTTCATGCTCTGCGTCCTCAGGTCCCGGCCCTCGAGCGAGCTCAGCCGCCGCTGGTATGCCAGGTCGCGATGCCGTGGTCAAGGCCAGGGGGTGAGGGCTGGAGAGCTAGTAAGAGCTCCTGAGTCGCGATGCTCAGGAGCCCCCTATTAACGCGCAAGAGGATCGCGTTGGAAAGAGAGCGAGCTCGTGGTGCCGTCTGCTGAAATCCTCAGGAGGTGCCTGTAAATCAGCACGAGAAAAACACGGGTTGCCATTACGATTGCCGGCGGGCCATTGGCTGCTCCCAGAGAGTGGTGATGGCACTGAGGGCCTGGTGAGGCGACGCGCGTGGGGCTTCCGCGTGCCAGAGCTCGACTTCTCAGATTTGTCGGCATTGCAGGGACAGACCCCTGCGCAAGCATCGTGCCAGCATGAGCGGCTCCAGTGGTAGATGTCAATCGAGCGGGCAATAATCACAGGCAGGTTAGGCATGAAAGGCAAATACGCTTAGGTAAATGCAGGAAGGATACATGCCACTGGGTCAGGCCCGAGCGGCTTGGCGATGATGCAGCCCGAGGGGCGCCCCCAGCAAGGTAAACTAAAGACATAAGAAAAAGGGATACATGCCGCTGGGACGGACCCATGCGGCCTGGGAATGATGCAGCCCTGAGGGCGCTCCCAGCTGAAATGAACTTGGAAGATGTCACCTGGTACCATTGTAGAGGAGGTGTCGGGGTAGCTAAAGATGCACGGTGGAGAGGCCGACCCTCACGAGCCACCAGAGCCCTAAGCCTCAGGAGGCTCTGGGGGTCTAGGCGGTTCCTTGAGGACCATCTCCATCTCCACTAGGACCGCATGATGCCTGGCCTCCCGAGCCACCAGAATGCTCTGCAGGTGGTGCTGGTAGGTGGAAGCCGCGTTCGGCAGGCCGAAAGGCATGCGAACGTAGCTGTGCGGCGGACCCTCACAGCGTCCCACGCGCAAAGGCCAGAGGCACTCCTAAAATGCGGCTCGGTTGAGCCCTGGGATGTCGACGCAGACGCGTAGCCCACCATCCTCGCCTGGATGGGGAGCCACGCCCGGCAAGCGGCGATCACCGCACACCGCTCTTGCTTCCTGAAGCTCCTGAGTGGTCTTGGTGATAAACTCCTGAGGGTTGGGCTTTCCACGCCCTGTGCCTTCTTGAGGGAAACGTGCTGCGAAGCATGCGTCCAAGTGATGCCCAAGCGCCTCCCTCGTGATGTTGGCAAAGTCTGAGGCCCTCCAGAAGCGAGCCCCCGAGCCCTGCCCGAGGAGGGTGTCGGGCGCGCCTTCCTATGCGATGGAAGGAGGCGCCCCTTGAACGGGCGCCGATCCTGACGCGGCACCACCTGAGATGCCGACCTCCCGAGGCCTCGCGCTGAGCGATTGCTTCTTATTCTTGGGGATGGCCTCTAGAGAGTTCTCGCCCTTGCCCTCCGGGTCCTTGATTGATGCAGCTTGGAAGGCACGCTCGAGGGAGCACACCGCATCTCTTTCTTCGCAGGGGACCGTGATGATTCCACTGCTTCCTGGCATCTTGAGGACGTTGTAGCCATGGTCTGTCACTCCCATGAACTTGGCCAGGGCTAGATACCCGAGGATGGCATTGTAAGGCAGGTGGATGTGGGCGACGTCGAAGTTGATGAGCTCGGTGCGGTAGTTGTCGCGCTTGCTGAAGGTGACAGGGAGGCGGACCTGCCCTATCAGGGTGGTGGAACCGTCAGTAACTCCTGAGAAAGGCTTGGTAGGCTGAAGTTTATCATATGGTACTTGAAGGTTGTCGAACATCTCAACGGAAAGGACGTTAAGCCCTGCGCCGCCATCGATGAGGGTCCTAGTGACTTGCATGTTGCTAATGACTAGGGAGCAGAACATCGGGAGGACGCCAGCAGTAGCCGCACACTTGAGTTGATCTGCTGAGCTGAAGGTGATGGCGCACTTGGACCACCTGAGCGGGCGCATGGCCTCAAGCCAGGAGAGGACTGCATTCACCTCGCGAGCAAACTGCTTGAAGATGCGCTGAGAGGCTGGGGCCTGAGCTCCGCCCAAGATGCATGCGATAGCACGTGGCTCCTGGAAGCCCCCAACCCCCTCGTCCTGATGGTGGTCATCATTCCTTCTTGGCGGCGGCGGCAGAGGAGGAAGACCCGTGTTGCCCTGTGGGCGGTCCTCGCGAGGCTGATCCCTCCAGGCGCCCTAGCGAGGCTGGTCCTGCCAGCGATCCTCACGAGGTCGGTAACGCCACTCCTGACAAGGGCCACGGTCGTCCCATCGTCCTCCGCCTTGTCCTCCTCCTCGGTCGTAGCCCCGATCGTTGTGCTCGGGGCGTCGACCGAAGTGTCCTTCTCGAACGGCCCTGAGCTCCTGGCAGTGGCTGGTGTTGTGGGTGTCACTACAAAAAAAAGACACATCCATGACATTTTGGGCTGAACGAATTTTTTTCTGTCATACTTATGACACTTCTATGACGATAATTGTGACAAAACCCGATATCATCATAGATGTGGTGGGCTCCTACTTCTATGACAAAAAATCATGATAGTAAATGGGCTTTTCGTTGTAACACCCCAAAAATTTAACCAGGTTTTAGTTATTAAAATTTTGCCAAGAGTTTAAAATTTTTGCCTGCAAGAATATATCTGTTGATTTCAAAACTTTCCTTTTTATATTAAGGAGTTTTTCCCAAGTGGATCCTTCCAAAACATATTGGACTTATTTTCCCTCTCATTTAAAAAAATCCCTCAATCAGTAGATTTATTTATATAATTATTTCACCCTGAGCTTTATTCATTAAATGACTTGTTTTAAAATTTGGAGCTCTTTTTGAACTACAACCATTTGGTATATTTATCTAAAAATCCAACCAAAATTTGGAGATGTCATATGATGTTTTTAAATCACTTTTATACAAAAATATCTTTTATTCTTGAAATATTTTGAGCTCTACACCCAATTTTCTTCTCTGGTCCAGAGAGCAATTTTGCACTACAACCCTTTTAAATATTTGTTTCTAGCTTACACCAAAATTTTGGGATGTCAGTAGGAGCATACCATTTCATTATATGCAAAAATCCAGGGTTGTTCTTTGAAAATTTTGAGTGAAACAACCTCATCTTTATTCTGGCCCAACATGATGGTTTGTACAGCAACCACATTTTTAGTTGCTCCTTTATCCATGATTCCTCTTCCTACTTCTAGTCCTCCATGTTAAACTCCTAAGTCCAGGAGCATGCAACCGTTGGCACATTTTTGGTTCATGAAATAATGCCCTTCACCTCCTGTCCAGATTTGAAGTTCTGCAAAACTTGCACTAGCAAGTTTATGCTTTTCACTAACTAACCTCACCAACCTCTTGTGCCTCCAAAGAGACACTGATCTGGAAGAATTTGCCCCTCCAAGACCTGCCTAGATGCCTCTGGCATTTTATCAAACACCCTGTGGGCATGGACAGATTTAGCATGATTGTAAGTTTGTGTTGTGAACTTTCCCATCTGTCCAAACCAAGTTGTCTAGTAGCCTTCTATGTGTCTCTAACCTAGGCTTGTGAATTTGCATTAGCTTCCTAGCAACTTGGCTCGCCCTGGCATTTCGTCGAACGAGTGCCGTGCATGCCCAGAGCGCGAGCAGAGCGCGCGTTTTGCACGTGCTCGCGCCCGAGCCAACTCACTCCCCCTGGATAAGTTTCCCCGAGCTCATCCAAATCCTCTCCCTCTCGCCACGTCACGCTAGCAGCCCCGACCGCCTCCGCGCCCCTGCAGTGTAGCCAGCAAGCGGCTTGGCGGCACGCCCGTGGCCGCACCCGCCACCGCCATGAGCAGCACCGCCCAAACCACCACAGCGCGCCAGCTCGCCTCCTTCGACAGTGGAGTGATCATCGTTAGCCCCTGGAGCTAGCCAGCCACCGCCACGTCGCTCTGCAGCACAGTAAGACGGTCGCCGGCGACCTTATCCGCGGCCACCGTCGGAACCGACCCCGAGCGCCTATTTAAGGAGGCCCCGAGCACGTTCCGTTCGCAGGCGGCCTCAGTACACTCCTCCAGTTCCCCCATGGCAGCCAATCGACCCGAGGAGGCCGTCTTCCTCGTCTCCGGCAACTCCAGCCGCCGCCGCTGTCTCGACCATTCCGGCGCCACCAAAGCCTCCCCTCCCCACTCTCTTCAACAGGAGCTTTCCCTCCACCTCGTGAATCCATCCCCTTGCTCGATTTCGATCGGGACTCACTGCGGGAGAAAAACCACTTTGCCCGACGACCACCGTCCGCTGTGAAGCTCGCCGCCGGCAGCTCCGTCCACCCCAGAGACCGTATCGACCACCGGAGTGACCGTCTCGATCCCCTGAACCTGCAGATGGCCTCCGTTTCCTGAGCGGTGCCGCCATTCGCCGGCGAACATCGTCGGAGCTTCCGCCTCTGTTCGGCCAGAGGAAGGGGAGGGAGGGCGACTGGTCAAACATGACTAGTGGGCCCCCAGGACCCACTGTCAGTGACCCAGCCCCGCCACCACGTGACTTAAGTGAAGACGTGAAATCACAAAGTACGTTTCCTCCGCTCCGGAAACGTATTCTTGTCTGAAACGTTTTCTTTTCTATTTTTATTTTAAAAACAGATTTTTGACCACAACTTTGACTGGCTTATAACTCCAAATGAATTAATTCTTTTTCCTACCTCTCTCAAATACTGTCTAGTTTATTTTAAGATTTATTTGAAAAAATTTCAGAACAACTTTTTGTGCTGTTTTTATTTTTGTGTGTTAATTCATTTATTTCTAAATAGGATTTTTGAAGAGAGGAGATATACTTTCAAAAGTTTTGAAGTACACACTGCCTTACCACACATTGAAGGCAAGCATTCTGAACCCCGGCATAATATTTTTGTGTGTTCGATGACACGTTTATAACATCACCTCACTTCGGAGAAACTTGTTATTTCATGTGACATGATCATATGCATGGGTGCATGTTATTGATTTCCATACTGTTGGAAATGAACACACTTGTGATGATAATCACCCTCATGTGCCTTGCATGCATACCGGCAGGAACCCGGGAAAGCCTCTGCCTTGGGTAGGCATGAGTTTGTCGCCGGTCTCCGTCGGGACGGTTATGTCTGGTATGGCATGGCAAGGTGATATGAGCGGTGACTCTGTTGGTTGAAATATATTCGTTATGCTAATCATGCAGGGAATACTTAAACCTCCTGAGTCGACCGTAGATCGAGTCTTGTTCCAGTAACCCCCATACTTGTTTCGTACTACCACTCGTCTCTACAGCAAGTAGAGTACGGTTCAGTAAGTTGTCAACCTCTTTCTAGCACACACCGTACAGAGAGGCCAGGGTGGAAGATACCGGTTGTAGCTGGTAGGCAGGCCACCTGGTCCGGGGGAATGGGTGTTTCCGGTTGGGACCAAGAGGGGGGCACCCCTTAGAGCGTGCGGTATAAATTTGATCCCATGCTACGCGAGGTTGTAGCCTCCCCACTTAGAGTTTTGCTTGACAGGTGTCGTGGGTGATTCCAGACACCGGTGAGTTAAGCTGGTGTGTGCAAGTTAGGTGTGTTTTCAACAAAAAGACCGTAGACGGAATTAGTCCCGATGGACTAAAGAAATCCGTTACTTGTGGGTAAAGAGTACACCCTCTACAGAGATTAAACCTATTCGAATAGCCGTGTCCATGGTTAAGGACTACAGTCTGGGATGGGTCAAGTATCGGTCTTAGTGTCGGTCTTCGGAGGTGAAACTGTTAACCAGAACTGGAACAACATGGATTGTGACTTGTGACTTATGATGATTATGATTATTATTATTGTTGACTAACCCGTGATATTATTGTTATTATCGAGTTTCTCTGGGATGGTTCTACCTCCGGGATATTCACTATGATTGTTTCTTTTAAAGCCCTTTATGTGGTGTCGCTCAGACGCCCGACTGTGGCATTTATTTTAAAGCCCTTTATGTGGTGTCGCTCAGACGCCCGACTGTGGCATTTCTTTTAAAGCCCTTTATGTGGTGTCGCTCAGACGCCCGACTGTGGCATTTCTTTTAAAGCCCTTTATGTGGTGTCGCTCAGACGCCCGACTGTGGCATTGTTTGTTATTTCATACATTCTAATACTACTATGTCATTGCACTTCTATAAATAATTTGCTTGCACGCATCAGAGTTTTATTTATCTTTTGTGACTGACGTCATGAGCATAAAATATTTTCAGCACATCATTGTTATATTATACCTGTGTTCATAATGTTTGCGAGTACATTCAGAGTACTCACTGGCTTGTCCCTGGCTATTGTCTTGGCCAGATTTTCTTGCACGGGGAGGAGCGACGCGATGACAGCCCCAGAACCTAAGCAACGATGATAGCAGCCTCGTGAAGATAGGAGTTAACCTGGTCAGCTGTTCCTGTGGAAGTTGGAGTCCCATAGACACTGATGATCCACAAATCGCTTCCGCCATCAACGACTAGAAACCATTTGTTGTACTCACAGGCCAGAATGGTCTTGTACTACATATTTTGTATTTTGCTTGGAATTTCTATATCAAGTTGGAGCCTCATCAGCTAACAGTAATCTTGGGGCTGATGAGCACGACGGTCTTTTTCTGGAAATTTATACCCGGAAAAACCGGTCGTGACATTCGTCCTGGGTGGGCCAGAGACACAGCTGCATGACATTCTTTGGGCCGTCCATGACGGAAAAAACCGTGGTAGAAGCGAGGGCGAGGAAAATTTCCGCGAGTTCCCGGTTACGGTGGGTGGTCGGGGGACGAGCGATGCGCGTTTCTCTCATACACATACGCGCATGTGTGCGAGGTGTTGGCTCTAACTGAACCCGAGCGAGGCGTTGGGCTCTAACTGAACCTGAGCGATTGCACTGCAGGCTACGTGTTACTGAACCCGATCGAGTGATTCCTCCGCTGCTAACTTAAGCCGATCGATGCTGCCTCTGGATGAATAGTAAGCGTTGCGGGGGGGGGGGGGGGGGGGGGTTTGGATGAACAGTGAGCGGTGGGGGTGGATGAACAGGACCCCGTGGCGTTGCCTCTGGATGAACAGGACCCCGATCGATCGAGCCGGTTGGGGCTGGATGAACAGGACCCCGTGGAGTGCTGGATGAACAGGACGACCCCGTGGAGGGTTGGATGAATAGTAGACGGTGGAGGGATGGATGAACAGTAGCCCGTGGAGGGGTGGTTGAATAGGAGCCTGTGGAGAGGGGTGATTGAATAGTAGCCGGTGGAGTAGCGTGCGGTGGAGGCTCGATGAACATGAGCCCGTGGATGAACAGTCGCAGGTGGAGGCTGGAGGATGTTGACGATGGATGAACATTAGCCTGTGGAGGTTGGAGGAGGTCGACGGTGGAGATGAACATTATCCCGTGGAGTCCCGTTTTGCGGTACGCCACACCCCTCCCGATGAACAGAACCCCCATTTTGACTGTAGCGCTCCAACACAAGTCCGTTTCGTCCTTTTTGCGGTACGCCACACCCCTCCCGATCAACAGGACCCCGTTTCGACCGTAGGAGGTCCAACACAAGTCTATTTCCCCTGTTTTGCGGTACGCCAGACCCCTGCCGATGATCAGGATCCCGTTTCGAACGTGGCCGGTCGAACACAAGGCCGTTTCCTCTGTTCTGCGGTACACCTGGCCTCGTTTCCATCGCCTGTTCCGTCTAAGCCCTCCCGATGAACACGACGACGCATTCCGTTCCGACCCAGCCGGTTGGTTCCCCATGAACATGATGACGACGCTATTTCTCCGTTCCGACCCAGCCATGTACACGAGCCCTGGCCGTACGTATGCGCGAGTAGGCGTTCGAGACCCCGCCCATATGTATGTACGTGGCCGTATTTACTTTCTTGCACCCTGGCCATTGTACGTACGTGTACATGCTACGTGCACGCCTCTACTACGACACTTGCGTTCCTCTACTACGACACGTGCATGCCTCTACTAGGACACATGCGTGCCTCTACATCGACCAGTATGTACGTACACGTTCGCGACCAGAATGACAACGCTACGTACGCTTCGACTAGGTGGGTCCCGACTATCAGGCACTTCCTTGCATGCGAAGATGTAGATGGTGGGTTCCAGCACTCAGGTGGGCGAATCGTTTTTTTTGCCCGGACGCACTTCCTTGCTTGCAAAGATGTAGCGGTTGGTCCCAGCAGTCAGGGGGGCGAATCGTTTTTTCCTCGGACGCACTTCCTTGCGTGCGAAGATGTAGCTGGTGGGTCCCAGCAGTCAGGGGGAAATGTTTTTTTCACAAAATAAGGTAGCCTGTCCGGTGGGTCCCTGCTGTCAGGTGGAGGAATAATTATTTTGCGCGTAATAAGGAGGCACTTCCTTGTGGCCGTCGTGGACCCAGCTGTCAGCCTCTCCATGTATAGTACTCTTCCGATGGAAGTCGTTCCTTGACCACGTTGACCACGCCGCACCGAGAGCACCAGAGCGGTGGACGACGGTGAGGCTTTGGAAGGGGACGACGCGGAGCCGGGGAAGACGCGGCAGTGGATGCCCACGCGTAGAGGAGTATGAGGGTTCACTCATTTGGCTGCGGTGTGAGGCTGCCGTCGCCGTAGAATAACAGGGGGTGTGGGTGAGTAGGGGGATGGCCTGGCCAGCGGCGGGAGTAGTAGGGGGCGGTGAGGCCTCCGCGGCATCACAGCCGGCCACGAGAGGCAGGAGCATGCAACACGACTGACGCTACTTTGGGCGGCTGGAGCAAGAAGACCAGAGTTTGAAGAAGCACTATGGCCGTTGGATGGACATCGTACGGTCACTAGAGCTAGAATCGTTCATAGTGACTAAGTTGACAAAGCCCTCCGTCCCCGTCAACTTAGTAGGCCCACAAGTCAGCCTCCCACCAAGGTGGGTCCAAGCTAGCAGGGGGAGTATTCATTTTTTCTGCGTAATAAGGAGGCACTTCCGATGGGTCCGAGCTGACAGCGGGGGGAACGTTTTTTTCGCAAAATACGGTGGCCCGTTAGGTGGGTCCCAACAGTCAGGGGGGGAAATGTTTTTTTCCGTAAAATACGCTGGCCCGTCCAGCGGGTCCCTGCTGTTAGGTGGAGGAATCATTATTTTCCATGTAATAAGGAGGCACTTCCTTGCGGCGGCCGTGGACCCAGCTGTCAGCCTCTCCACGTACAGTACACTTCCGATGGAAGTCGTTCCTTGACCACGTTGACCACGCCGCGTTCCGTTGCATGCAGGCGTCCATGTGTGTGGTGCGTCCCCACTTTCAGCCTCTCACGTACAGTCATCTTCCGATGACTCTCGGTTGTTGACCACGTTGACCACACTGTGCCGAGCGCACCAAAGCCGGTGGACGATGGCGAGGCCCCAGACTAGAACTACCCGGAGATGGGGAAGACGGGGTAGTGGAGTCGCAGATGGAGAGGAGTGGGAAGCTTGACTAGTTCGGGTGCGCGGCAGCACATCCGCGGTGGCCGCCCATGGGAGATAGGAGCAAGAACAGAGGTTGAAGAAGGAGCATGGCTGTTGGATTAACATCCAACGGTCTAGCTGCTAGAATCATTTGTTGATTAAGTTGACAAAGCCCTGCGTACACGTCCAGTTAGTAGGCCCACAAGTGAGCCACCAAATCTGATGGGTCCCAGCTGTCAATGGGAGGAATAATTTTTTCGCTTAACAAGGAGGCACTTCCTTTCGTGCGACGATACAGCCGGTGGGTCCCAGCTGTAAGGTGGAGGAAACATTTTTTCAGCTTAATAAGGAGGAACTTTCCTTGCGTGCGACCATGGACCTCGTGGGTCCCAGCCATCAGGCTCTCCACGTATAGTCCTCTTCCGATGACTCTCGTTTGTTGACCACGCCGCATCGAGCGTAGCGAGGCGGTGGATGACGGTGAGGCCCCGGACGGGAACGACTCGGAGATGGGAAGATGTAGCAGTGGAGTCGCAGATTAAGAGGAGGAGAAGGGTTATAATTGGTTCTGGTGCAGCGTGGGGCTGCGGTCGGTGGAGAATAACAGAAGGTGTGGAGGGATAGCCTGGCCGGCGGTGGGGTAGCGCTTCGCAGCGATGCGTGCTAAGCAAAGCCACTAGCCACCGGAGGCTGGACCAGGCAGTCCCGGCGACGCTGCAGGAAGAAGACGAGAGATTGAAGGTGTTTGTCGGCCATTGGATATAAATCCAATGGTTATAGATGTCATAATCATTTGTTGACCAAGTTGACAGCGCCCTACGTAGGCTTTGACCTATTGGCCTACATGTCAGCCTGCAAAAATGTGGCATATATTTAACCCATGTTTTCTAGAATGTACAGTCCATTTGCTGGGCTGGGTGAACAAATAATTTTGAATCAATCAGGCCCATTTATATTTTCTAAGAAATCCCAGCCCATTTGCACTTCCTTAAAATACACGAATTAGCTAGGCTCGTTATATATATAATGTTATGTTAGAAGGAGCAATTAATATCAAAAAATAAACCGGAGAGGCACACATACACACACACACACACACACACACACACACACACACACACACACACACACACACACACACACACACACACACATATATATATATATATATATATATATGGACAAATGTTTCCTACAAGGAGTGGTAGTTACCACCACTTGCGTTTTGTATGTTGTATGTAGTATCTATCGAAACCGAGAGTATGTACGTGTAGTATGTAGTATATAACAATGATTAGGTAGTATATATACTAATTTTTAGATAGTATGTACCATGTTTTGAGTATGCTTTTTTTACGTACAAATATATACGTATTTCATAAATATAACAAAAACTATGGGCTCATATGCAATTTTTTCATGTAACTTGCTTTGAAATATCTTAAATATAGTATATGAACATATTTAAAATAATAAAATAGTATATATAGTACCACATGGTAGTATATTAGATATGTGGGGTAACTACCATCGGGTGGTAGGATGGATTTTCCTATATATATATATATATATATATATATATATATTAACAAATTAGCGAGTTATTGCTCAAAATAAAAATGAGCGCATTATTATTAAATTGGTACTTAAAATCTTCACAAACTTTTGTACGCAATCACCAGGATTTTCATTGGCTGTGAGTCAAAAACAACCAGGATTTTCCTTGCCGACTTCTGTTAAACATTTACTTTTATAAGTTAATAACACGTGGGATGTTTTTATAATGTATATATAAGTCTCTATAAAAATATACGATAATAGTAATAATAGAATTATATATAATGTGTTTAGAAGGAAAAACATAAATTGGACACAGCATTATTATTCTTATATATAGATAAATAGAACAAAGACATGCGTTTTATTAAAAAAAATACATAGGGCTGCCGATCTTTAAGAAAAAGCCCATAGGCCGGTATGGAACTCATAAAATAAGTTGAAACCACTATCTCCGTATGTCGTGGGCTACGCACGTTATAGGCCTAGCAGATACTTGTTCACCCTCTGGAAAAAATGATACCAGATCCCCGAGTGAACTAGATTAAAGAGGGGGCCGGCGGCACGACTGAAGAAGCACATCAGGAGCGATTTTTTTTCTTCAGTGGATGGCTCTCGATAACGTTTTTTTACTTGCCTCTACACCATACAACTTGTATTTTTAGCCTCCCAGTCCATCGTGGTGGACTAGCAGCCCATTTGCTGGGCGGGCCAACCTACAGAAACCAGCACTCGATTTTTCATCAAGCCCCGAAAACAACGCAATACTATGTTTGTTTTGAGGCCGAAAACATTACGGTAGGAGTTGAGCGGGGGAGAGGGGAAGACAGAGTAATAAAAAGATTAAAAAGAGCTGATGCGCCGTTGCTACACTAACAAAGCAGGTGCAATTCTCCTCGGGAAGAAGGTGTGCCGTTGACACCCACACGTCACATACCCCACAGTAGGCATACTAACAAGTTTACACACAAATACAACAGAAAAGGTAAACATTCGTATCAAACTCAGGTTCACAGGACACATTCATATTCATAGCCAATATTCACTATCAACAACTCAAAAGATTCATATATACACAAGTTCAACATATCTATGCATCCAAATGATTAATAGATCACACGACAATATTCATACATAATTCGCAAAAAGATTCAGATACACACATGTTCAGTATGTTTATGCATCCAAACGATTGAGATCACAACCAATATGATCCATGGACGAACTTTAATTACCTAGGGTACAGACTGGTAAATGGTGTTCAGTCGGAGGTACTTCTTGCTAAAATTAATTCTTGTACGAGTAAACTTTCGAGTACATAAGAGGCAGCACAGACAATCTGAACTTTGATTGTATGTTTATCCTCAAATAGTGGCCTCGTGCCGAGAGCAACTTGGCCACTACTTTCATCCAACTAGTTTACTGGCTCATCTTGGTCCTGTAGCTCGCCAAAATTCTACATTGCAGACGAGAAAGGAGGCGGTTGAGAAAATGAACCACCCAAATTTTTTGTGCAGTTCAACTGAAATGGAGCATCCCTGGCGTGCAGACTGATTAAGTGCCAGATGAATATACGCGTCAACCAACTTGTCTGGAATCTTTAGACTCCATGCCATACAGTTCGCTACCATATCTGCCGATAACCAAAAGGCACAAGTTGGGACCAAAGACTGGACTGTGTTCTTCTGGGCTATGCGCCAAGCAATATTTTTGGCGTTCACTCTCCTAATACTTGGAGTTTGACAACTGGTTGACGCCGGTTGATACTCGAATGAATATAGGCACTTCTTGTCAACATTGATGCTTGTCTGAGTGAACTTTGGAGTACATAGCAGCAGCATAAGTATCTGTCCATCTGATCATTTTGTGCAGTTCTACTGAAATCACCCAATGCAATGATTTGCCTGCGAGTTCAGGCTCCAAGTTACTCCTTTATAAAATCGGCAAACAGTAGCACAATACCAAATTACCAATACATGACAAGCATAATAATCAGGATAAAGACCAGTACCAACCTGTGTGAGGTAGCATATCAATTACTATTTCCTTTGACTGGAAGCCGAGATAAGCGAAGCGACTGACAGCAAAGGAAGAAAGCAAGCTGAGATTAGCGACTGACAGGAAAGGACGGAAGCTGTCGAGGCAATGAAGCACCCAAAGTTTTTGTGCAGTTCCACCAAAATCGAGCATCCCTGTTGGCACATATATTGAGAGAGTGAGATTACTGTAATAGTGGGACTAGTTGATGAAACATACACTAACAAATAGAAGCACCCTCATTATCTTAATGGGTAAAGTTAGCAACATAGTAGTCTTGCTTAAAGAGAGGTATTAGTTTATTTAATCAGTGCCAATTAGCTCAACACTCAAAGCATTGCCATTTATCATAGGTTGCAAAACTTTAACGTGCAAAGATAAAGGAGTTTCTCATGACAGTAGCACGATACAAATAGAGATGACAACAAACTAATATGGATGAAGGCCTTAGGCCCGTACCAACCTGAGAAAAAAAGCTTATTCATGTAGTCCCATAAGAGATGATAAAGCACTCACTGGAATCACTCAATAGTATATATTTTTGTGCACTTCAAATGTATGGTTGAAATCACTCTTGTTTACCAGTGCTGAGATTATATCGAAAGATTATCAAGAACTTCCAGCAGAGTTAAAGCACTGGCTGGGATACAGTTCATTGTATTGTCTTGTGTAGTTCCACTAAAATGTATGATTGGCACAACATGATCCCTGTTTGCACAAGTAGGAACAAGGTGAAACCTTCATTAGCTTAGTGAGAAAGGATAGGAAGACATTAGCATATTACTCTAACAGTAGCATCAAATTCATGATGGACAATACGCAAAACATTGCCTCATTGAACCAATGGCAATAAATTGACATGCAAAACAATAGCACTATTATGTCATGACACTAATAATATTCCCTCCCTGCTCCACCACATGATTCACCTCCATAGACAAACATACACACGTACATGATTCATCATAGGGTCCTACTAAAGATTTGTTTAACTCCGACAGGAAAATTAGGCAGCAATAAATTAGTGGTACTTAAGTACTCCTAATTAATTAAGTGAGACAGCAGAAGTGGAAGGGCTCCCTGGAGGATCGTCTCACATGTAAGGTAGTCATTGCCAGAGCCCTTGAATGGCCTCGACTGAGGCCTCTGGCTTCAGCAAGATCGCCTTGGCACTGTTTATTCTTCTTCTTCTTCCTCTTCATGCTCTGTTTCTCTTTCTCCTCACCAGTTGGTGAAACCAAGTACATGATTGGCCTTCTATTTCAGAATTGGTTTTGTCAGTGAGGGAGTACAAGTGTACTAGTAAAAAATAGCATTATTTTCTCATGGCAGTCGGAAAATAGAGATGAACACATGCATTAAATATCATTCTTACCTAAAGGAAGGTTATGGCGCCAATATGGATGATGAGGATTGGAACACAGATCTCCCTTTGTGCAGTTCCACCGAAATGAACCAACTGTTCCATTCTGACATTCCAGTTAAACAACACAAAAGTCACTTCTTTTAAGAAGAGTTTTGTGCAGTGCACCAAAAGGTCACAACAGCAACCAGGTGAATTGGATATCCCTGTTTGCACAAAAAGCTACAGAGGAAACAGTCAGAGTCTCAAACAATTACAGGCAAAAACATTTGGCTAAACTTGTCATGGCTTATAACAGTGGCATGGCTTCATTTTTACCAGGGACATTAGATTAAGAACAGCTAAATATTTGGTATAAGGGCATGGGACAGTGGGTGCACCAGCAGTCCAACACCATGTACGTAAACAAGGGCATAAAGTGGTGATTCATAGTTTGTTGCCCTGAGAAACAAACATCCAAGAAACATATCTGGGTTGGTCCCATTTTTGTTCACTCTAGCCACCTACTCCTATGTGTGGATAGCAAATCTAGTGCTGGTCATACCACTGTGTACATCGTTACCCCTATATTTCCCTTTTTGACCAAGAGACCGGTTGGATAACCAGTCTGTACTACTTTCACCCCCTTTCCTTCCTGTTTGCACCAAGTCCGATGTACACACTAAATTCCCCCACCCCCACTTTATTTCTTGTTTGAATGAAGTACTCCCTCCATCCGGAATTACTTGTCATCAAAATGGATGTGTCTAGAACTAAAATACATCTAGATACATCCATTTCAATGACAAGTATTTCTGGATAGAGGGAGTACAAGATTCGACTCCATGAAGTAGCTTTACCTCTAACAATAGAAAAAAAAATAGGTGACATAGGACCATCCGATCGAGAGGGGCTGAGAGGTAGAAAATGATGCACATGTAGCGACGTAGCAAGCTGGGGAAGTAGAGCTAAGGCGGTTTCAAATGAAGATATACCTGAAGGTCGTCGGGATGTGGATAGGTGGGCGATGGGAAGACGGATCCGCCCACAGGCGACAACAAAGGGATCGGAGGACCTCCCGCGCCGGCGCTCAGCCAGAGATAGCGGTGTGGCCGGCAGTGGGTCTTCGCCCTCGCTCTCAACGATGGCCTAAATGCTGCCCCTCGTCCCCTTCACCGACTGAGGGGGATACATCCGGATCTGTAACCAGCGGTGAGGATAGAAAGACAATGTTTTTTGAAGGGAGAAAGACAGTGTTACCACCCCTATCTTGTTTAGATCTGGAGAGGATGAGAGTGTGTGAATAGAGCAACCCTAGCAAGCAAGCGCGGAGGCTCCGGCCTATATATACGTAGTGGGGTAGTTTTCCTTTTTCACTCCATCAAAACAATCGTTTAACATTGTGTACTACATGCCAGGTCGTGGTTTTTTTAGTTGTTGATTGTTTTTTTGAGATAGCTACCCGCTTGTTCCAAGTGGTGTTAAAGTGTGCCAGGTCGCACTTTGTATCATTCAAGTTTGGTACAAGTCCCTCCATTAAATGAACAACCACCCCCTCATAAAAATTGTGAACAAGCCCACGGCTAAAATTAGCGGAAATGTGGGTTGCCCCAACATGCATTATTATTTATATTTTGTACTCCCTCCATTCCTAAATATAAGTCTTTTTATTAGCCACACCCAAGACAAGAACTTTTTTATTAGCAGTGAACCCCACATGTCATAGACACAAAAATTGTGGCAAGATTCCCTTAGGCAAGCCAAAGTGTGTCTAACAATTTGAGCAACTCAAGTTAGGAAAGTGTGGCAAGTGTGGGAAAAATAATGTGGCAACATAAGACAAACATAGTCACAATCCAAACAGCCCCGTGATTTTTTGTGACATGCATGAAAATTTGGTTAGTTAAATTTATAGTCAAAACTTGGCAAGGTGCATCAAATCAACACACGCAAGTATCAAAAGGAAAGTCACGGCATGCATGCATGTGTTGTACTCCCTCCGTTTCCAAATATAAGTCTTTTTAGAGATTGCAACAGGTGACTACATACAAAGCAGGATATGTCTACATACATCTGCATGTTGTAGTCCATTTGAAATGTGTAAAAAGACTTATATCGAGTGCAGTGCTTTGATGTGCCGCGTCAACATGTACAAGACCGAGAAGTTTATTACTACAACGCCCTCTCCCTCGCGGACTGAGCTCCGGTGCCTTAACTGCACCTGCCTTTGGCTGCATGACAGGTGGGACAACCACCTGTTGGGCCCACCTGTCATAGACGCAAAGGTAGGAGCAGTAAGTCAATGAAGCTGCATCCCTCGCTCGCGCATGAGCGTGATGTCTGGCAGGACTAGTATTAGCTTTCGCTACACGCTATCCCTCCCGCACGAGGTGGACGGACATGCAGTAGTGGATTCGATACTGTAGAAGTAGGAGTAACATCATTGTTCGTCTTCTAGAAGAAGCAAAGAGCCAAGAGCAACCGAACATGGCAGTTGTGAACGCTCGCGTGGTGCGGTGCCTTGGAGCATGCATATAGTAGCCAGGCTCTTGCATGAGACAAAATTGCTATTTGAGCCCACTATTGTAGTAGTACTAGTACTTGCTACTCCCTCCGTCTAGGTGAGTAAGTCATTGAATTTGTAGCTAAGCTTCCCTCATTGAATTGTTTAATAATTAAACTCCATCATCCATTGGTTGATAGTCATTCTTCATAGGTCCACGCGCTTAGCACCGTTTCCTCCTGGGGTCACCAATGTTTATCTGCTAATTAATAGCATTGCATGCAATGAACTAGCCACTTCATGTCGTGTTTGGTAGTATCAAGTCATTAAAAGCACGCACACCCCTCATCTCTTATTGGTTGATATGTCAAGAAACAAGAAACAAGGTAGAAGTTAATGCACCGCGCCTAAGTGTTTTGGGATTATTTGGTTTTCATGAGATGACTTACACACCTAGACGGAGGGAGTAGTATAGCCCTGTAAACCGGAATGGAGTATTTGCCTTTCTAGAGATTTCAACAAGTGACTAGACTACACCACGTGCAGTACTCCCTCCCTTCCGGTTTATAGGGCTCAAATCTCAAATCTCATGAACCAAGGCATTTTGCGATTGGAGGAATGTATATCATACTTTACAAAACTACCCTAATTAAACTCATGCATTAATTACGTAGTTCTCTCGTTTTCCTCTGCGCCTTGGTCGCGGTGCACAATATTGAGCACTCCTATATGACTAGCCGCTCTATCTACATGCGGGACATCAAAGCATCCGGGCCCGCGTGCCATCCACCAAATCACAGCGAGGTGCTACAGTCGAGACTCACCTGTCACCCCGGTGTTACTGTCATGACCCGTCATATCACAAAACCCACACCTTTACCAGAAGTGGTAAAGTGGCCTCCAAGTTGGACTGGACGAAGCAACCATCATTTCACTGGAACGCTCGTTGAAGCCCTTTCTTCCCTTTCTTGAAGAAAACCTCACCCTAGGCTACTCACTTCTGCCATTTTTCTTCTGTACCGACAAAGAAAAGGTGGACGAATCAGTTATGCTACTATATTTTCATTCCAAGAATCTTCTTTTTGCGAAGCACCGACCGGTTCTCACAGCCTATTCTTTTCCCGTTTTCATTGCGATTGTGGTTTCCTTTCGATTGCTTTTTTTGTCAATTCATTGATGGATCCTGGAGCACTAGGCAAAGAGTTACCGGTGGACAACCCACTTGAGACATCGATCTCCAGGAAGCGAGCACCGACCAACGAGTTGACCATGTTGGCGGTCCAACCCATGGAGACAAAGAACTCTAAGAAACAAGCACTGGCCAAAGAGTTAATGATGTTGGCGGACGAAATCCTCAAAGAAAGTTGGAAGAACAGCAAGGGCCCCACCGTGCCTACCCTAGAAACTCTAATGGCCACCTATGCGACGCTCAAGGCCGAGTTTGAGGAGATAGTCGCTGTTGAGAAGCAGTATTCCTGTAGCAATGTGATGGCCCCCATCAAGGACAAGGAGATGGTCCCCGGAGGGATGAGATCCCCCGGTGAGCTGCACAAGGTAAAAAATAATGGCTTATTGCCATAGTTGTGGTTGTTGATTATTTGCAATGTGCTTGCTAATATGTTAGGGTTGTGCAGGTGCCGGTGGACGTCCTTGCTGATTCCGATGTCGCGGCCCGTCCTATGGACAACACCCCAGAGATCGTTTTCGATGTCCCGGTCTGTCCTGTTGGCATCGCCCCGGAGATCGATTCCGATGCCGCTGTCCAGCCTGTGGACATCGCCCCAGAGATCGATTCCGATGTCGCGGTCAGTCCTGTGGACATTGCCCCAGAGATTGACTCCCATGCCGCTGTCCGTGTTGTGGTCATTGCCCGAGAGATCGATGACAAGAAATAGTTGGTCGCGCTAATCCTTCAGGGTAGTTTGCATTGCCTTGTGTTTAATTACCAGAACGATGCATGTTATCAAACCATCTTAGGGCTAGTGCATTGTCTTGTGTGGGTGGTATTTGCTAGTTTTGTTTGATAGTGAATCATGCGAACCCTCTCCGAGTTATGGAAATAGATGTATCCTCACCAGCTTTTGATGTAATATATGGTATGCTTAGATGTAAGTTTGAACTATTTATCATATCAGCAGGGCTTGTTTGATGATTCTTGGTGTTAGTAGGCTAGCTATTGTGCGAGCTATAGCACTTGCAAAACACTCACCGAAGAGAAACGTTGGGGCTGATGAGCTCGTGGTAGGCTTATAATTATTCGTCGTCGATCGACCAATAGCCCTAGCTCCTAAAATTGTAGGCTTAGCGATCGATCAGACAATAGTCGACACGGATACATTCAGGCCTCATTTGGTTCATAGGGTAGGAAAATCGTAGCAAAAGTACAGAGACGTACAACACAAAATCATAGCAGTGTAGAGACGTACTCCCTCCATTCCAAAATAGATGACCTAGGCGGGCTAGTTTGGCCTAGTGGGTTTTAGTGATATGACGTTGTACAGTGTCGTCCAGTCTTCGCGTGTGGTAGCAGTATTGCGGGTACAGTAAGTTTTCTTGAAGAAGAGAAATTCAACAAAGTCATGATGGTTCCTTCGTCCGAACAACTTACAGTGGGAAAGGTTGGGCATGCGATACGACCGGGGTAGACCAGGATAATTTTGTGCATGGCAGGTGGACCAGGATGGTCGACGTCCCACATGTCGGCGAATGAAAGTATTCTTTATGATATAGAGGACGAGCAACGAGTATTCATTGTTTATTTTTCATGAAAGCTATTGTCTCCACTCTTACGACGAAGGAGTGTGAAACACGACAGCCCAGTGAACTTGGCATGTGCACCACTCCCTCCTTCCTCATGTAATGCTACCATACGGTTGACTATAAGGTTGGCTATAAGGTTACAAATTTTTCTCACTTTCTCTCTATCTATTTCCTCTCAAATGTTTTTTAACTTTCTTTTTTTAGACACAATTGTTTTTTATGCCTTCTTTTAGAATTATTATTTTTATACCTAGGAGCACGTGTAGAGACGGGCTCTTGTAGAGCCCACTCCTTGACTTTGTCAATGCCTCTCTCTCCTCCACATAAGCGGGCTTATAGCCTAGTTTTTTACTGGTACTACTTTCTATGCATGCATGCGGCGGGCAACTACCATCTCGAGGGGCCAGGGCAGTCAGAGCAGTAAGATGGAGCCCCCAAACTATTGGGTAGATAGTGAGTGCAATAAAATTGCTATGGCTGATGTTGTCCGGACGGTCGATGTGATCAGAGACGATCGGGCGTATTTTTGTACTGTGGGGGGATCTTCCTTTGACCTCACCATGTTTGATCGGTCTTCCGTTGTTTGAAACCTCCCTCATTGTTTCCGGCGTGCGACCGGCCATTTTGTTTTGAGGGTCCGACATTCTCTATTGGTATGCTTGGCCGCCTTTCTAGGGGTACCATGAATTTTGCATGGTTGATCGAGTATGCTACTTGGGCCGGATGGGCTTGAGCTGTTCTTTTTCCGCTGACCGGACTGGGGGCCGCTGAATTCGGCACCAACTTCTCTGGCTTGATGTTTATGACGATTGCGCCGAGGCTTGAGGATGCTGCCTCATGTTTCCTGCGTATTGTCCTGGACCGTGGTGGTATATTGGCGTCAGGGTATGTGCCTTAGGTTCTCCTTCTTAGGTTGAGGTAGCGAATTGTGCCATGTGTGCCCTTTGTCAGGGTGGTCGAGTCCGTTTTCCTTGGTGTCCAGGACCTTGGTCCATCTGTCAGTGAGCGAATCTTGGTCAGCTTTGAGCTGCTGTTGCTTCTTTTGTAGGCTCCTCGCAGTGGCCATAAGCTGTTGCTTAAAGCGAACTTGTTCCGTGGGTTCCTCAGGTATGTCGAATTCATCATCGCCGAGGCTCACCTCGTCTTCGGAGGGGGGCATGTAATTACCCCTCTCCAAATACCCGTCTGTCGCCAGTCCAACCTGCTCGAAGGCAGGCTGATCAGGATTGTATTCATCTTGGGCACCATCTGGATTGTTCTTGACTGCCGTGCCGGTAGTGTTGTGGCGGGGCTTGGGGCGGCACTGATGACATTCATGCTTTGCTTTCTTCCTTGAGGGTTATCCTCCATTGCCTCATCGCCGTTGGTTTCTTTCGGAGTGTCCACCATATATGTATCATATGAGGAGGTGGCTGTCCACCGCCCCGTGGGCGGTGGTTCCTGTTCCTCTGCCGCATCGTCGTCTATATCGTCGATGTCTTCAGAGTCGAAGTCAAGCACGTCGGTTAAATTTTTCTCACTTTCTCTCTATCTATTTCCTCTCAAATGTTTTTTACCTTTCTTTTTTAGACACAATTGTTTTTATGCCTTCTTTTAGAATTATTATTTTTATACCTAGGAGCACGTGTAGAGACGGGCTCTTGTAGAGCCCACTCCTTGACTTTGTCAATGCCTCTCTCTCCTCCACATAAGCGGGCTTATAGCCCAGTTTTTTACTGGTACTACTTTCTATGCATGCATGCGGCGGGCAACTACCATCTCGAGGGGCCAGGGCAGTCAGAGCGGGCTCTGGAAGCGGTCCGGACTCCTGCATGGCCCACCTCACATTATCACCATATATTTCTTGGAGTCCGTGCGCGGCGGGCATGTGATCTCTTCTCTCTCCCTCGTTTCTATCTTCTCAGCCGACGCCCGCCGAGCGATTAGATTTCGGTTATCGACGGTTTATTCAATTACAGTCCCACATGTCAGTGAAATTGCAAGACAACGCTTCTCCCCTCTGGTGGGGACGTGCGAGCCGGACTGTCGGGGGTGCGACGCGTACGAGACGTATGTGTGACGCCTTTTCTTTTAGAACTTGCGAAGCGTAACATTTTCGCGCGATCGATCGATAGAAATCCAGAACAAAATGATGAGGGCAGTGCTTTCCCGCTTGTTAGGCGGGCTAGTTTGAGTGATATGACGTGCTACAGTGCCATCCACTTGCTCCATTTTTATGTAAGCAAGAGTTTACACTCTTACGCGGGAGGAGTGCGAAACACCGCGGATCTGATTTTGATCGAGGGATAACTTCCTTGCCAAATAATGGAGCACTGTTAGCGATTATAGCATGATAGTTAGGGCATCTCCAGCGCTAGCCCAGAAATTTACACCGGCATCTATCCGAGGACACTGATGGATGCCATCCAATGCTGCCCGCGTACCTTTCGACAACTATATGAACTAACCGGATGAATTTCATGCAAACGAAGCAAATTTCAAATTAACCGAATGAAATTCATTACATTTCGAAAACTTTTCCTACAAACTGGATGAAATTCATTACATATTTCACACAAACCGTACTAAAACCTACTATAAACCTAATCTAAACGATCACCGGCGCCCGACCACCATGTCTGGCCATGAAACTGAGAAAGCCGGTCATTGCCTTTGCCTCCTCCTCATCCGCCTCGATAACCTCCTCCTTAGGAGCACAAGGTTCTGAAGATTTCCGCCTCCACGTCGTTGTCAAGCGGCTAATCGGCCACCGATGTTTACCCCAACAAGCTTGGTGGCGACTGAGTGGAGTAGCGGTGGCCTTCCTGGGACGAGAGCGGCGGCGACCTAACGAGTACTACTCTTCCTCGCTGCCGGCTGCGCCCGCGCACGTGCGCCGGCTTCGTGGTCGTGGCGGTGAAGGGCGGCCGGGGGGGGGGGTGGTGCCGGCGATCTCCTTCGTTTGCTCCTACGACAGTACGTCAAAGAGAGCTTTCGAGCGTGCCCGGAGCGGAGCCGCCAATGTCCCTCGTCTGCTCCTGCGACAGTACGTCCAAGAGAGCTTCGGAGCGCCAGGAGGCCATGGTTGGAATGGTGCCGACAGAAGGAAGGGACCGGAGGAGAATAAGTGTGGATCTTTGGCTATGGCTGGGAGCTGGAGCTCAAGTTAATATAGCGGGCGAATGGCAATGAGCCACGGCAGACGGATGGACGGCTGGCGCCGGAGTTGGTTCGTCTGGCGTGAATGCGGATGCTGCTTCAGTGACTTAACTGCACATGCATTGGGTTACTGACATGTGGGCCCAATGGGCATCTGTCCCGCATGTCAGTGACCCACCAACTGCACCTTCAGTTAAGTCCAGTAAATGCGACATTGACATTCTGGAGAGACGGTGACCGTTTCAGGCGGGAAGCGCGTGCTAGCGATGGAAGTGGTTTCGGTAGGCCAGGCGGTAAGATGTTGGCGTGGTGGTAAAGTGTGAACTCATGGATGATGAGCCTTTGAAGCATATGCGGCACATATTGACAACCGCTCTTGTTGCCAGCTAGCCTTCGACGACCACCATTAGACACCACACAACCATGCATAACTTACGAATAATGGACGAATCGATCAGACACACACTCGTGTGCAGTGGCACTAAGAACGGTCGCTCACGATAGGACATACCCCATACCATAGTACCCTCTCTAGCTAGGTTGTTTTATAGATTGTCGTTGTGATGGACGATATACATGAGCAAGGCACTCCGAGTATGACCGTTGGTGTTGAGCCAGGTGAATACATGCTCGGCGTTCGCGTAGGCCTCCATCAAACGTCTAAACAGTAATGTCAGGCACCGCCGGGGCGCGCAGGTGATGGGCTCGCCGTTTGTGTTGCGCCATGAGCAGGACTTTGGTTTAGAGAGCGATGTGCATGCATTAGCATGATTTGACAGCATGAGCGTGAGTGTCTGACGCAAAGTATTTTGTTTTCATTTGGCTGACGAGGGTGCGTTGCAGCGACGAGTCCGTGGTTTGATTCCCCACATACGCATAATTTTGGTTTTTACAATATTTCTTTCTCCATTGATAGGTAGGCCCGCGTAGATAGATAAAGAACACGATCTGATGTGGCGCATGCGGACTGTTTGACTAGTCAACCAGACAAATACGGGGCTATACGCCGAGCCAGTGACCGTATAATCACCATATCTCGTATACAATGATCAAAGTGAGCTATCAAGACAAGTTCGATGACTGCCAATGCATTTTACTCGGTAATAAATGACCAGGATTGAAGGGGAATCCAAATTTCCTTCGTCTTCAGTCCTTGAGCTCTTGACAAACCAATGCACTATATCGTTGTCCGACCACTCCACCCTAGAGCTCTCACCAAGCGTCGTTCATGCCACCGCGCCGCACACTAATCGGTAAGGCAGCGATGGCATCCCCGCAGCGCCGAGTTCCTCGCCGCCCACGACCGCACACAAAATGGTAGGGAAGCGATGGCATCCTGTCGTGCTGAGTTCATCACCGCTCGCGACCTCACACCTATGTGGGAGGAATTTGAAGATGCCAAGGCCGAATGGGCGGTAGAGCAAGAGGCGGCCAAAGCCGCATAGAGGGAGCGGAGAAAGCACTCAAGAAAAGAGAGGCCTGCCGCCGCAAGAAAGAAGAGGACGTACACGCTGCTGCGGAGAGGTCGGCGAGATCCAAGCACGGTTGGGTGTCGCCGACAAAGCCAGGAAGGAGAACGACGGCGTCTGGCCAGCATGTGAGAAGTAGAAGTACTAGTAGTTAGTGTGTGTGTCTATGTCTGAGTACGAGCATGTACTAGTACTACTAGTTACTACTATAGTTGTTAGAGCAAATTACCAGTACATTAGCCTAGACTAAATGGAAAAATTCCTATCCCATGCATCAAATGGCATCTCTTTCTCTATAGGAATTGAGATGCATGTCATCTCACTTCCTATGATTTTCATTTTCCTATAAAATTCCTATCCTATGAACGAAAGGAGGCCTCTGTTGGAGTAACTACTGTAGCTAGCAGTACTGCTGGTACAGTAGTTTTCTTCAAGAAGCGGAATTCAACGAAGTCATGATGGTTCCTTCGTCCGAGCAACTTCAAAGTGGGAAGTGGGCCTGTGATTTGATGGCTCATTAGTCATTGTTACTGCGGCATGATGACCGGGATGACTCTCCCTCGGACTTTGTTGCCGTACTATGAAGCCCCTGGCATAATGGGGCATAACACAAGGCGTGGGTGCCATTTGTGAAAAAAGGGGCGTCCATGAGGAACGACGGCCGGTAAGGTTATGTAAGTCTACACATTGTAGTAGAGTGGTATGCATATGAGTACGGTTTATGCTTATGAAAAGAAGTGTTTTTGGCGGAACATGTCGTGGCCGGACTGGAGGAGGCTGTGTGTGGATCTGAGGTGTATCCGGACTGCCTCCTTTGAGGGGGAGTTTGCTTATGTCCTCCTACCTTGTGCGTCCGAGACGATTCCACGTTGCCAGTCCTCTTCTGCGCCAAAGTTAGTCTGTAAAGACGAATGCTTAAAGGCAGCTGCATGTCCTGTGGTTGAACCGTGGGTGCCTGATCAGAGCCTGGCTGAACCAGGCTATCATGCCACAAAGTGGCTCAGACTCCTCAGTTGGTGTCCGGGTAGTTGGCTGCCGAATCAAAATTTGATAAATAGGCACGACTCGCTATTCCAGCAGCGGTATGATTTCCACTCTGTGGGTGGGGTTCGGCCTTGCCCATAATTGTGACTATGTCATGCGGGACTGGCCTAATGTTGTACCCCGTTGGATCTAGCCAATGTGGTTCGTCCCAGTAGAATGTTGTAATTACTGTATAAGGGGACAGTGCCGAAGACTTATTCTTGGGCATGGTATTTGTTTGGTGATCCGAAGACAACCATTAGTATGGTGGGCCAGTTAAAAATTGGCCTTTGCACCTGGCATCTTTGAGGAGATGTTATTGATAGTTTTTTGCCCGTGGGGGCTCGTGTAATATGGAGCCCCCAAACTATTGGGTAGATAGTGAGTGCAATAAAATTGCTATGGCTGATGTTGTCCGGACGGTCGATGTGATCAGAGACGATCGGGCGTATTTTTGTACTGTGGGGGGATCTTCCTTTGACCTCACCATGTTTGATCGGTCTTCCGTTGTTTGAAACCTCCCTCATTGTTTCCGGCGCGCGACCGGCCATTTTGTTTTGAGGGTCCGGCATTCTCTATTGGTATGCTTGGCCGCCTTTCTGGGGGTACCATGAATTTTGCATGGTTGATCAAGTATGCTGCTTGGGCCGGATGGGCTTGAGCTGTTCTTTTTCCGCTGACCGGACTGGGGGCCGCTGAATTCGGCACCAACTTCTCTGGCTTGATGTTTATGACGATTGCACCGAGGCTTGAGGATGCTGCCTCATGTTTCCTGCGTATTGTCCTGGACCGTGGTGGTATATTGGCGTCAGGGTATGTGCCTTAGGTTCTCCTTCTTAGGTTGAGGTAGCGAATTGTGCCATGTGTGCCCTTTGTCAGGGTGGTCGAGTCCGTTTTCCTTGGTGTCCAGGACCTTGGTCCATCTGTCAGTGAGCGAATCTTGGTCAGCTTTGAGCTGCTGTTGCTTCTTTTGTAGGCTCCTCGCAGTGGCCATAAGCTGTCGCTTAAAGCGAACTTGTTCCGTGGGTTCCTCAGGTACGTCAAATTCATCATCGCCGAGGCTCACCTCGTCTTCGGAGGGGGGCATGTAATTACCCCTCTCCAAATACCCGTCCGTCGCCAGTCCAACCTGCTCGAAGGCAGGCTGATCAGGATTGTATTCATCTTGGGCACCATCTGGATTGTTCTTGACTGCCGTGCCGGTAGTGTTGTGGCGGGGCTTGGGGCGGCGCTGATGACATTCATGCTTGCTTTCTTCCTTGAGGGGTTATCCTCCATTGCCTCATCGCCGTTGGTTTCTTTCGGAGTGTCCACCATATATGTATCATATGAGGAGGTGGCTGTCCACCGCCCCGTGGGCGGTGGTTCCTGTTCCTCTGCTGCATCGTCGTCTATATCGTCGATGTCTTCGGAGTCGAAGTCAAGCACGTCGGTTAAATCATCGACCGTGGCAATGAAGTGGGTGGCGGGTGGGCAACGAATTCCTTCGTCGCCTGCTTCCCACTCGAGCCGGACATAGTTCGGCCGTGAGTCTCCTGACAAAGAGAGAGATTTTAACGAGTTCAGCATGTCACCAAAGGGCGAGTGCTGGAGGATATCTGTAGCGGTGAACTCCATTACCGGAGCCCAACCACGTTCGGCGGGTTCAGAGGTGCGCGGACTGGGACCTACAACCGAATATGAGTCCGGGTGTCTGGTGTCACAGGCTTCCTTGGGGGTGAAGTTTGTGTTCGGCTCTACCATCAAGGAGTGTGCGGCCTCCGGGGCGGGGTCCATCCACCCGTCCTCGGGCGACGCAATCTGCCCCAGATTTAGGTCCAGGCTTCTGCGGGGGCGGTATCCCGAGCATTGTCCGACAGCAGGTCTAAGCCGTGCTCACCGTGACTGTCCGGTGCTCCTGGCGCAGGCCCGAACCCGTTGAAGATCAAGTCTCCATGGATATCGGCCGTGTAGTTCGAGTTTCCGAACCTGACCTGGTGGCCAGGGGTGTAGCTGTCGATCTGCTCCAGATGGCCAAGCAAATTGGCCCGCAGTACGAAGCGGCCGAACACGAAGATCTATCCGGAGAGAAAAGCCTCACCCTGGACCATGTTGTTGTTGATCGAAGGAGCCATCAAGCCTCGCAGCGACGACATAGAGGAACTCTCAATGAAAGCACCAATGTCGGTGTCAAAACCGGCGGATCTCGAGTAGGGGGTCCCGATCTGTGCGTCTAAGGCTAATGGTAACAGGAGGCAAGGGACACGATGTTTTACCCAGGTTCGTGCCCTCTAAATGGAGGTAAAACCCTACTTCCTGCTTGATTGATATTGATGATATGGGTATTACAAGAGTTGACCTACCACGAGATTGTAGAGGCTAAACCCTAGAAGCTAGCCTATGATGATTATGATTCTGATCGTCCCTCTAAGGACTAAACCCTCCGGTTTATATAGACACCGGAGAGGGCTAGGATTTACATGGAGTCGGTTACAAAGAAGGAAATATAATATCCGGATCGCCAAGCTTGTCTTCCACGCAAAGGAGAGTCCCATCCAAACACAGGACGGAGTCTTGAGTTTTGTATCTTCACGGTCCCACAATCCGGCCAAGGTATACAGTCCGGCTGTCCGGATACACCCTAATCCAGGACTCCCTCCGACGGGCGGAGCATCCTGGTGATGCCCTTGGTCACTGTTGGATATCGGGTTCCGGCAAAACCCTTAAGGTTCTAACACTGGGGTGCGCACGAAGATCTCTCCCTACCGAAGCACGCCATCAACCTCGCCGCGAACTCTAAGCTAGCTCGATGAACAACACAAGAGACACAAGATTTATACAGGTTCGGGCCACCGTTGTGGTGTAATACCCTACTCTTGTGTGTGGTGTGGTGGATTGCCTCTTGGGCTGATGATGAATAGTACAAGGGAAGAACAGCCTCGCGAGGAGAGGTGTTCTTGTGCTTGGTGGTGTGTAGATGAACTGGGTTCAGATCCGGGGTCCTCTTCTACTATGGTGGCTAGCCCTATTTATAGAGGCCCTGGTCCTCTTCTCAAATATTGAGCGGGAAGGGATCCAACAACGGCCATTTTGAAAGGGGACACCTAGTACAAGCTATCCTAACTAAAGGTGGTCTTTGCCTACCAAAGGCGCTGGTGGTGACGCCGTCTTGGGCTCCATGGTGACCTCCCTCCTCCCGTCTTGCTGGTCTTGGTCTTGTTGCACCGATATGGAAACCTTTGCCTGATGCCTCAGTACTCCGTGCTTGCGCTTGCCCCCTTTGCACCAAATAGGAAATGAGGACACTGCGCGGCCTGGCGCCCGCCTAGCGCCCGCCTGGCGTTGATCGTCATGGCTTGCGTCATGAGGACCTCGCGAGGTACCCCTTGCCTTGATCTCTCCGTCTCCTCGCGAGCCTGCCTGGTGAGGCCGCCCCTGAGGAGGCCTTGCGTTGTCTGCCTCGCGAGGCTTGGCCCCTCGTGAGGGTCTTGAGTGTTGGTTGATGAAGACGGGCCGTACTGGGCCACTGGTGGAGCCATGTCGTGGGCCGCAGGCAGGCAAGTCTGGGGACCCCCGTTCCCAGAACGCCGACAGTAGCCCCCGGGCCCAAGGCATGCTCGGACTTGGCTTAGCGGCGAAGCCAAAGGGCAAGTGCGGTGCGCTGCAGGCCCCAACAGCATGCGGCCTTGGTCGACGCGTGGCGACTGATTGGACGTGGGCGTCTCCGCTTCCCCACACTGCCTCAGCAACTGCCCGACTTGACGAGTCCCTGTTGCATGCAAAAAGGGTCATCATTACCTGTGATCGTGGAGGTTGATGGTTGGCCTCCCTTGGGCTATAAATGAGAGGGGGGGGTGATAGGCCCCGTTGTCCATCTCTTCTTGCTCCGCCTGCTTCTTCTTCCCTGCTCCAACTCCAAGCTTGACGCCTATGGCGCCGATCCGCAGGTTCTCGGTCGAGGAGAAGGGGAAGGCTCCCCGGGACGGGCCCGATCTGCTCCCGCCGAAGAAGAGGCCGGCCCACCGCCATGGTGAGGTCATGGGGCTGGAGATGACGAGGCCTTGGTGCGAGCGGCCACCTCCTGGGTTCCCGCTACCCCTGTACGCCCAGGCTGACGGCTCTGAAGAAAGGGACGACAAGCGACACCGCCCACGCTACAGGCGAGGTTAGCGAACCGCGGCGACGCGCGCCGTTGCTCCTGGAGTCCACGCCGCGGACTCCTCTCACAAGCTCGTGCTGCATGCGGCGATGCCTCCAAGCACCTGGATCCGCTTCCCTTCGTTCTTCGCCACCGTGATGCCGCCGAGGGGGCCTCTCAAGCTTTGGCTGCAGCACGCCGATTGTGGCGCTCCGGCGACTGGAGCAGAGGTTGAAGTCGTCTCCCCAGGCAAGATCTGCATGACCCGAGGTTGGGGCGAGGTCGCCCGGGTCTGCCAAACGGGGGGTGCCCTCGTGATTCATTTTGAATACGATGGCGCCTCTTTGTTTTTCTTTAAGGTCTTCGACGCGGAAGGCCGCCGCCTGGAGTGCTGCCCCAAAGGAGGCAGTCAGGACATTGACATGGCAGGGGCCGGGCCCGCCGTTCGCTCCCCCAATGGCTCCCCCAATAGTAGCAGTGATGCTTGGGAGTCCACTGACTCTCCTGAACTCTTTGAGACTCTGGAGATGAGCGACGACAGCTACGTGCCCCCAAGCTCGCGCCGTGCTCGGGGCAGGGTGGTAGCATCAGGCCGTCGCCGCGGCTGATCTGGATGGGGTTGGCGCCGGTCTCCCGTGGCCCACTGTTGATGATGGCGTCGGCCATGGAGCCGCGTGTAGTTAGTGCTCATCAGAGTTCTTTCCTTTTGTTCCCTGCAAGGAATCAAGAAACACCCTACGGGGGCGTGTAAAGGGTCTGCGGTGTCCTTTTCTGATGTTATCATTATCATGAAATCGTGCGAGTGCTTGTCCTGTCCCAGCTTGGTTCCCCCTTTGCGACCTCATGATGACTTGGTGCTCTACACTGACAAGTCCCGGTCCCCAGGCAGGCTTCAGCCGTCGCTGGTATGCCAGGTCGCGATGCTGTGGTCAAGGCCAGGAGGTGGGCGGCCCGAGGTCCAGTAAGAGCCCCTGAGGCGCGATGCTCAGGAGGTCCCCTTTAATGCGCAAGCTACCACTGAGAGGCGAGAAAGGAACACAACATTGCCGTCACAGAGCCGCAGCAATTGAGGATCTCGTGCTGTAATGATTAGTTGTTCCAGGTGTGGAACTTATCTTGGTAATCTGGAGTCGTTCTTTTGCGCTGCACCAGACTTGTGCATCCGCAGCTGGGATGTAGCTAGGTTAGGCCCTCACAAGCTTCCCCCTTATCCCCGTACTCTCCTTCATGCTCTGCGTCCTCAGGTCCCGGCCCTCGAGCGAGCTCAGCTGCCGCTGGTATGCCAGGTCGCGATGCCGTGGTCAAGGCCAGGGGGTGAGGGCTGGAGAGCCATAAGAGCTCCTGAGTCGCGATGCTCAGGAGCCCCCCTCTTAACGCACAAGAGGATCACGTCGGGAAGAGAGAGAGAGCTCGTGGTGCCGCCTGCTGAAATCCTCAGGAGGTGCCTGTAAATCAGCACGAGAAAAACACGGGTTGCCATTACGATTGCCAGCGGGCCATTGGCTGCTCCAAGAGAGTGGTGATGGCACTGAGGGCCTGGTGAGGTGACGCACGCGGGGCTTCCGTGGGGCAGAGCTCGACTTCTCAGATTTGTCGGCGTTGCAGGGACGGACCCCTGCGGAAGCATCGTGCCAGCGTGAGCGGCTACAGTGGTAGATGTCAATCGACCGGGCGATAATCACAGGCATGTTAGGCATGAAAGGCAAATCAGCTTAGGTAAATGCAGGAGGGATACATGCCACTGGGTGAGGCCCGAGCGGCTTGGCGATGATGCAGCACGAGGGGTGACCCCAGCAAGGTAAACTAAAGACATAAGAAAAAGGGATACATGCCGCAGGGGCGGACCCACGCGGCCTGGGAATGATGCAGCCCTGAGGGTGCTCCCAGCTGAAATGAACTTGGAAGATGTCACCTGGTACCACTGTAGAGGAGGTGTCGGGGTAGCTGAAGATGCGCGGTGGAGAGGCCGACCCTCACGAGCCACCAGAGCCCTAAGCCTCGGGAGGCTCTAGGGGTCCAGGCGGTTCCTTGAGGACCATCTCCATCTCCGCTAGGGATCGCATGATGCCTGGCCTCCCAAGCCACCAGAATGCTCCGCAGGTGGTGCTGGTAGGTGGCAGCCGTGTCCGGCAGGCCGAAAGGCATGCAGACATAGCTGTGCGGCGGACCATCACAGCATCCCACGCGCGAAGGCCAGAGGCACTCCTGAAATGCGGCTCGGTTGAGCCCTGGGACGTCGATGCAGACGTGCAGCCCACCATCCTCACCTGGACGGGGAGCCACGCTCGGCAAGCAGCGATCGCCGTGCATCGCTCTTGCTTCCTGAAGCTCCTGAGTGGTCTTGGTGATAAACTCCCGAGGGTTGGGCTTTCCATGCCCTGTGCCTTCTTGAGGGAAACGTGCTGCGAAGCACGCCTCCAAGTGGTGCCCGAGCGCCTCCCTCGTGATGTTGGCAAAGTCTAAGGCCCTCCAGAAGAGAGCCCCCGAGCCCTGCCCGAGGAGGGTGTCGGGCGCGCCTTCCTATGCGATGGAAGGAGGCGTCCCTTGCACGGGCGCCGATCCTAACGCGGCACCACCTGAGATGCCGACCTCCTAAGGCCTCACGCTGAGTGATTGCTTCTTCTTCTTGGGGATGGCCTCCGGAGAGTTCTCGCCCTTGCCGTCCGGGTCCTCAATTGATGCAGCTTGGAAGGCACGCTCGAGGGAGCACACCGCGTCTCTTTCTTCGCAGGGGACCGTGATGATTCCGCTGCTTCCTCGCATCTTGAGGACGTTGTAGCCGTGGTGGGTCACTGCCATGAACTTGGCCAGGGCTGGATACCCGAGGATGGCATTGTAAGGTAGGTGGATGTGGGTGACGTCGAAGTCGATGAGCTCGGTGCGGTAGTTGTCGCGCTTGCCGAAGGTGACAGGGAGGCGGACCTGCCCTATTGGGGTGGTGGAACGGTCAGTAACTCCTGAGAAAGGCTTGGTAGGCTGAAGTTGATCATATGGTACTTGAAGGTTGTCGAACATCTCAAAGGACAGGACGTTAAGCCCTGCGCCGCCTCTACTACGACACGTGCGTGCCTCTACTACAACATGTGCATGCCTCTAATAGGACACGTGCGTGCATCTACATCGACCAGTATGTACGTACACATTCGCGACCAGAATGACAACGCTACGTATGCTTCGACTAGGTGGGTCCCGATTGTCAGGAACTTCCTTGTGTGCGAAGATGTAGATGGTGGGTCCCAGCGCTCAGGGGGGCGAATCGTTTTTTTTTGCCCAGACGCACTTCCTTGCGTGCGAAGATGTAGCTGCTGGGTCCCAGCAGTCAGGGGGGCGAATCATTTTTTCCTCGGACGCACTTCCTTGCGTGCAAAGATGTAGCTGGTGGGTCCCAGCAGTCAAGGGGAAATGTTTTTTTTCGCGAAATAAGGTGGCCTGTCCGGTGGGTCCCTGTTGTCAGGCCTCCGCGGCATCATAGCCGGCCACGGGAGGCAGGAGCACGCAGCATGACCGACGCTACTTTGGGCGGCTGGAGCAAGAAGACCAGAGGTTGAAGAAGCACTATGGCCATTGGATGGACATCGTACGGTCACTAGAGCTAGAATCGTTCATATTGACTAAGTTGACAAAGCCCTCCGTCCCCGTCAACTTAGTAGGCCCACAAGTCAGCCTCCCACCAAGGTGGGTCCTAGCTAGCAGGGGGAGTATTCATTTTTTCTGCGTAATAAGGAGGCACTTCCAGTGGGTCCGAGCTGACAGCGGGGGGAAGGTTTTTTTGCAAAATACGGTGGCCCGTCAGGTGGGTCCCAACAGTCAGGGGGGAAACGTTTTTTTTTGCAAAATACGCTGGCCCGTCCAGTGGGTCCCTGCTGTCAGGTGGAGGAATCATTATTTTCCATGTAATAAGGAGGCACTTCCTTGCGGCGGCCATGGACCCAGCTGTCAGCCTCTCCACGTACAGTACACTTCCGATGGAAGTCGTTCCTTGACCACGTTGACCACGCCGCGTTCCGTTGCATGCATGCGTCCATGTGCATGGTGCGTCCCCACTGTGAGCCTCTCACGTACAGTCATCTTCCGATGACTGTTGGTTGTTGACCACGTTGACCACACCGTGCCGAGCGCACCAAAGCCGGTGGACGATGGCGAGGCCCCAGACTGGAACTAACCGGAGATGGGGAAGACGGGGTAGTGGAGTCACAGATGGAGAGGAGTGGGAAGCTTGACTGGTTCGGGTGCGCGGCAGCACAGCCGCGGTGGCCGCCCACGGGAGACAGGAGCAAGAACAGAGGTTGAAGAAGGAGCATGGCTGTTGGATTAACATCCAACGGTCCAGCTGCTAGAATCATTTGTTGATTAAGTTGACAAAGCCCTGCGTACACGTCCTCTTAGTAGGCCCACAATTCAGCCACCAAATCTGGTGGGTCCCAGCTGTCAATGGGAGGAATAATTTTTTTTCGCTTAACAAGGAGGCACTTCCTTTCATGCGACGATACAGCCGGTGGGTCACAGCTGTCAGGTGGAGGAAACATTTTTTCAGCTTAATAAGGAGGAAGTTTCCTTGCGTGCGACCATGGACCTCGTGGGTCCCAGCCATCAGGCTCTCCATGTATAGTCCTCTTCTGATGACTCTCGTTTGTTGACCATGCCGCACCGAGTGCAGCGAGGCGGTGGATGACGGTGAGGCCCCGGACGGGAACGACTCGGAGATGGGAAGATGTGGCAGTGGAGTCGCAGATTGAGAGGAGGAGAAGGGTTAATTGGTTCTGGTGCAGCGTGGGGCTGCGGTCGGTGGAGAATAACAGAAGGTGTGGAGGGATAGCCTGGCCGGTGGTGGGGTAGCGCTTCGCAGCGATGCGTGCTAAGCAGAGCCACTAGCAACCGGAGGCTGGACCAGGCGGTCCCGGCGACGCTGGAGGAAGAAGACGAGAGATTGAAGGTGCATGTCGGCCATTGGATATAAATCCAATGGTTATGGACGTCATAATCATTTGTTGACCAAGTTGACAACGCCCTACGTAGGCTTCGACCTATTAGCCTACATGTCAGCGTGCAAAAATGTGGCATATATTTAACCCATGTTTTCTAGAATGTACAGTCCATTTGCTGGGCTGGGTGAATAAATAATTTTGAATCAATCAGGCCCATTTATATTTTCTAAGAAATCCCAGCCCATTTGCACTTTCTTGAAATACATGAATTAGCTGGGCTCGTTATATATATAATGTTATGTTAGAAGGAGCAATTAATATCAAAAAATAAACCGGAGAGGCATATATATATATATATATATATATATATATATATATGGACAAATGTTTCTTACAAGCAGTGGTAGTTACCACCACTTGCGTTTAGTATGTTGTATATGGTATCTATCAAAACTGAGAGTATGTACGTGTAGTATGTAATATATAACAATGATTAGATAGTATATATACTAATTTTTAGGTAGTATGTACCATGTTTTGAGTATGCTTTTTTTACGTACAAATATATACGTATTTCATAAATATAACAAAAACTATGGTCTCATATGCAATTTTTTCATGTAACTTGCTTTGAAATATCTTAAATATAGTATATGAACATATTTAAAATAATAAAATAGTATATATATAGTACCACATGCTAGTATATTAGATATGTGGGGTAACTACCACCGGGTGGTAGGATGGATTTTCGCTATATATAGGAAAATCTATCCTTAACAAATTAGCGAGTTATTGTTCAAAATAAAAATGAGCGCATTATTAAATTGGTCCTTAAAATCTTCGCAAGCTTTTGTACGCAATCACTAGGATTTTCATTGGCTATGAGTCAAAAACAACCAGGATTTTCCTTGCCAACTTCTGTTAAACATTTACTTTTATAAGTTAATAACACATGAGATGTTTTTATAATGTATATATAAGTCTCTATAAAATATAACATAATAGTAATAATATAAATATATATAATGTGTTTAGAAGGGAAAAACATAAATTAGACACAGCACTATTATTCTTATATATACACTACAGGAATCAGCTACTTTGCCGTCTGCCACGGCGGACGGCAAAGGCATGAATGGCGGACGCAAAGGTCTTTGCCGTCCGCCGCGGATGGCAAACATGGACGGCAAAGTAAGATCTGGCAAACAGCTACTTTGTCGTCCGCTTTATGCGGCTGATGGCAAAGGGTTCTTTGCCATCCGCAGCGGACGGCAAAAATTTCTCTGTTAGTCCGTTAGGTGGCTAACGGCAGCCCTTTGCCGTCCGACACATGGTGTCAGCATGACGTCACCACTCTTTGCCGTCTGCCACTGTAGGCAAACTAGCCAAATGGGTCAGCTCCCAGGAAGCATAGTTGGCTGCCATGTGTCCTATTTGCCGTCCGCGGCGGACGACATAGAGGCCGTTGCCGTCGGTGGCAGACGGCAAAGAGCCTGTATATTGGCTCTTTTTTTGTTTTTTCTGAATCCAACAATTTTCACAGCAAATATATATGACATATATAGATATATTTCACATGACTATTTAACAACAAACATATCACATATATATCCAGCACATAATTAAGTTTCATCCATTCATACATAAGCAAGTTCCATCCATATACATATTACAATGCAAAGTTTGATCAATATAGCAAGTTCCATCATAGCAAGCTAGATACAATGCAAAGTTTCATCAAAGAAAAAACAAGCACTCCATCATAGCAAGCTAGCTTTCATGAAGTGAATGAAATCTGCAAAATGGCAAATAAGAAAGTTAGAAATAGGTGACTAGAAGAAGAAGACTAGAACAAGAAGTATATGTCATTTATGAGCTAACTTAGGTGAAATGGATCATATATGAGCTAACTAAGTTGAAATGGGTCGTTTATGAGCTAACTAAGGTGAAATGGATCATCTATGAGCTAACTTAGTTCAAATGGGTCGTTTATGAGCTAACTAAGGTGAAATGGATTGTTTTTCAGCTAACTAAGTTGAAATGGAACGTTTTTTAGCTAACTTAGGTGAAATGGATCATTTATGAGCTAACTTAGTTGAAATGGGTCGTTTATGAGCTAGGTAAGGTGAAATGGATTGTTTTTAGCTAACTAAGGTGAAATGGATCGTTTTTGAGCTAACTAAGGTGAAATGGATCATTTAAGAGCTAATTTAGGTGAAATGGATCATTTATGAGCTAATCTAGGTAAAATGGGTCATTTTGGAGCTAGCCCAGGTAAGATAGGTCATTTTGGAGCTAACCTAGGTGAAATGGATCGTTTATGAGCTAATCTAGGTAAACTGGGTCATTTTAGAGCCAACTTGGGTAAAATGCATCATTTTAGAGCTAACCTAGGTAAGATGGATGGTTTTGGAGGTTAGTAAGCTTATTAAGTCATTTTGGAGGAAAAGAAGCTAACTCTAAGTCATTATGGTAAGCATATTGGAGGAAATAAAGCTAAGTCTAGGTCTTTATGCATTTGTTAAGCAAAACACTAGAGACACTTACCGTGATCATGGAGGTGTTGTAGCGGGGTGGCTCGTGCCGGTAGCTGGAGAAGGATCGTGCGATGGTTGTCTGGAGTTACGCTGCACCAAATATCATTTCCAATGTCTCGTTAGCATGATGACCCTCAAATGTTAAGACTAGCAAGTAATGTCAATTCAAATTAAACTGACCGTGGTCCCAGGAGCAAACACTGGCATCGGCGGAGCGGTCTGACCGGACTTCTCGCACACAGACTGCACATTTTTTGTTTTGACGACTCAATTATACTAGTTAGTAATGAGACAAACACTACATGAATGTTTTGGCTAATGTGTAGAAAAAACTTACCACATGGAGTTCGTACATGGCCCTTGCCTGCATGTCATTCCGTTCCCTCTCCTCCTCCAACATCTTTGACGTCCTCTCCAACTCCCGCTGCCTCTCCGCCGCCTCCGCCAGAAGTTTCTCTGTTCTATCTCTCTCACTTTGTATAGCAGCCTGCAACACCACTCCTCGCTACCATTTGTAATCATTGATGGAAGCGCACATAATGTAATGGAGAAAGATAGTTGAGTACGTATAACTAACCTTGAAGGCGAGTTGGACTGGCCATTCACGAGGCCTTATCTCAGGAGCGGAGCTCGACTGGCGCGCCTTGATCTCCGGGAGAGTGCTAGGACAACGGATAAGTCCATCTCCCATGGCTATGGAGCCATGGGACCTCCCGCCACCAGATATCATCAGCAGCTTGGTATCAATGGGACCCTGGCTCGGGTTAAAGTCCTCCCCTTTCCTCGCCTTCCCCTATTCTCTATATTTCACGAGCTTGTCGTGGGAGGAGATGTTGGTGAAGTTTTTTGGATCATCGAGGTCAGACACAGAGAATGCCTTGACTTTGTTGTAAGAGCCAGTGTGGGCCATGGCATATAGGTCGTACACCTCTGGCACCTTATTCGCCTTATTGTAGCATGTCTGAAAGAGAGAAACAAAGAAAATTAGTAATTAAAGGGCTGAAAGCTAGCATGACGAATGAATTACATGATTCATGAAGCAAACCACATACCCAGTTCCGCCCGTACTGATATAAGTTGGAGCTGCCTTGATGGTGTGGCACACCTTCCATTTGGGCATGTTTGTCCTTGGCCTTGTTGTGGAGGGCTCGCCATTCTTTTGAGCACCACTCATTGACCAACACCTCCCAACAATCCATCCGATCCGCACACCATCTCGGAGGGGCCGAAGTTAGGAAATAGAAACTTGAGCGCTATGGCTATGAATTACTAAATGAAGGAAGTAAAGTACAAGGCCTTAAGAATGACGGGCTCACGGGGTCAGGGGGTCAGGGTGTCGGGGTGTGGTGTCGGGGTCGGGGTGTCAGGGTGTGGTGTCGGGGTCGGGGTGTCTTCTTCTTCTTTTTTCATCTTTTTTCTACTTCTTTTACTTCTTTTCTTTTCTTCTTTTCTTCTTCTTCTACTTCTTCTACTTCTTTTCTTCTTCTTCTTTTTTCATCTTTTTTCTACTTCTTTTACTCCTTTCTTTTCTTCTTTTACTTCTTTTCTTTTCTTCTTTTCTTCTTCTTCTTTTTTCATCTTTTTTCTACTTCTTATACTTATTTTCTTTTCTTCTTCTTCTACTTCTTCTACTTCTTTTCTTCCTCTTCTTCTTTTCTTCTACATATTCTTTTTTCTTCTACTTCTTTTCTTCTTTTCTTCTTCTTCTTTTTTCATCTTTTTTCATCTAAAACCCATGCACTAAATCTAACACTAACACATATATATGTAGCACTAAATCTAACACTAACACTAACACATATCTAGCACTAAATCTAACAATAACAATTAAACAGCAAAAAAAAGAAAGAAAGAAAAAAGAATACTCACCAGAGCCCGGGGCGACGCTGGCGCCGGGGTGGTGGGCGGGTGGGGAGGGGGGCGGGACTCCAGGGCAGTGGGACGGTCAAGCGGGTTGTGGAGGGGGCGGGGGCGGGGGCGGCGGGATGGTGGGGCGTCAGTGTGTGGGGAAGGGGGCGGTGGCGGGGGCGGCGCCGGGCGGCGGGGGCTGGGGCGGGGCGGGTGTGGCGCCGGGCACGAGGGCGGGGGCGATGGCGGGGCGGCGCCGGGCGGCGGGGCATCGAGGCGGCGGGACGGTAGGGCGTCGGCGGGTGGGGGAGGGGGCGGTGGCGGGGGCGGCACCGGGCGGCGAGGGCGGGGGCGGGGGCGGGGGCGGCGCAGGACAGCGGGGCCAGGGGTGGTGGCGGGGCGGCGCTGGGCGGCGGGTGCGGCGCAGTGGGTGTCGATGTGGGCGTCGGGGAGGAGAGAGGGAGAAACAGAGAGAGTAACGGGCGGGAGAGGGGGGGCTCGGCCGTTAGTTAGGTTAGCCTTTGCCGTCCGTCGTGCCTTTGCCGTCAGCTTTTGTTCTATCTTCGCCGTCTGCTGCGGACGGCAAAGAAGGGGGACGGTAAGTTTTCCTGTTAGCGGGTGCCACCTCCCTCTTTGCCGTTAGCTAGCGGACGACAAAGATTCTTTGCCGTCCGCTAGTTGATGGCAAAGAGATGGCTGATGGCAAAGACCTTCTTTACCGTCAGCTCTTTCTTTGCCGTCTGCTTTTCGGTAGCTGATGGCAAAGAGCTTCCTTGCCGTCCGCTAGCGGACGGCAAAGATCTAGCAGATGGCAAAGTAGCCGATTCCAGTAGTGATAGATAAATAGAACAAAGACATGCCTTTTATTAAAAAAATAAAATAGGGCTGCCGATCTTTAAGAAAAAGCCCATAGGCCGGTATGGAACTCATAAAATAAGTTGAAACCACTGTCTCCGTATGTCGTGGCTACGCATGTTGTAGGCCTAGTAGATACTTGTTCACCCTCTGGAAAAAATGATACCAGATCCCCGAGCGAACTGGATTAAAGAGGGGGCCGACGGCACGACTGAAGAAGCACATCAGGAGCGATTTTTTTTCTTCAGTGGATGGCTCTCGATAGCGTTTTTTTACTTGCCTCTGCACCATACAACTTGTATTTTTAGCCTCCCAGTCCGTCGTGGTGGACTAGCAGCCCATTTGCTGGGCGGGCCAACCTACAGAAACCAGCACTCGATTTTTCATCAAGCCCCAAAAACAACGCAGTACTATGTTTGTTTTGAGGCCGAAAACATTACGGCAGGGGTTGAGCGGGGGAGAGGGGAAGACAGAGTAATAAAAAGATTAAAAAGAGCTGATGCACCATTGCTACACTAACAAAGCAGGTGCAATTCTCCTCGGGAAGAAGGTGTGCCGTTGACACCCACACGTCACATACCCCACAGTAGGCATACTAACAAGTTCACACACAAATACAACAGAAAAGGTAAACATTCGTATCAAACTCAGGTTCACAGGACACATTCATATTCATAGCCAATATTCACTATCAACAACTCAAAAGATTCATATATACACAAGTTCAGCATATCAATGCATCCAAATGATTGATAGATCACACGACAATATTCATACATAATTCACAAAAAGATTCAAATATACACATGTTTAGTATGTTTATGCATCCAAATGATTGAGATCACAACCAATATGATCCATGGACGAACTTTAATTACCTAGGGTACAAACTGGTAAATGGTGTTCAGTCGGAGGTACTTCTTGCTAAAATTAATTCTTGTACGAGTAACCTTTCCAGTACGTAAGAGGCAACACAGACAATCTGAACTTTGCTTTTAGGTTTCCTCAAATAGTGGCCTTGTGCCGAGCGAGGTTTGAGCAACTTGGCCACTACTTTCATCCAACTAGTTTACTGGCTCATCTTGGTCCTGTAGCTCGCCAAAATTCTACATTGCAGACAAGAAAGGAGGCGATTGAGAAAATGAACCACCCAAATTTTTTGTGCAGTTCAACTGAAATGGAGCATCCCTGGCGTGCAGACTGATTAAGTGCTAGATGAATATACGCGTCAACCAACTTGTCTGGAATCTTTAGACTCCATGCCATACAGTTCGCTACCATATCTGCCGATAACCAAAAGGCACAAGTTGGGACCAAAGACTGGACTGTGTTCTTCTGGGCTATGCGCCAAGCAATATTTTTGGCGTTCACTCTCCTAATACTTGGAGTTTGACAACTGGTTGACACCGGTTGATACTCGAATGAATATAGGCACTTCTTTTCAACATTGATGCTTGTCTGAGTGAACTTTGGAGTACATAGCAGCAGCATAAGTACCTGCCCATCTGATCATTTTGTGCAGTTCTACTGAAATCACCCAATGCAATGATTTTCCTGCGAGTTCAAGCTCCAAGTTACTCCTTTATAAAATCGGCAAACAGTAGCACAATACCAAATTACCAATACATGACAAGCATAATAATCAGGATAAAGACCAGTACCAACCTGTGTGAGGTAGCATATCAATTACTATTTCCTTTGACTGGAAGCTGAGATAAGCGAAGCGACTGACAGCAAAGAAAGAAAGCAAGCCAAGATAAGCGACTGACAGCAAAGGAAGAAAGCAAGCCAAGACAGGAAAGGACGGAAGCTGTCAAGGCAATGAGGCACCCAAAGTTTTTGTGTAGTTCCACCAAAATCGAGCATCCCTATTGACACATATATTGAGAGACTAAGATTACTGTAATAGTGGGACTAGTTGATGAAACATACACTAACAAATAGAAGCACCCTCATTATCTTAATGGGTAAAGTTATAAACATAGTAGTCCTGCTTAAAGAGAGGTATTATTTTATTTAATCAGTGCCAATTAGCTCAACACTCAAAGCATTGCCATTTATCATAGGTTGCAAAACTTAACATGCAAAGATAAAGGAGTTTCTCATGACAGTAGCACGATACAAATAGAGATGACAACAAACTAATATGGATGAAGGCCTTAGGCCCGTACCAACCTAAGAAAAAAAAGCTTATTCATGTAGTCCCATAAGAGATGATAAAGCGCTCACTGGAATCACTCAATAGTATATATTTCTGTGCACTTGAAATGTATGGTTGAAATCACTCTTGTTTAGGAGTGCTGAGATTATATCGAAAGATTATCAAGAACTTCCAGCAGAGTTAAAGCACTGGCTGGGATACAGTTCATTGTATTGTCTTGTGTAGTTCCACTAAAATGTATGATTGGCACAACATGATCCCTGTTTGCACAAGTAGGAACAAGGTGAAACCTTCATTAGCTTAGTGATAAAGGATAGGAATACATTAGCATATTACTCTAACAGTAGCATAAAATTTAGTGATGGACAATACGCAAAACATTGCCTCATTGAACCAATGGCAATAAATTGACATGCAAAACATAGCACTATTATGTCATGACACTAATAATATTCCCTCCCTGCTCCACCACATGATTCATCTCCATAGACAAACATACACACGTACATGATTCAGCATAGGGTCCTACTAAAGATTTGTTTAACTCCGACAGGAAAATTAGGCAGCAATAAATTAGTAGTACTTAAGTACTGCTAATTAATTAAGTGAGACAGCAGAAGTGGAAGGGCTCCCTGGAGGATCGTCTCACATGTAAGGTAGTCATTGCCAGAGCCCTTGAATGGCCTCGACTGAGGCCTCTGGCTTCAGCAATATCGCCTTGGCACTGTTTATTCTTCTTCTTCTTCCTCTTCATGCTATGTTTCTCTTTCTCCTCACCAGTTGGTGAAACCAAGTACATGATTGGCCTTCTATTTCAGAATTGGTTTTGTCAGTGAGGGAGTACAAGTGTACTAGTAAAAAATAGCATTATTTTCTCATGGCAATCGGAAAATAGAGATGAACACATGCATTAAATATCATTCTTACCTAAAGGAAGGTTATGGCGCCAATATGGATGATGAGGATTGGAACACAGATCTCCCTTTGTGCAGTTCCACCGAAATGAACCAACTGTTCCATTTTGACATTCCAGTTAAACAACACAAAAGTCACTTCTTTTAAGAAGAGTTTTGTGCAGTGCACCAAAAGGTCACAACAGCAACCAGGTGAATTGGATATCCCTGTTTGCACAAAAAGCTACAGAGGAAACAGTCAGAGTCTCAAACAATTACAAGCAAAAACATTTGGCTAAACTTGTCATGGCTTATAACAGTGGCATGGCTTCATTTTTACCAGGGACATTAGATTAAGAACAACTAAATATTTGGTATAAGGGCATGGGACAGTGGGTGCACCAGCAGTCCAGCACCATGTACGTAAACAGGGGCATAAAGTGGTGATTCATAGTTTGTTGCCCCGAGAAACAAACATCCAAGAAACATATCTGGGTTGGTCCCATTTTTGTTCACTCTAGCCACCTACTCCTATGTGTGGATAGAAAATCTAGTGCTGGTCATACCACTGTGTATAGCGTTACCCCTATATTTCCCTTTTCGACCAAGAGACCGGTTGGATAACCAGTCTGTACTACTTTCACCCCCTTTCCTTCCTGTTTGCACCAAGTCCGATGTACATACTAAATTCCCCCACCCCCACTTTATTGCTTGTTTGAACGAAGTACTCCCTCTGTCCAGAATTACTTGTCATCAAAATGGATGTGTCTAGAACTAAAATACATCTAGATACATCCATTTCAATGACAAGTATTTCCGGATGGAGGGAGTACAAGATTCGACTCCATGAAGTAGCTTTACCTCTAACAATAGAAGAAAAAAATAGGTGACATTGGACCATCCGATCGAGAGAGGCTGAGAGGTAGAAAATGATGCACATGTAGCAACGTAGCAAGCTGGGGAAGTAGAGCTAAGGCGGTTTTGAATGAAGATATACCTGAAGGTCGTCGGGATGTGGATAGGTGGGCGGCGGGAAGCCGGATCCGCCCACAGGCGACAACGAAGGGATCGGAGGACCTCCCGTGCCAGTGCTCAACCAGAGATAATGGTGTGGCCGGCAGTGGGTCTCCGCCCTCGCTCTCGATGATGGCCTAAACGCTGCCCCTCCTCCCCTTCAACGACGGAGGGGGATACATCCGGATCTGTAACCAGCGGTGAGGATAGAAAGACAGTGTTTTTTGAAGGGAGAAAGACAGTGTTACCACCCCTATCTTGTTTAGATCTGGAGAGGATGAGAGTGTGTGAATAGAGCAACCCTAGCAAGCAAGCGCGGAGGCTCCGGCTTATATATACGTAGTGGGGTAGTTTTCCTTTTTCACTCCATCAAAACAATCATTTAACATTGTGTACTACATGCCATGTCGTGGTTTTTTTTAGTTGTTGATTGTTTTTTGAGATAGCTACCCGCTTGTTCCAAGTGGTGTTATGGTGTGCCAGGTCGCACTTTGTATCGTTCAAGTTTGGTACAAGTCCCTCCATTAAATGAACAACCACCCCCTCGTAAAAATTGTGAACAAGCCCACGGCTAAAATTAGCGGAAACGTGGGTTGCCCCAACATGCATTATTATTTATATTTTGTAACCCCTCTGTTCCTAAATATAAGTCTTTTTATTAGCCACACCTAAGACAAGAACTTTTTTATTAGCAGTGAACCCCACATGTCATAGACACAAAAATTGTGGCAAGATTCCCTTAGGCAAGCCAAAGTGTGTCTAACAATTTGAGCAACTCAAGTTAGGCAAGTGTGGCAAGTGTGGGACAAATAATGTGGCAACATAAGACAAACATAGTCACAATCCAAACAGCCCCGTAATTTTTTGTGACATGCATGAAAATTTGGTTAGTTAAATTTATAGTCAAAACTTGGCAAGGTGCATCAAATCAACACATGCAAGTATCAAAAGGAAAGTCACGGCAAGCATGCATGTGTTGTACTCCCTCCATTTCCAAATATAAGTCTTTTTAGAGATTGCAACAGGTGACTACATACGAAGCAGAATATGTCTACATACATCTGCATGTTGTAATCCATTTAAAATGTGTAAAAAGACTTATATCGAGTGCAGTGCTTTGATGTGCCGCGTCAACTCGTACAAGACCGAGAAGTTTGATTACTACAACACCCTCTCCCTCGCGGACTGAGCTCTGGTGCCTTAACTGCACCTGCCTTTGGCTGCATGACAGGTGGGACAACCACCTGTTGGGCCCACCTGTCATAGACGCAAAGGTAGGAGCAGTAAGTCCATGAAGCTGCGTCCCTCCCTCGTGCATGAGCGTGATGTCTGGCAGGACTAGTAGAAGCTTTCGCTACAAGCTATCCCTCCCGCACGAGGTGGACGGACATGCAGCAGTAGATCCAATACTGTAGAAGTAGGAGTAACATCATTGTTCGTCTTCTAGAAGAGGCGAAGAGCCAAGCGCAACCCGAACATGGCAGTTGCGAATGCTCGCGTGGTGTGGTGCCTTGGAGCATGCATATAGTAGCCAGGCTCTTGCATGAGACAAAATTGCTATTTGAGCCCACTATTGTAGTAGTACTAGTACTTGCTACTCCCTCCATTTAGGTGAGTAAGTCATTGAATTTGTAGCTAAGCTTCCCTCATTGAATTGTTTAATAATTAAACTCCATCATCCATTGGTTGATAGTCATTCTTCATAGGTCCACACGCTTAACACCGTTTCCTCCTGGGGCCACCAATGTTTATTTGCTAATTAAAAGCATTGCATGCAATGAACTAGCCACTGCATGTCGTGTTTGGTAGTCTCAAGTCATTAAAAGCACGCACACCTCTCATCTCTTGTTGGTTGAAATGTCAAGAAACAAGAAACAAGGTAGAAGTTAATGCACCACGCCTAAGTGTTTTGGGATTATTTGGTTTTCATAAGATGACTTACACACCTAGACGGAGGGAGTAGTATAGCCCTGTAAACCGGAAAGGAGTATTTGCCTTTCTAGAGATTTCAACAAGTGACTAGACTACACCACGTGCAGTACTCCCTCCCTTCCGGTTTATAGGGCTCAAATCTCAAATCTCATGAACCAAGGCATTTTGTGATTGGAGGAATGTATCTCATACTTTACAAAACTACCCTAATTAAACTCATGCATTAATTACGTAGTTCTCTTGTTTTCCTTTGCGTCTTGGTCGCGGTGCACAATGTTGAGCACTCCTATATGACTAGCCGCTCTATCTACATGCGGGACATCAAAGTATCCGGGCCCGCGTGCCATCCACCAAATCACAGCGAGGTGCTACAGTCGAGACTCACCTGTCACCCCGGTGTGGTCGTCATGACCCATCATATCACAAAACCCATACCTTTACCAGCAGTGTTAAAGTGGCCTCCAAGTTGGACTGGACGAAGCAACCATCATTTCACTGGAACGCTCGTTGAAGCCCTTTCTTCCCTTTCTTGAAGAAAACCTCACTCTAGGCTACTCACTTCTGCCATTTTTCTTCTATACCGACAAAGGAAAGGTGGACAAATCAGTTATGCTGCTATATTTTCATTCCAAGAATCTTCTTTTTGCGAAGCACCGACCGGTTCTCACAGCCTATTCTTTTCCCGTTTTCATTGTGATTGTGGTTTCCTTTCGATTGCTTTTTGTTTGTCAATTCATTGATGGATCCTGGAGCACTAGGCAAAGAGTTACCGGCGAACAACCCACTTGAGATAGCGATCTCCAGGAAGCGAGCACCGACCAACGAGTTGACCATGTTGGCGGTCCAACCCATGGAGACAAAGAACTCCAAGAAATAAGCACTGGCCAAAGAGTTGACGATGTTGGCGGACGAAATCCTGAAAGAAAGTTGGAAGAACAGCAAGGGCCCCACCATGCCTACCCCAGAAACTCTGATGGCCACCTATGCGACGCTCAAGGCCGAGTTTGAGGAGATAGTCGCTGTTGAGAAGCAGTATTCCCGTAGCAATGTGATGGCCCCCATCGAGGACGAGGAGATGGCCCCCGGAGGGATGAGATCCCTCGGTGAGCTGCACAAGGTAAAAAATAATGGCTTATTGCCATAGTTGTGGTTGTTGATTATTTGCAATGTGCTTGCTAATATGTTAGGGTTGTGCAGGTGCCGATGGACGTCCTTGCTGATTCCGATGTCGTGGCCCGTCCTATGGACAACGCCCCAGAGATCGTTTTCGATCTCGTGGTCTGTCCCGTTGGCATCGCCCCGGAGATCGATTCCGATGCCGCTGTCCATCCTGTGGACATTGCCCCAGAGATTGATTCCGATGTCGCGGTCAGTCCTATGGACATCGCCCGAGAGATTGATTCCCTTGCCGCTGTCCGTGTTGTGGTCATTGCCCGAGAGATCGATGACAAGAAATAGTTGGTCGCGCTAATCCTTCAGGGTAGTTTGCATTGCCTTGTGTTTAATTACCAGAACGATGCATGTTATCAAACCATCTTAGGGCTAGTGCACTGTCTTGTGTGGGCGGTATTTGCTACCTTTGTTTGATAGTGAATCATGCGAACCCTCTCCGAGTTATGGAAATAGATGTATCCTCACCAGCTTTTGATGTAATATATGGCATGCTTAGATGTAAGTTTGAACTATTTATCATATCAGCGGGGCTTGTTTGATGATTCTTGATGTTAGTAGGCTAGCTATTGTGTGAGCTATAGCACTTGCAAAACACTCACCGAAGAGAAACGTTGGGGCTGATGAGCTCGTGGTAGGCTTATACTTATCCGTCGTCGATCGACCAATAGCCCTAGCTCCTAAAATTGTAGGCTTAGCGATCGATCAGAAAATAGTCGACACAGATACATTCAGGCCTCATTTGGTTCATAGGGTAGGAAAATCATAGCAAAAATACAGAGACGTACAACACAAAATCATAGCAGTGTAGAGACGTACTCCCTCCGTTCCAAAATAGATGACCTAGGCAGGCTAGTTTGGCCTAGTGGGTTTTAGTGATATGACGTGGTACAGTGTCGTCCAGTCTTCGCATGTGGTAGCAGTATTGCGGGTACAGTATGTTTTCTTGAAGAAGCGAAATTCAACAAAGTCATGATGGTTCCTTCGTCCGAACAACTTACAGTGGGAAAGGTTGGGCATGCGATACGACCGGGGTAGACCAGGATAATTTTGTGCATGGCAGGTGGACCAGGATGGTCGACGTCCCACATGTCGGCGAATGAAAGTATTCTTTATGATATAGAGGACGAGCAATGAGTATTCATTGTTTATTTTTTATGAAAGCTATTGTCTCCACTCTTACGATGGAGGAGTGTGAAACACGGCAGCCCAGTGAACTTGGCATGTGCACCACTTCTCCTTCCTCATGTAATGCTACCATATAGTTGACTATAAGGTTGGCTATGTCACATCCCTAGCTTTACCCTGGCCATGGACTAGCTTGGTTGCTGCATCATGTTCTATTTCAAATGAAATTTGAATTGAGGAATTTTCAAAGCCTCAGAAACCTTCTAAAAATGATCAACATTAAAATCTCCTCAAAGAAGTCCAAAAAAAATGTTCCTCTTAGTCTCTGAAAATATTGCAAAGAGGTAAAACTCAAAAACAATATTTTTGGTATCTCAGATTTAATTATTTTGGGCCATTTGAATTAATCCAATAACTATTTGCTTTGGATTTATATTTAATATATATTAAATATGACTCCAATAATTCTGGAAATTTGTGAGTGGCTTGGTATATATTTTGGCAAGCCACATAAAAATCTACAGAATTTATTTAAATGATTTAGTTGCTAAACTAAATCAAAACAAACTACAGAAAATAGAAAACAGTAAATAATAAAAAGAGCAAAGCTTACCTGTGCAGCCCACCAGAGCCGGCCCAGCTCCTGTGCTGGTCCAGCACTGTGCGGCCCAGCCCACCCCGGTCGCCACCGTCTTCAACCTCCTGCCAGTAGGCAGGAGGGCGTGTGCCCGACGCGCGCGCGCACGCTCCGGCCACCTCCTGCTTACCCGCTCGCCGCTGGAGGCACCCGAGGGCGCCACGCACTCCCCCTCGCCCCCTGCCCCTCCCCTCTCTTCCCCTGGACCCCGTTCCCTCCTCTGCTCTCTCCCTGCACGCGCCCGAGCGGAGCTCGTCGTCGCCGACGCCGTTCGCCGTAGCCACCGTGCTCCTCACTGCCACCCGAAGTACCCAGGAGATCCGCCCCGACCCCCTCTTCCTCCTCGCCGAGAAGCACACCGCGGGAGCCCCTGCATCGCCGCCATCGCCGTCGTCTTCTACCTCGGACCCGCCGGCCATCTTCGTCAAATTCGTCGGCTCCGGTGCCTCCCCGAGCTCCCCGAGGCCACCGTTGCAACCCCTGTGAGCTTGCCGTCGTTTCCCCTCATCTCTCTCCCTCGCGTGCACCCTGTAGCCGCCGCCCCACGAGCACCCAAAGCTGCCGTCCGCCATGGCCGGTGAGCTCCGTGCTCCCGAGCTCCTCCGCCTGCGCTCGTTGTCTCCGGGTGTTCCTGGTGACCCCAGCATCCCGTAGAGCCCATCAGCTGACCTCGCCGTGCCGTGTAACGCCGAACCCGAGCACGCCCGAGCTTCGGCCGCCGCTGCCGAGCTCGGGGCCATCGTCCCCGGCCGCCCTAGCTGCTGCTGCTTGCTGAAACGGGTTCGGGTGAGCTCCAGCTCCCCGTAGCCGCTCTCCTCCGTCCATTTGGACGCCGGAGGAGCGATCCCGAAGCCCTCCGCCGTGCCTGTTGCCGCCGGCGTTGAGCCGCCGGCCGGTTTGGGTCATTTGACCGGGGTTTGACCCCCCTGGGTCGATGACAGGTGGGGCCAGCCCCCTGTTAATTAGTTAGTTTAATTTAATTAAATAACCCCCCCCCCCTGACGCTGACCAGTGGGCCCGACCCCCCCTAACCTTTTTAATTAAACTAAATAAACCCCCCTGTTAACCTGTGACGCTGACATATGGGTCCCACAGGTCAGGTTTGACCTGGGGGCGCCCTGTTGACCTGCTGACGTCAAGGTGATGTCATGCTGACGCCATAATTCATTTTCTGGAATTATTTAATCTAAATAATCAGAAAATTCCAGAAAATGCCTAAAACTTCTAAAAATCATAGAAAATTAACCGTAACTCCAAATTAAATAATTTATATATGAAAAATTATCAGAAAAATTCAAGGAATCCATCTGTACCATTTTCATGCATGTTAGAACAACTTATCACTACTGTTTAGAGCAAATGAAGTGAATGGCATTTGAATAATCACATATGGAGTTTGAATTTGAATCTTGTATTCAAACCAACTTCATTTAATCCATTGCTAGTTGCATTAGCCCAAAACACATTCATTTTGCCATGTCATGATCATGCATCATATTGTGCATTGCATTGATTGTGTTCTTTTCTGTGTTGCCGGTAATTATCCCCTCTCGATAGACGTGATACCGATGATGTGATCGTTGACACTGATGAAGACTCAATGTTATCTTCAGAAGTGCCAGGCAAGCAAAACCCCCTTGTTCATTCCGATACAATCCTACTCTCTCGCTCCTGCTCTCTTTTAATGCATTAGTTCAACACCGATTTTTCTGTTACTTGCTGCGGTAGCTGAACCCCTTTATCCTTTGCATGACCTGTCATTGCCACAGTAAATAGATGAAACCCACTAGCATGAGTAGGAGTTGTTTGAGCCCTGTTGTGCCTACTCATTCATGCTTGTTTGTCATGCCTGCTACTGCTTAGAGTCGAGTCAGGTCTGATTCATCGGGGATGAATCAGAGGTGTGTGAACATGTCCTACTGTGTGAGAGCTAAGTGTGTGAACACGATTTGGTAAAGGTAGCGGTGAGAGGCCATGTAGGAGTACATGGTGGGTTGTCTCATTGCAGCCGTCCTCAGGAACTGAGTTCTGTGTTTGTGATCCATGATTCAGCTACTACCATACATTGGGCCCTGAAATATGACCCCGCTCGACTTCTTATTCACCCTTGTCCTCTGTCCAGGAGTTGCAAGTAGTTTCTGGTGTTTGTAGTATGCTGGAGGCCGTGGACAGCGCTGACCGTAGGGGTGGGCTGTGATGCGGTAGGCACGTGGCCGGGTAACCGGGCGCCCGTTTGGTGTCACGGAACCCTGTTCACATCGTTTGGGGCTGTGAGCGAAACTCCGGCCGGATCTCCTCATGGATGGAACCCGAATAGGCGATAAACCTGGACTAGAGACTTGAGTGTTTAGGTAGGTCGTGGTCTACACCCACGTCGGCTTTCGCTTGAAGTCTGCCGAGCACATGTCGTGTGCAGACGCTAAGTGGTGGAAACATGTATGAAGAAGTACACCCCTGCAGGGTTAACATCATCTATTCGAATAGCCGTGTCCGCGGAAAAGGACTTCTGGGTTGCTTATATCAGTTCATAGACAAGTGAAAGTGGATACTCTAAAATACGCAAGATAAGCGTGAGTGCTATGGATGGCGTTCTCGTAGGGAGACGGGAGCGGATCCATAGTGGTGTATTGATATGGTGAATATGTGGACTCGTGTGCGCCACCTCAAAAGAGTTACTTGCAGTCGTAGTTCAGGATAGCCACCGAGTCAAAGCTGGCTTGCTGCAGTTAAACCCCACCATCCCCTTTGTTGATAATGATGCATATGTAGATAGTTCTGATGTAAGTCTTGCTGGGTACATTTGTACTCACGTTTGCCTATTTTATGTTTTTGCAGAGAGACTTCAGTCTCACTAGTATTTCCGCGTGGACTTCGACGTTTAGCTTGATACCTCAGCTACGATCTTGTGCCCTCGGCAGGATCTGATAGATAGTCAGGCTTCTCAGCCTTTTTCATTTATAGTTGTCTGTACTCAGACATGATAGCTTCCGCTTGTGCTTTGACTTGTATGCTCTGAGTGTTGGGTCATGAGACCCCTGTTTGTAATATCTCGCTCCTCGGAGCCTATTGAATAAACTACTTGAGTCGTAGAGTCATTTTGTGATGCCATGTTGTATTGCACATATCGAGCATATTGTGTGTATGTTATTGAAATGCTTGGTATGTGTGGGATCTGACCATCTAGTTGTTTATCTTTAGTAGCCTCTCTTACCGGGAAATGTCTCCTAGTGTTTCCACTGAGCCATGGTAGCTTGCTACTGCTCCGGAACACTTAGGCTGGCCGGCATGTGTCCTTCTTCGTTCCTGTGTCTGTCCCTTCGGGGAAATGTCACGCGGTGAATACCGGAGTCCTGTTAGCCCGCTACAGCCCGGTTCACCGGAGTCCTGCTAGCCCAGTGCTACAGCCTGGATTCACTCGCTGATGACCGACACGTTCGATGCTGGGTCATGGATGCCTGTCCCTGTAAGTCTGTGCCGCTTTGGGTTTACGACTAGCCATGTCAGCCCGGGCTCCTTATCATATGGGTGCTAGCGACACTGTCATATACGTGTGCCAAAAGGCGCAAACGGTCCCGGGCAAAGGTAAGACGACACCGTGGGAATACCGTGCGTGAGGCCGCAAAGTGATATGAGGTGTTACATGCTAGATCGATGTGGCATTGAGTCGGGGTCCTGACAGCGTTGGTATCAGAGCTTGACTGCCTGTAGGATTACCAAGCCAAACTGGTCGAAGTTGAGTTTAGAAATTCTTTAGTTATATAAGGGAATTGATTGTGGGATGGAACGTAAGGCTCTTTTTACTCCTTATACCGTATGCCCTTCTGATCTGAGTCATCATCTTATCTTCTACGGGGATTAAGAACTAGGATATCTCTTCTTTCTATCAGGATCACGTGTTACTAATCCGTAGACTTATAAGATTGTTGATTCAAGCCTCAGTTCAGCTCCTACTACTTCCGTATGTTAACTGTTGATCTCGAAACCTTGATATTGTGCTTCTGAGTGGTTATGCCACCATTTTTGTGAATGTCTCAAATCTTTTCTGAGCATTTACAGCCGTTATGCTGTCCGAGTCATCCCAGGTTTCCAAACAGTCTGATGCATTTGCAAATCCCTTCCTCCTGTTTCCGATGTGCCTTTGGTCAGATTAATCACACAAATTGTTGAGTTGAGGTACTCTACCGCCTCAACCTTTATGTTAGAGTTATTACTATGACCCTAGGTGTCTCAGGGGATCATCTAGTAGTCTAGCCATGTTTTATGTTCCAGTGTGATGATTCTGGCCATCATTCTCGAAAGCATTCCGTGATGCTACTTAGTAGTAGGTATTCTATTCCTGGGCTTTGAACCCGAGATTCACTCTACTTACTTCATGTTGATAGTGTTTGCTAGTTCCTTTAGGATATTAGTAACCTTTGCGATAGTCCTTGAAGCCCGTGGTATCTTCTTCTTCCAGGTACCATGAACTACTTATGGCAGAAGTTCCTCGTTGAACTGAAATATCACAACATGATTATTCTTGAGGAGTTCTCCATTCATAAATCGTGACTCTGCCAGTTCTACCTTTCTGCATGGGTTATCCGGGAGAAATATGTTGAACTTGGTTCGACATACTAATCTATGCATCCACAACTCAGAAAATTATATGTTCCTTTGAGTTGTTCTCTTTAGTTGCATTCTGACCCTCGTCTATCAATTGATAGTCAAGAGTATGCGTGCGTTCGTTTATCGATGCCTATGACTCTTGTGGTCTGTCAAGCCATTCTATTCCGGAATGACTAGGAGAAACAAACTCCAGTACCTCTTCCATATCTAGGATTGGGTCAAAGTAGTTGTATTCCGCAGATCAAATGCCAATCCAGCTTTTGGTTCTGTTCTACCTTGGAGTATTACCATATTTTATATCGAGATTGTTATAGGAATTGCACACCATCCCTATGAACTCTTGGTACAGTGATACTTCTTGCCATCATTGTTCATTCCTCGGTCCTCGTGTTGATGCAACCGGAATACCGACCAATGAATTGTGATGTGTGAAATCAATACTGCTAGCAACTCTGTTGCTTGGTAGTTAAAGGATAATAATTTCATCCTTAGTATGTTGGTTTTCGAATCATCCTTCTAAGACTGATCGTGCTACCTAGTCCTTATTTCGGTGCACCCTTCGATTGATGAGTTAGGATCTTGTCAAGTCCTCACTCATCTGATCATATCGTCTTGCCCTCAAAAGCAAAATTGTTCTCGAGCTTAGTAACATACCGGTGGCTCGTGATTCTCTGAATATCTTCTCAGAAGTATTACCAGGTTGTCACCTGACCGCTATGTTGAGCTCGTGATCAAGTTGGTTTCTTGTGAACCACCTTCTCTCCAAGAATCGGTGTTAGATATCCCTGAGTTAGTTGGTTAAGCTAAACAATAACTTGGAGAGTTGGAAGATAAAAGCTTGCCTGACTTAGTTCGTTCCAAAGGGATATTCTTGTGTAGTGTGTGTTGAAGAAAGATGATATCTTCATCGATTGGTCCCTGTGATCAGTTGATGGATCTATTGTCTTATCAATCCTTTGATTTGAGTGTGGGCTATCGTCAAATCAAATCAGAACCAACGATATTCGTAATGTTGTCTTACTCGTGGTTGATTCCTCGAGCATACACCATTATATCTTTGGTCTGACCAATGCTATCACTTGTTCACTTAACTATGGAATTCCTTTTAAAAGGAAACCCGGATGAGTTGTTGTTGAGCCCATTGGCAACATCCTTATCTCCTCCATGATTTTGTTGAACATTAAACTAGTGTTGGAAACTTTTGAAAGCATTTCTTCATGCTAACTCATGAAGTATTTGTTTGATGAAAGGAGTGACTTCCTCTTATACACGTGCATTTGGTGAAAGTTGCCGCCGTGGATTTGAGAAAGTTAGTTTTGCTTCCTCTGGAATCATCCCAAGTCAGTCATCCATACGTGCGAAGTATTCTGTGGTCTGGAGATTTGCAACCTCCATGCTATATGTATATCCTAGCACACCAAGCCACTGATTGAGTTGTTCAAAGATAAAGGAGTCTGTCCAAGGTGAACTCTTTGGATTTCCACGCGTGGAGACTTCGATGTCATTAATGATGGTTCCCCCTCCTGAACTCGGTAGTGTTTTATTATAAGACTATTTCGTGGTCATGCTTGTCTGGGACAACGTGTTCACATGTTTGTAGCAGAACCAGCTCATGTTTTGGAGCTTGCTATCGTAGTTCATTTCCCGAGAATCTCGCAACGTCATCTCGTCGAATTGTGTTGCAAACTTTCATTTTTCTTCCTAGACTCGATGAGTCTGGAATATCCTGACACCAACCAGATCTGAATCTCAGGCAGATATGATGGTTTGGAATATTTCCCAAGAACTATAATATTGGTCCCTCGATAACCGGTAAGGTGGATGTCGTGGCCAGCACCACCCAGCCGAAGACCTATTATTGTGGTATCTTGATTGAAGGAAGTTGGCCACCTCCCCATAAGGATTTCGTAGGATTTACCTCCCTAATTGTTCCTTATGGATTCTTGTGTTCCCGAAGTCCGACCTTTTTACTTGATGTTCTAGATATCAAACCATTTCTATGAATGGGTTACACTAGCACATCAAGGAGAACATTAGAAGCGGAGTGCTAAATGTCTCTCGGTCGATCATCCAGATTTTGTTTCCTTGGCCTCGCTAAGGTGTAATCTGAGAAGTGTTATCTTCCTTTGCATCTGCATCATCCATCGTCATTCATCGTGGTAGCAAGTTGTGTTGCCAGGATCCTTGACACGGATATTGGTAAAACCTTGATGAATGTGGAAATGCTCAAGTTCTTAGAGCACGCACAAGCGCTAGGTATTATCGCCGGCACTAACCGGGATTGCTCCTAGTCTCGTCGGTTATGCTATAACCACTTCCACCGTGAATTCACTCTCTATTGTTGGGTTCTTCCCCAGTTACCAGAATCATTCCCAGCATTTGCATTTTGTTCCCAGCTTGCACCACCAATGTGCCATCCTACCATGGGTCTCATCCATTTCCGGTGATAAGCAAATTCATCCATTACGTTGTCTTCAACAAGGTAATCCACATCATCCAAGTCCGAGTATGCCATTCTACCGACCCCGCCAATCGATTGCTTGTGATTGCCTTAGGCTGGTATAAAGAGTTTCAATGATCTTTGAATCAAAGGTAATTCTTTTTGCCACTTAAGGGGATATATCTACGAGTCACCATCCCTAAGATGCCTCGTCGTGGTATCATGGCAACTCAACTCCTCGCTACGTTGACAATCGTTTACCACCTTCCTAGGCGTGAAATTGTTGTCTACCTAGTGAACCCTCGTCATCTGATCCACTCCATCCCTCTAGAGGTGTGCTTCGTCTCTCAGCTCGAGAGATATTGTTATGTCTCATTCCGTGAGTTGTTCGATCTTCAAGAAGATCGACCCTTCTAGAGTCTCCTTCTTCCCTCCATGTCATGTTGACAGGAATTCTCAGAGCAAGACTTCAAGACGATGATGGTGATCGAATCAACGTTCCTATGAAGTGCAACCTGGATCGTGAAGATTATACTAGTTGCGTTTCCCCTTCACCTTACCCTACGCTTGAATCTCGAGACGAGATTCTTGTTTAGTGGGGGTGAGTTGTCACATCCCTAGCTTTACCCTGGCCATGGACTAGCTTGGTTGCTGCATCATGTTCTATTTCAAATGAAATTTGAATTGAGGAATTTTCAAAGCCTCAGAAACCTTCTAAAAATGATCAACATTAAAATCTCCTCAAAGAAGTCCAAAAAAATGTTCCTCTTAGTCTCTGAAAATATTGCAAAGAGGTAAAACTCAAAAACAATATTTTTGGTATCTCAGATTTAATTATTTTGGGCCATTTGAATTAATCCAATAACTATTTGCTTTGGATTTATATTTAATATATATTAAATATGACTCCAATAATTCTGGAAATTTGTGAGTGGCTTGGTATATATTTTGGCAAGCCACATAAAAATCTACAGAATTTATTTAAATGATTTAGTTGCTAAACTAAATCAAAACAAACTACAGAAAATAGAAAACAGTAAATAATAAAAAGAGCAAAGCTTACCTGTGCAGCCCACCAGAGCCGGCCCAGCTCCTGTGCTGGTCCAGCACTGTGCGGCCCAGCCCACCCCGGTCGCCACCGTCTTCAACCTCCTGCCAGTAGGCAGGAGGGCGTGTGCCCGACGCGCGCGCGCACGCTCCGGCCACCTCCTGCTTACCCGCTCGCCGCTGGAGGCACCCGAGGGCGCCACGCACTCCCCCTCGCCCCCTGCACCTCCCCTCTCTTCCCCTGGACCCCGTTCCCTCCTCTGCTCTCTCCCTGCACGCGCCCGAGCGGAGCTCGTCGTCGCCGACGCCGTTCGCCGTAGCCACCGTGCTCCTCACTGCCACCCGAAGTACCCAGGAGATCCGCCCCGACCCCCTCTTCCTCCTCGCCGAGAAGCACACCGCGGGAGCCCCTGCATCGCCGCCATCGCTGTCGTCTTCTACCTCGGACCCGCCGGCCATCTTCGTCAAATTCGTCGGCTCCGGTGCCTCCCCGAGCTCCCCGAGGCCACCGTCGCAACCCCTGTGAGCTTGCCGTCGTTTCCCCTCATCTCTCTCCCTCGCGTGCACCCTGTAGCCGCCGCCCCACGAGCACCCGAAGCTGCCGTCCGCCATGGCCGGTGAGCTCCGTGCTCCCGAGCTCCTCCGCCTGCGCTCGTTGTCTCCGGGTGTTCCTGGTGACCCCAGCATCCCGTAGAGCCCATCAGCTGACCTCGCCGTGCCGTGTAACGCCGAACCCGAGCACGCCCGAGCTTCGGCCGCCGCTGCCGAGCTCGGGGCCATCGTCCCCGGCCGCCCTAGCTGCTGCTTCTTGCTGAAACGGGTGCGGGTGAGCTCCAGCTCCCCGTAGCCGCTCTCCTCCGTCCATTTGGACGCCGGAGGAGCGATCCCGAAGCCCTCCGCCGTGCCTGTTGCCGCCGGCGTTGAGCCGCCGGCCTGTTTGGGTCATTTGACCGGGGTTTGACCCCCCTGGGTCGATGACAGGTGGGGCCAGCCCCCTGTTAATTAGTTAGTTTAATTTAATTAAATAACCCCCCCCCCTGACGCTGACCAGTGGGCCCGACCCCCCCTAACCTTTTTAATTAAACTAAATAAACCCCCTGTTAACCTGTGACGCTGACATATGGGTCCCACAGGTCAGGTTTGACCTGGGGGCGCCCTGTTGACCTGCTGACGTCAAGGTGATGTCATGCTGACGCCATAATTCATTTTCTGGAATTATTTAATTCTAAATAATCAGAAAATTCCAGAAAATGCCTAAAACTTCTAAAAATCATAGAAAATTAACCGTAACTCCAAATTAAATAATTTATATATGAAAAATTATCAGAAAAATTCAAGGAATCCATCTGTACCATTTTCATGCATGTTAGAACAACTTATCACTACTGTTTAGAGCAAATGAAGTGAATGGCATTTGAATAATCACATATGGAGTTTGAATTTGAATCTTGTATTCAAACCAACTTCATTTAATCCATTGCTAGTTGCATTAGCCCAAAACACATTCATTTTGCCATGTCATGATCATGCATCATATTGTGCATTGCATTGATTGTGTTCTTTTCTGTGTTGCCGGTAATTATCCCCTCTCGATAGACGTGATACCGATGATGTGATCGTTGACACTGATGAAGACTCAATGTTATCTTCAGAAGTGCCAGGCAAGCAAAACCCCCTTGTTCATTCCGATACAATCCTACTCTCTCGCTCCTGCTCTCTTTTAATGCATTAGTTCAACACCGATTTTTCTGTTACTTGCTGCGGTAGCTGAACCCCTTTATCCTTTGCATGACCTGTCATTGCCACAGTAAATAGATGAAACCCACTAGCATGAGTAGGAGTTGTTTGAGCCCTGTTGTGCCTACTCATTCATGCTTGTTTGTCATGCCTGCTACTGCTTAGAGTCGAGTCAGGTCTGATTCATCGGGGATGAATCAGAGGTGTGTGAACATGTCCTACTGTGTGAGAGCTAAGTGTGTGAACACGATTTGGTAAAGGTAGCGGTGAGAGGCCATGTAGGAGTACATGGTGGGTTGTCTCATTGCAGCCGTCCTCAGGAACTGAGTTCTGTGTTTGTGATCCATGATTCAGCTACTACCATACATTGGGCCCTGAAATATGACCCCGCTCGACTTCTTATTCACCCTTGTCCTCTGTCCAGGAGTTGCAAGTAGTTTCTGGTGTTTGTAGTATGCTGGAGGCCGTGGACAGCGCTGACCGTAGGGGTGGGCTGTGATGCGGTAGGCACGTGGCCGGGTAAACCGGGCGCCCGTTTGGTGTCACGGAACCCTGTTCACATCGTTTGGGGCTGTGAGCGAAACTCCGGCCGGATCTCCTCATGGATGGAACCCGAATAGGCGATAAACCTGGACTAGAGACTTGAGTGTTTAGGTAGGTCGTGGTCTACACCCACGTCGGCTTTCGCTTGAAGTCTGCCGAGCACATGTCGTGTGCAGACGCTAAGTGGTGGAAACATGTATGAAGAAGTACACCCCTGCAGGGTTAACATCATCTATTCGAATAGCCGTGTCCGCGGAAAAGGACTTCTGGGTTGCTTATATCAGTTCATAGACAAGTGAAAGTGGATACTCTAAAATACGCAAGATAAGCGTGAGTGCTATGGATGGCGTTCTCGTAGGGAGACGGGAGCGGATCCATAGTGGTGTATTGATATGGTGAATATGTGGACTCGTGTGCGCCACCTCAAAAGAGTTACTTGCAGTCGTAGTTCAGGATAGCCACCGAGTCAAAGCTGGCTTGCTGCAGTTAAACCCCACCACCCCTTTGTTGATAATGATGCATATGTAGATAGTTCTGATGTAAGTCTTGCTGGGTACATTTGTACTCACGTTTGCCTATTTTATGTTTTTGCAGAGAGACTTCAGTCTCACTAGTATTTCCGCGTGGTCTTCGACGTTTAGCTTGTTACCTCAGCTACGATCTTGTGCCCTTGGCAGGATCTGATAGATAGTCAGGCTTCTCAGCCTTTTTCATTTATAGTTGTCTGTACTCAGACATGATAGCTTCCGCTTGTGCTTTGACTTGTATGCTCTGAGTGTTGGGTCATGAGACCCCTGTTTGTAATATCTCGCTCCTCGGAGCCTATTGAATAAACTACTTGAGTCGTAGAGTCATTTTGTGATGCCATGTTGTATTGCACATATCGAGCATATTGTGTGTATATTATTGAAATGCTTGGTATGTGTGGGATCTGACCATCTAGTTGTTTATCTTTAGTAGCCTCTCTTACCGGGAAATGTCTCCTAGTGTTTCCACTGAGCCATGGTAGCTTGCTACTGCTCCGGAACACTTAGGCTGGCCGGCATGTGTCCTTCTTCGTTCCTGTGTCTGTCCCTTCGGGGAAATGTCACGCGGTGAATACCGGAGTCCTGTTAGCCCGCTATAGCCCGGTTCACCGGAGTCCTGCTAGCCTAGTGCTACAGCCTGGATTCACTCGCTGATGACCGACACGTTCGATGCTGGGTCATGGATGCTTGTCCCTGTAAGTCTGTGCCGCTTTGGGTTTACGACTAGCCATGTCAGCCCGGGCTCCTTATCATATGGGTGCTAGCGACACTGTCATATACGTGTGCCAAAAGGCGCAAACGGTCCCGGGCAAAGGTAAGACGACACCGTGGGAATACCGTGCGTGAGGCCGCAAAGTGATATGAGGTGTTACATGCTAGATCGATGTGGCATTGAGTCGGGGTCCTGACAGGCTATAAGGTTACAAATTTTTCTCACTTTCTCTCTATCTATTTCCTCTCAAATGTTTTTTACCTTTCTTTTTTTAGACACAATTGTTTTTTATGCCTTCTTTTAGAATTATTATTTTTATACCTAGGAGCACGTGTAGAGACGGGCTCTTGCGGAGCCCACTCCTTGACTTTGTCAATGCCTCTCTCTCCTCCACATAAGCGGGCTTATAGCCCAGTTTTTTACTGGTACTACTTTCTATGCATGCATGCGGTGGGCAGCTACCGTCTCGAGGGGCCAGGGCGGTCAGAGCGGGCTCCGGAAGTGGTCCGGACTCCAGCATGGCCCACCTCACATTATCACCATATATTTCTTGGAGTCTGTGCACGGCAGGCGTGTGATCTCTTCTCCCTCACCCGTTTCTCTCTTCTCAGCCGACGCCCGCCGAGCGATTAGATTTCGGCTATCGACGGTTTATTCAATCACAGTCCCACATGTCAATGAAATTGAAAGACAACGCTTGTCCCCTCTGGTGAGCGACGTGCGAGCCGGACTGTTGGGGGTGCGACGCGTACGAGACGTAAGTGTGCCGCCTTTTCCTTTAGAACTTGCGAAGCGTAACATTTTCGCGCGATCGATTGATAGAAATCCAGAACAAAATGATGAGGGCGGTGCTTTCCCGCTTGTTAGGCGGGCTAGTTTGAGTGATATGACGTGCTACAGTGCCGTCCACTTACTCCATTTTTATGTAAGCAAGAGTTTACACTCTTACGCGGGAGGAGTGCGAAACACTGCGGATCTGATTTTGATCGAGGGATAACTTCCTTGCCAAATAATGGAGCATTGTTAGCGATTATAGCATGATAGTTAGGGCATCTCCAGCGCTAGCCCACAAATTTACACCGGCATCTGTCCAAGGACACTGATGGATGCCATCCGTTGCTGCCCGCATACCTTTCGACAACTATATAAAATAACCGTACGAAATTCATGCAAACAAAGCAAATTTCAAATTAACCGGATGAAATTCATTACATTTCGAAAACTTTTCCTACAAACTGGACGAAATTCATAACATATTTCGCACAAACCATACAAAAACCTACTGTAAACCTAATCTAAACGATCGCCGGCGCCCGACCACCATGTCCGGGCATGAACCCGAGAAAGCCGGCCATTGCCTTTGCCTCCTCCTCATCCGCCTCGATAACCTCCTCCTTCGGAGCACAAGGTTCTGAAGATTTCCGCCTCCACGTCGCCGTCAAGCGGCTAATCGGCCACCGATGTTTACCCCACCAAGCTTGGTGTCGACTGAGTGGAGTAGCGGTGGCCTTCCTGGGACCAGAGCGGTGGCGACCTACCGTGTACTACTCTTCCTCGCTGCCGGCTGCGCCCACGCACGCACGCCGGCTTTGTGGTCGTGGCGGCGGAGGGCGGCCGGGGGGGTGCCGGCGATCTCCTTCATTTGCTCCTGCGACAGTACATCGAAGAGAGCTTTGGAGCCGCCCAGAGCGGAGCCGCCAATGTCCCTCGTCTGCTGCTGCGACAGTACGTCCAAGAGAGCTTCGGAGCACCAGGAGGCCATGGTTGGAATGGTGCCGATAGAAGGAAGGGACCGGAGGAGAATAAGTGTGGGTCTTTGGCTATGGCTGGGAGCTGGGGCTCAAGTTAATATAGCGGGCGAATGGCAATGAGCCGCGGCAGACAGATGGACGGCTGGCGCCGGAGTAGGTTCGTCGGGCGTGACTGCGGACACTGCTTTAGTGACTTAACTGCACATGCATTGGGTTACTGACATGTGGGCCCAATGGGCATCTGGCCCGCATGTCAGTGACCCACCAACTGCACCTGCAGTTAAGTCCGGTAAATGCGGCATTGACGTTCTGGAGAGACGGTGACCGTTTCAGGCGGGAAGCGCGCGCTAGCGATGGAATGGGTTTCGGTAGGCCAGGGCGGTCAGACGTTGGCGTGGTGGTAAAGTGTGAACACATGGATGACGAGCCTTTGAAGCATATGCGGCACATATTGACAACCGCTCTTGTCGCCAGCTAGCCTTCGACGACCACCATTAGACACCACACAACCATGCATAACTTACGAATAATGGACGAATCGATCAGACACACACTCGTGTGCAGTGGCACTAAGATCGGTCACTCACGATAGGACATACCCCATACCATAGTACCCTCTCTAGCTAGGTTGTTTTATAGATTGTCGTTGTGATGGACGATATACATGAGCAAGGCGCTCCGAGTATGACCGTTGGTGTTGAGCCAGGTGAATACATGCTCGGCGTTCGCGTAGGCCTCCATCAAACGTCTAAACAGTAATGTCAGGCACCGCCGGGGCGCGCAGGTGATGGGCTCGCCGTTTGTGTTGCGCCATGAGCAGGACTTTGATTTAGAGGGCGACGTGCATGCATTAGCATGATTTGACAGCGTGAGCGTGAGTGTCTGATGCAAAGTATTTCATTTTCATTTGGCTGACGAGGGTGCGTTACAGCAACGAGTCCGTGGTTTGATTCCCCACATACGCATAATTTTGGTTTTTACAATATTTCTTTCTCCATTGACAGGTAGGCCCGCGTAGATAGATAAAGAACACGATCTGATGTGGCGCATGCGGACTGTTTGACTGGTCAACCAAACAAATATGGGGCTATACGCTGAGCCAGTGACCGTATAATCACCATATCTCGTATACAATGATCAAAGTGAGCTATCAAGACAAGTTCGATGACTGCCAATGCATTTTACTCAGTAATAAATGACCAGGATTGAAGGGGAATCCAAATTTCCTTCATCTTCTGTCCTTTAGCTCTTGACAAACCAATGCACTATATCGTTGTCCGACCACTCCACCCCAGAGCTCTCACCAAGCGTCGTTCATGCCACTGTGCCGCACACTAACCGGTAAGGCAGCGATGGCATCCCGCCGCGCCGAGTTCCTCGCCGCCCACGACCGCACACAAAATGGTAGGGAAGTGATGGCATCCCGCCGTGCTGAGTTCATCACCGCTCGCGACCTCACACCTATGTGGGAGGAATTTGAAGATGCCAAGGCCGAATGGGCGGTAGAGCAAGAGTGTAACGCCCCAGATACAACTTTCCATATTCATAACTCCAACTCTTGCCTTTTCCGGAGATGTGTTATATTTTTTCCTCCGTGGTTGGTTTCTATTTTTTTTGTTCTGCTTTTTGTTCATGTCATGCATTTCATCATTGCATCATCAGCATTGCATTGGCACTTCGTTGCCGTCATTTTTCAGAACTTGCATCCGTTCGTAGTTGCCGTGTTCCCCCTTGCCTCATTGACCGTTCCGAGACCAATCGGGTTTTTCGAGTCCCTCTTGTCTGGCCGCTTAATCTCTTTGCTCAATGCACAGACCCCTCGCGCGTGTCCGACACTTCCCAAACCCAAACCGGACTGTCGTCACCGTTGGGTCCGGATCATCCCCAAACGTCTATAAAACATCTCCGTTTTCTTATTTCGACACCCTACCTATTTCTTCTCGACCGCCCGATTACGATCGGACGGACCAAGTTAAGCCCTAACCAAAACTCACTTTGCTTTATAAACAGTCTAACCCTAGCCCTAGCCCTTCCAATCCATCCAATCCTCCTCGCGCCGCCACCCTCTAACTTCTCCACCTGGTCTCCCTCTTCCTCGGGATCTGTCTGATCCTTCCACTCACCTCCCTCGATTTCCCCAACCGACCAACCCCCACCGGATCCCTCCGATCCAACCATCCGCTGATCCACCCACTAACCGCAGTCCTCCTACTCGATCTGGAAGGGATCGAGGCCGTACCCCCATCGTCCCCGCGCCTCTGCTTCGCTCAATCCAGAGGTGAGGAGCTCGTCGTCCTCAAGCTCTCGCATCCATCCCGTAGTGCCCGAACTAGGTGTTCGTCCCCGAGCGCCGTCCTCACCCTCGAGTGCCTCCAGGCCAGCCCCGCGCCGCCCCATCTCTCCTTCCTCCCTCCTGCTGCTCTCTCTTTTCTCCAATCTCTCTCTCTGATTTGTGTTGCGACGCCGTCGTTTCTGCAGAACCACTGCCGCCACGGAGCTCCAACTCCGGCCACCTCGTCTCCGCGGTGATCTTACGCCTCGTGTTCCGTCCGACCACCGGCGTCCCATCCTCGCCTCTGCTTCGAAGACAAGCGCGTGCCTGCATCCTCTGCATCGCGGCGCTGTGCCTCTGCGCGCCCGTTGACTCCGCCCGAGCCGCTGCCTCGCTTGCCGCGGCCCAGGATCCAGTGCGCCCCAGCCGGTCTCCTCCCCGTCCCGTTCGTCTGCACCGCTGCCATCACGCCAAGTCCTAGCCGCGCCGGGCCACCATGGCGTCCTCTGCAACCAGCAGCAGCAGCTCGCTCGTCGTCGAGCGTTGACTGCGTCGACCCGAGCCGGCCTTCTCTGCTCCTGGGCCACAAGCGCCCCGTCCGGCCGGCCTCCCCAACCCGTAGCTCCAACCGGGCCTTGGCCCAGGGTGAGCAGCACCCGCGCCTCTCCTGTGCACTGTTGGGCCTGCTCCAGTTTCAGTTTTGGCCCGTGTAGTTTTTTTTCTTCAGATATGCGATTTGTCCAATTATCCAGGATTTACAGTTTTGCAGAAAAACCCTTGAACCTCATGCATGTAATAACTAATTAACCGTGCATCGGATTTAAACAAACTTTATATGTAAAATGCTCAGAAAATTGTGTAGATTAATAATATGCCACTTTCATCTATGTTAAAAATGTTTAACATGCTGTTTGTGTTTATTTTGCATAATGCCATATTAAAATGCTTTATTTCATAACTAAATAACCGTAGCTTCAATTTTAATAAACTTTATATGTAAATGGGGTGGAAAAATGCCTAGTTTAACATGGTCCACTTTATTTTCCTGTTTAACAACATTAAAATTGTGTTTAGGGCAGAACAGTACCAAATCCATAATTTGCATATGAGGATTTTCGGAATTGTTGTTTTGTTGTTCCGGCCTCATTTAAACTTGCCTAGATAGGTAGTTTTCATATGCTTCACCCCTTGCCATGTTTAATAACATTTAATATTGCTGGGTACATAACCGAGAGCAAACTAAATAATTGATGTGGTGTTTCATCAATATGCAACTCGTTGCATATTGAGCTCCACTTAACTTGTAGTATTGTTTGTTGCACTTTGCCATGCCATGACTCATTAACTGGACATGCATCATACTTGTTTGTGCATCATGCCATGTTCATGCTTGTGCATTTACCATGTTGTTTGTTTCTTTCAGGTGTTGCTTCTTAGTTCCGGTAACGTTGCGTTCGTGAGGATTCGTTCGACTACGTTGGTTCGTCTACTTCATGGACTCGTTCTTCTTCCTTGCGGGATCTCAGGCAAGATGACCGCTACCCTGGATCTCACTACTATCATTGCTATGCTAGTTGCTTCGTTCTATCGCTTTGCTGCCCTACCTATCATCAGTTTATCGAGCCATCCCTTGTTGCCATGAACCTCTAACCTTTGACACCTTACCTATGCAAACCATTGATTGGCTATGTTACCGCTTTGCTCAGCCCTCTTATAGCGTTGCTAGTTACAGGTGAAGTTGAAGATTTCTCCATGGTCGACAGGATTTTGGTTGGGATATCACAATATCTCTTATATTATTAATGCATCTATATACTTGGTAAAGGGTGGAAGACTTGGCCTTTTGCCTGGTGTTTTGTTCCACTCTTGCCGCCCTAGTTTCCTTCATACCGGTGTTATGTTCCCGGATTTTGCGTTCCTTACGCGGTCGGGTGATTTATGGGACCCCCTTGACAGTTCGCTTTGAATAAAACTCCTCCAGCAAGGCCCAACATTGGTTTTACCATTTGCCTCACCTAGCCCTTTTTCCCTTGGGTTTCCGGAGCCCGAGGGTCATCTTTATTTACCCCCCCCCCCCGGGCCAGTGCTCGTCGTGAGTGTTGGTCCAAACTGTCGGCCGCCGGTGGCCACCAGGGGCAACTCTGGGCTGGCCTACCGGAAGTCTGGACAATCCGGTGTGCCCTGAGAACGAGATATGTGCAGCTCCTATCGGGATTTGTCGGCACAGCGGGAGGCTTTGCTGGTCTTGTTTTACCATTGTCGAAATGTCTTGTAAACCAGGATTCCGAGTCTGATCGGGTCTTCCTGGGAGAAGGTCTATTCCTTCGTTAATTGCGAGAGCTTGTCATGGGCTAAGTTGGGACACCCCAGCAGGGTATAATCTTTCGAAAGTCGTGCCTGCGGTTATAGGCAGATGGGAATTTGTTAATGTCCGGTTGTAGATAACTTGACACCAGATCCGAATTAAAACGCATCAACCGCGTGTGTAGCCGTGATGGTCTCTTTTCGGCGGAGTCCGGGAAGTGAACACGGTTTCTGGGTTATGCTTGACGTAAGTAGGAGTTCAGGATCACTTCTTGATCATTGCTAGCTTCACGACCGTTCCTTTGCTTCTCTTCTCACTCTTATTTGCGTATGGTAGCCACCATATATGCTTAGTCGCTGCTGCAGCCTCACCACTTTACCCCTTCCTTTCCCTTTAAGCTTTGCTAGTCTTGATACCCATGGTAATGGGATTGCTGAGCCCTCGTGGCTCATAGATTACTACAACAACAGTTGCAGGTACAGGTTCATGGGATGATCATGACGCGAGAGCGATGCTTGCTTGCGTTGAGTTGTTCTTCTGCTTCTTTGATCAGGGGATAAGTTCCAGGTCGGCAGCCTGGGCTAGCAGGGTGGATGTCATTTGAGTTTCTGTTTGTGATTCTTCCGTAGTCGGATGATGCTATTGTGTATCATATATTGTTGTATTCGTGTGGCATTGTATGCCTTATGTATGTATCCCCATCTATTATGTAATGTTGATGTAAAGATATCCACCTTGCAAAAGCGTTTCAATATGCGGGTCTATCCTTGGTGGGACCTTCGAGTTCCTTTTGGATAGGGTCGCATATTGGGCGTGACAAAGAGGCGGCCAAAGCCGCACAGAGGGAGCGGAGAAAGCACTCAAGAAAAGAGAGGTCTGCCGCCGCAAGAAAGAAGAGGATGTACGCGCTGCTGCGGAGAGGTCGGCGGAGATCCAAGCATGGTTGGGTGTCGCCGACAAAGCCGGGAAGGAGAACGACTGCGTTTGGCCAGCATGTGAGAAGTAGTAGTACTAGTAGTTAGTGTGTGTGTATATGTATGAGTACGAGAATGTACCAGTACTACTAGTTACTACTGTAGTTTTTAGAGCAAATTACCAGTACATTAGCCTAGACTAAATGGAAAAATTCCTATCCCATGCATCAAATGGCATCTCTTTCTCTATAGGAATTGAGATGCATGTCATCTCACTTCCTATTATTTTCATATTCCTATAAAATTCCTATCCTATGAACGAAAGGAGGCCTCTGTTGGAGTAACTACTATAGCTAGCAGTACTGCTGGTACAGTACTTTTCTTCAAGAAGCGGAATTCAACAAAGTCATGATGGTTCCTTCGTCCGAGCAACTTCAAAGTGGGAAGTGGGCCTGTGATTTGACGGCTCATTAGTCATTGTTACTGCAGCATGACGACCGGGATGACTCTTCCTTGGAGTTCTGCTGCATGGCAAGTGGACCAGGATGGTCGACGTCCCACATGTTGGCAAACGGAAGTATTCTTTCCGATATCGAGGAGCAAGGAAACCGCGTGGTATAGTATCACTGCTGATTGGTTCTAAAAAAATAGTATCACTGCTGATTTATAATTATTTTTTATTTCTGATGAATGCTAGCGTTTCAACTCTTACGACAAAGAGTGCCAAACACGGCACATGCTGGATGTCCCACACGTCAGCGAAAGGAGTGGGACATGAACAGCGTGGTAGTGCCCAACGCAAAAAAATCAGCGTGGTAGAGCGTCTCCACTTCTTCCACTTCTGGGTCGGACACCACACGTAGTAGTACTTAGTGGTATGAACGATACAAAGTGCGACCTGGAGAGAAAGACACGTCTAGTTGGAAGGTCTCGGGGCATACACGTAAACAAATATAAAAGTTAATATGTACCTCCAACTAATATAGTAGTAGTAGAGTACTTAGGCACGTACTCCATAACATCATCGTGCATTGCACGCACAACATTTAGTGGTAGTACGTAGTAAGAGACAAATGCCACCCAAGAGTTCCCTTCTCGACCCACTTTTGGGTGTTTGGTAGACTGTATGGAGGGTGCATGAGTCCACACTAGTTTAGCACAAATACACTAGAAGCATGCATGAAGAGGGGTGTTGAGTTGAGCATGCATGAAGAGGGAACAACTATGCTGAGACGAGAACACAACCAAACACACCCTATATGCCACGCATGTTCCAGTCCCACGTGTTCTTCATATAGATGGAACGATCCTTGCATAACACGTGCACCTTGATGCTAGATGTCTCGCATGTTGGCAAAAGGATGAACAAAGCTCATGTAAAAAGAATAGAGTGGAAGAACATAGATTCCCGATGACCGAGAAGGAGCAACGAACCTCGTGGTGGAGCGTCTGCACTCATAATATTTAATAGTATTCAGCGATATAAAATCAACCAATCATCTCCACGGTAGACTGGAAGAGTACGAAACACGGCAGCCCAGTGTAGTTACATCATACTAGTACATGGCTAACCCACGCTATCACCATATTTCTTGGCTTCCGTGCGACACCTATCTCTAGTAATCCAGCAGCCTGTATCGCTTCTCCCTCCTCGTCTCTCTCAAAGTGCGGCGGGCTGGCGTTTTTGCCATCTATTGAGGTCGGTTAACTCATCACATGTTAGCGACATGCCAAGAGCATTCTAAAATAATTCCTTCCACGTTCCGTTTTCAAAAAGAAAAAAATCCTTTCACGTACAAATTTGACCGTATGCTTTGAGCAACTTGCATGTCCTCTACTGCTCTTGTTTGGATACTCTAACTTAGCTAGAGGTTAAACTAACTCATGACTAACCCTGAACTAACTGTAGCCAAAGAGGTGTTTGGGTGACAGGGTTAGATTGACAATAAATGCACTTGATGGAGAGAGAAAAGTGATTTTTCACAGGTCCCAATGAGAACTATCTCCAGTTAGCACCTCTTGGGTGGGATAGTTTTTTTGGTGGGTTCGGTGCAACTTGCTCCAATTTAAACCATCATGCTTGGATACTTTAGGGCTATTTGAGCCCCAACTAGCTCAAACTAACTCTAACCCATGGATCCAAACAGGGCCTGTGGCCAGTCTCGATGCGGAGCAGTCGCGTGCACCAGGAAGCGGCGCTCTCTCGGCCGTCGCGCCACTTCAAAGCCGGCGCCAGTGAGAGGTCGCCTCCGCTCTGGCCGAGCATTAATGCGGCACTGACGCTCCAGGGCGACGCTGACCGTTTCACGCGGGAAGCGCGCGCTGGCAAGGGAGTATAGGTTTTGAACCGTTTCAGGTGTAGTACTGGTAGTTTGCAAAACTACTCAATTATTGCACTCAGTTTCCTAAGAAATTGTGGTAAGAAATGTTACTCCACGGCCCGCTTCACTTCTCCCTCCTCTTCCACTGCCCACGCATGTCCGCGGGAAGCGACCGGTCAACCCTTATATAGGAGTGCTAGCACAAAAAAAATGCATGCATGACCACTAAAATTTCCATTTTAAAGCGCCGCTCCGGCGGGAGTATGGCGTATGTTGTTACCTTCAGCTGGGCCATGGCTACTGGGCGACGGGGACCAGAGAAGAGGCGGCGGTAGGGGAATGAATGCAGCTACTGTTTGGGTTCGCCGTCCGGCTTAAATAAATGCGTAGCATCACGTGTACCCGCGGGTGCACAAATTGTAACATATGTGTTTGCTTAAGTGGGCGTCGTGTAACTAGTGTGTGTGTGAGAGAGATTCTAAGAGACAGAGTGCGTGTGTGCGACTCTACTCTTCGGACATGTACTCAACCTTTTGCATCGGGATATAAGTATAATGGTATTTACTTTAGCTAGTGATTTACGTGGCCATGTTAACGTGGTTGTGTAAAAAAATGTCACTTCCTGCTCGTGATTTGCATTATATAATTATAAGCAAGATGCTCATGCATTGCAGGGAACATCAATATGCATTTTTTTACAAAACACTTGTTGTGATTGAACCATGCAGGAGTAATCCCATGTGTAAAAACTAATGATATCTCGAGAATTTTATTGGAAAACTGGTATCTCGAGAATGTGATCGAAAAAAATGAAAGATGGGAGATAAGGTGAGGAGGAGTGGAGCATGGTGGTGACTGGTGGTCGGAATGGGCGGAGGCATGGGGATGGACGGCGCCGGCAGGCGGTAGTGGACACCATGCTACATTGTTCCAGAGAATTCCTTTTTTAATTGCTGAGCAATGAGGTTGTGGGAGATAAGGATGTGGAGAGAGGTGCGGGTATCTTTTGTAAAATTATCATAGTTTGCTTTCTATCCGTCAGATATAGATCAGACGGTCAATATTACAAGATGGCAGGCACACCATCATCACCAACTCGTTTTTTTTATAAGGGTACAAATGATAAGTTTGCTGACTACTAAAGTAAAGTGGAATTTGTCCATGTTATACAAGTAAATTAAGGTGATTGTTTATCATACGGGTAAGGTTGGATGAAGGGTGGTAGGAACAAATGCTCCGCCTAGAGCATGTGTGTGTGAGATGGAGTCTTAGTGTGTGTGGTGTGTGTGTGTGAGAGAGAGAGAGATGGACTCTTAGTGTGTGTGAGAGAGAGAGACAGAGAGAGAGATGGAGTCTTAGTGTGTGTGGGGTGGGTGGGTGGGTGGGTGTGCGTGCGTGTGTGTGTGTGTGTGTGTGTGTCGCGGGGTCCTCGGTGGCGGATGTAATTTAAGTGTGCATGGATTCATCATAAATAGGTGATGTGTATGGTAGAGGCCACCAACGATGGGGTGCGAGAGAGAAAATGCCCGTAGAGAGGGAAGAGAAGGTGTGTGCGCGTGAGAGGAGTCGACATCGAGAGAACGTGTTTGTTCGAGAGCCACCAAGGAAGACTACTATATATCGATGGTGCATGTAGGCGGGAATTAAACAAAGGGATGGTCTTATTGGTTTCGGGGATATAGGGGAAGAGTGAGAGGGGGGTAGCTAGAAGGAGATTGTTAAGTGTGAGTGTGTGTTTTACCCATCCAGGCGGAAGTTATGTGCACACAAGAAGAGAACGATTCGATGTGGCGTTAGGGTTGAGGGTAATTGACTACATATGGAGACATAGAGACCTTGAACGTGCATGTGTGAGAGGTATACATGTATACGTGGGATGTGTGTGTGTGCACACGCGCATGATCGAGATAAAAGAAAGAAGACAAAAGTCATAAGATCAACGACATGGGAGAGACGGATCGGTATGACAATATGCATGCATGTGAGAATGCAGGAAAGAAGGCCCGACAATTGAGCATATTTTTTTGTCTTTAAGAGATAGTGGTGTGGGCTGGAGCATGCATCTATGGCGAGCAGAGGGAGCGAGGCACAACGATTGTGCAAAAGAGATCAACCTATAAATGCATATGTATGGAGAGACATATATAGTGTGGGTGATAGGAAGCAAGACTCCCTGCGAGAAAGAAATGTTGACAGAGAAACTACAGATAGATACAGAGATGGAGATGCTAGCTAGAGGGACATCTGCTAGTTTGAGTGTTGGAGATGACCGCCCGGTGGTTCAGAGGGTGAAGTTATATATGTGTGTGAGAGAGAAAAATAAAAAGAGGGCACTTGACTGCATGTAGAGAGAAACATATGTAGTGTGCGTGATAGGAAGCAAGAGTGAGGGCGAGAAAGAAGGTTGATGGAGAAACAGATAAATAGAAAGATAAAGATGCTAGCTAGTGTGCGTTAGAGATAGGAGTCGAGTGGATCGGAAGGCTGAGTTATGTGTGTGGGTGTGAGAGAGATAGAGAGAGGGTGCATGTGAGTCACATACAAACAGATATCAGAGAGAAATGAGATCCCGAGAGACGGAGTTTTGTGTCTGCGAGAGAGAAAGATATTTCACAACGAGAGTGATAGCTAGAGAGACATATGAGGTAACGCAAGATATCTCTAGGAAGAGAGAGTGTGAGTGAGCGACATACAAGAGAACTGTGGAGAAATATGAGACCCTGGGAGACTGGGTTTGTGTTTGTGTGTGAGAAAGAGATATTTAAGAGGAAGAGTCATAGGTTCTCATATCTAAGGAGCGAAAGACATATCTGTATGAGGGGTGTGCGAGTGGCACACATGGGAATAGTAGAGAGAAATGAGACCCTGGGATACAAAGTTTTGTGTTTGTGTGAGAGAAAGAGATTCCACATGGAGAATCATAGTTAGAGACACATAGCAGGGAGCGAGACATACTTAGAGAGAGATAGAGTGATGAAGGTCGAGGGAGAGAGTACCGTCAGTGTGTTTCGAAGATAAAAGATCATTATCGACATACAAGTAGCACGAGAGATACCTGAGGGACGATGAACGCGTATAGGTCTAGAGAGATAATCCTATATAAGCATGAGTGATAGCTATATGAGACGAATATCTGGATTAAAGGGGATTCAGATATTTAAACTGGAGATCACGACATCAATAATATCATAATGCAAATTGGTGTATCAAACATGCATATTCATTTGAATTTAGGCACACATGTAATGTTATATAGTTTATCAATATTGGTGATCCATAGATTCTTTAATTACAAACAATGCATGGTTTATATGCAACTAATGTCTAAACGGGATTACACTATATGTTGCGTGTGTAAAACACATTATACATGTTTGAGAAGTAAAAAAAACCTGCATGAAACACACATTAATTGGAGACAGTTAGCGAGGAATGCATACATTGGATTTCAACATAAAGTGGTTTCAAATATTTGAAAATCCAAATTGATGGATACAACCTTAAGAATCTGAGATCATGCCATTTGTAAACCATATTTATCTATATATGGTGTTGTGCTTTTGAAAGTGTATATTAAAAAAATGATGTATATAGAATTTAGTTCCAATTAAAAATGGATCCCGCCCGAAAAAAATAGAATACAAACGGGATTCGAATTGAGTTGGCACGGTAAACGTGCACTATGCAAAATTTGAACGAAGCGGGGAAAGTTGCAGTAACCATCCGAAACCAAAATCTGTGAGATGGAAATTACTACTGCCTATCCCTGCCATGCAAAGCCTATCTGCTGGATTTCTATAGGTTTCGATAGGGGTAGGTTTGTAATTTCACCCAAACGTGACATAACCGCCTCTCACCCGGATTCATACAAGGTGGGCGCCAAAACATAGTCCGTCCTCGGCCGAAATCGACTCCATCCCCGATTCATACACGGTGGGCGCCAAAAACAAACTCTCGTCGGCAAATATTCGGTGTATGCGAGATTACCGTCCTATTCCCAACTGAATAATATTCCTGTGATGTAGGAAATTTGAAACGGGGGCTAAGTTTGTAAATTTCCTCGCATTTGAGACAAGCGCACCCTGAATACATGGTTCCCCCCTTCCTCTCTACCTCCCTTTTCCCCATTCGTACTCCGTGGGTGCCAAAACACCCTCTCTACACCAGCCTCCTCCATCCGCCACCCCATCCACCGCCGTCCTCCTCCACCATGCCGAAGCTGATACTCCGATGCCGCCATCCATTACAAGAGATCGACCTCTCTCATTCACGGCTTCGGACCGCGATCCTTGCATCCCGTCCTCTCGCTTCATCCCCTCCGTCGTCCACCTTGCCGGCGCCGCTCCTACGACCATCTCGTCCACCGCGCCCTGCCGCCACCATCTACCCTCCTAGATCTTCTTCCACGCCGCCGACAGCCATCGCTACCACAGCACCATCAAATTCTCAGCAGATGCATACACGGCGCCGCACCAGAGGCGGTACTCTTTCGTATCTGCTCAACTTATTTATCGTAGCAAGAAAATAGATCGCCACTGCTTTACTCTGATTTCTTGTCTTGGTTGTGAAGTTGTCTTTGTCCAGTTTGCACCTTCAGATCCGCCATGACACGCTCAACACTATACTCCCAATGCTTATGGTTTTCCCCTTTTATATTCCACACTAGTTAAATCACAGTAGACTAAATTTCAAAATTGGGTCAGTCGATTTTTCAGAGCTCGTCGGAGTTCGCCGGTGCGAACGAAGGGGCTCGGGTGGTTGTGGGGACGGTGGTGGGGCCTCGCCAAACAAAGAAAACTCGACACGGGTGGGGGCGGGGGTGGGGGGTGGGGGTGGCGGAGGAACACAGTCGGTGGGGCCGGTGGTCCGGCCGGCGGCCCGTGTGGTGTTTTGTATGGGAAGAATCAGAGACGAGGAAGAAGAAGGGTTAGGAGACGTAGGATCTTCATCCAACCGCCTGAAATGGTCGAGAGACAGCAAGGAGTTGGATTCTTAATGCGCTCTGTTCATCATGTGTGGGCACTGTGCAACCAACATTTTATTATCCAAAATCTGCTTGCTCTTCTTTACCATGTTCCTCTTCTATTCTTCTTTAATATGTATTCTCTCCGTTCCTAAATACTAGTCTTTGTATAGATTCCACCATGGACTACATATGGAGCAAAATGAGTGAATCTACACTCTAAAATGTATCTGGATACATCTGTATGTGATCCATAGTGGAAATCTCTACGAAGACTTATATTTTGGAACGGAGGGAGTATGATAGTAGTACAGTATGTTCCTTGTACTGAAGATGAGTAGGGACATTTGCAGTGTAGAGGTCTATATGGTCGGTTGTGATGGACACTTTGAGCCTCTTTGATTCGTAGGATTTTGTAAACATAGGAATAGGATTTGTAGTGGCCTGCCCACTTGAATCCTATAAGAATAGCAAGGGAATGCGGGGAGCTGTGCCGCCTTTGAGAGTTACACTGATATTAATAGTACCACACCTTCACTTGAAGCGAGATGGTATCCGAAGCCTTTCTAGCCGTATCGGCAATACTAGCACATATATTCCAGCAAGTTCCACTTTGCTGATTTTACTCTGATGCTTAAGGTTTTCCCGTTATATCTACACTATGATTTGTGTAGCTGCTTTGTGTCGCACTAGCAGCAGTCCACTATTGAAGCTAAACACTCCAATGACTTACAAAATTGGCACCAAGGCATTGAGTGCCATTCTGGATGCAATGAAACACATACGCTCCCCACCTGTTGACTCTTGTTCAGAATATGATCCTAATGACTCTTGTTCAAAATTGCCACATATAGAGAGACAACATGGATTTGCATTTCTTTGGGCGCTGTGATTCATCATGAGTGGGCAACCAACATTGTATGCAATGAAACAGAACCTCAAGAATATGCTTCCTCTTCTGTTCTTTAACATGTTCCTCTTTGTTTATTCTGTATTTAGTACGTATAGTATGTTCCTTGTCAGGAAGGGGCGCAGGGACATCTGCAGTCAACAGCTGACAGAGCTGGCCTGTACATGATCGATAGGCTTTCAATTACTAGCGGCAATACAACACCGTATTTTCAAGCCAGTTCCACTTTCCCAATTTATATATCGTGGTTATGGTGTACCCCTGTTATGTACACTATGATCTACCTAGTTGTTGTGTGCTCTTGTTATCATGGTTTGGCAATAAACTCTCTATACAGTATATTATGAACCTATCATCTGCCAACTATCCTTAGTTCTAGAGCCTATTTTTTGTGTACTTGTGCCAGATTATATAAATGCACGCACCATATTATAGCACACATGAGCTCTCTCATCAGAATCCAATGATAGCACACAAGTGTTTACAGGGGCGCCCCTATATTAGAATATCATCTGCATTACAAAGATAATCTCACAACTATTTATATTTTCATGGTTCTCAGATATTATACGTAATTACCGTGAATATCAGAATCCACGCATCAGAAGAATATTGTGGAACACTACAATGACTTACAAAATTGGCACCAAGGCGTTGAGTGCCATTCTACATGCAATGAAACTCATACGCTCCCCACCTGTAGATTCTTGTTCAGAATATGATCCTAATGGCTATTCTAACCTTGAGGAGTCAAAGGCAGATGGCCTGTCATGTTCACCCATCAAGGTGCCTGTTATAATTTGGCAAAGTTTTATTGATTGTGCGTATCTTGCATATGTTGTCTTGCATTTCTTCTACTTTGTTGCACCACCATCTGCTTAGTTTACTCATCATATATGTCGAGATGCCATGCCCATCCATTACCAATACATATTCCATCTGTCATCATACCATGTTTTTCCACTCAAATGCTGTTCTTGTGCATCAGACATCAAAAAGGAAGAGGGTGATTGCCGAACCTGAAGGAGCACCAGCAAAGTCTTTGAAAAACGTGGTTGTGCCAGAGAAATCGGATAGCACCCCACTTATATTGGCTGTACAACCAATGACACAAAATGTAGGACCGACTCCAGCAGACTGTACCCATACTTCACTGGCCACACCACTAGCCCCACCACACAGGACCTGCACACCAACAAAAGGTATGCCGATTTCAGTTGCCATAGCACCAGTCGTACCACAGAAAAATCCCACTCCAGCAAAATGTACAGCAAGTCCACCGGGCGAAGACCTATCCCAACTACAGAGACGGCCAATTCCTGCAGATTGGAACCCCATTCCAGTTATTCCTAGTTTAAAAGACAATGCTTTCAATGTTGTTAGGGACTACGTGCATATATTCCCATCATGGGAAGATTATAGTGAAGACAAACACCATTTTCACATCTTCCTGTCCCACTTACGTGTAAGTGATATTATTCATGGTGATTATTTTCCTATTTTCTGCTGATTGAACACATCAATGATTTACTTTACATTGTTGTAAGTAGGCGAGGGTCAATCTGGATGGTCATGATGAGCAAAGCTTGCTTGCGTTTTTCAAGGAAGCATTGCAGCAGTATCGGTGTTACCTGAGGAAATCACACTTTGATGGCAAGTCTATAAACGAATTTCCGGTGAAGTATCCTATGCTAAATTTAGAAGACATTGAATGGAAAAACCTTGTTATGCACTGTCTCGTTCCGAGGATGAGGTACTGTCTGTGATATCGCATGACAATTTGAACTTCTACTTTTCCGCATGTGCCTTATGGATCTTTTTTGCAGGAAATCTGCTCGAAGAACAATTCCGGTTTGAAAAGAACGACATGATATCGCAAATATGCTGCCCGTTGCTTTGCTCTTATTAGTACCTGTTGTCCTGTATCACTGTACTTGCATACATACCTGGTTCATTATGTGATAGTAGTATGCATGATAGCTTGCTTATCAATTGTTCGCTCCAAATTATCTGATTTGTATGAATGGTTACATTAGTGTAGAATATATCCAATGCCAATGAAATTTTTTAGCTCTGCATTGTTCTTGTAAGTACCTATTGTCCTTTATCAGTGTACTTATATTGACAGGTAGTTGTTCATGTACCATCACTCTGCAGCTTATTTTCCTTTGCCCTCCATTTTCTACACATCAGATCTATATTTACTCTTACCATAAGGTTGGATAACACCGATGGTACTGAAGAAGTTAGCTCTGCATTGCTCTTGGCTGTACCTTTTGCCTGCATCGCTGTACTTACATTTATAGCTACTTGGTTATGTAGCATCACACTTCATCTTATCTTAAATATTCTCCATTTTTTCTTATATTGTCACATCTATATTTACTCTTAACAAAATGCAGAATAAAGGCAATGCTTATGAAGAAGATTCTGTGGTAAACTTCTTGAATTGCCCCCCCCCATCGGAATGGACAAGGGCTTTATAGAGCCTGCCTTCACCAATGATGTAAGTTTGTCCTTCTCAAGCCTTCAAACTTTGTTGTGTATATTTGGTTAGGCATGACTGCAACAGCTGTTTATTTTTGGTGTTTGCATCAAATTGCATGTTTAAAGTTTATTATGTAGTTCATAAACTAAAGTTTGTCCTTCTCAATTTAAGTTTTCAGTTGTAAAACCAAGTTCCTTCTTCATGCCATGTAAATTAAACTATACAGAGCAAGTGATCTTATTTTGCCAATCTGAAATGGGTAAATTGACAGCACACTAACCATTGATACTTATGAGTTCTTGATCTGTAATCCAGTGGTGTCGTGAAGCTGCCAGCTCCTTCACCATGTCATTTCCTGCCATGTCTTGACCTGAACAATACCATATTGTGTTAATGCTATTTTAAATTGTGTCTCTTTATTCGTCAGTAAGAAATGTGATGAATTGTCAGCACTGATACTTATATGTGCAAAACCTGTCATCTGTTTGCTTGTTTATCTTTCAGAGTGAGTAGGATATAAGTGTCAAATAAGTGCAGTCTCATCAGCTTGCTCAGCTGCTTGTGCTGCAGCTCCTGAGCAGGGCTAACCTTTCTTGAACTCTATTGAAGTGCTGTCGGTTTTGTATATTATTTTGTCGGCGTGTTTAATTGCACAGGTGGCGATCTTTGATGCCTAGTGTATGTAATCTGTTGTCTGCTTGTGCTTTATTATCATAGTGGCGAACTTTGATGCCCAGTGGATGTAATATGCCATAATTTTTTTATTGTATATTCTAGTTTTTTTTCTTATTCATGATGTTGCAGTTATTTTACTGTATATATATCCTGTCTTCGCAGTAAACCGGCCAAACCGTAAAATTATGGTACATAATCGGGCTGTCATGCAAATCACTATGTATGATCCGCTTCATGGGCCTCGTCATCTTGGTCCGTTAAGAGGCCTAAATGTAAACTGGGCTAGTAGTAGATTCAGGCCTTTAATAGGCCGAGTAAACCGCCTACCCTATTTTCCCAAGAAAACTCAATGGGCTTTTAGGAGGCCGAAAAGTAGGTTGGGCCTGAAATGTGCCGAACAGCTCACGGGCCGGCAGCAGGCCGAAATAGACACCGGCCCATGATTGTGCCAATCAAATCATGGGCTTATAACATGCCAAAATTGTCTCGATCCTTGTTTGGCTCAATCAGATTATCGGCTGTGAGCAGGCTGGATGCAAACGGGGCCGTAGTTAGGCCCAACTATATGACGGGCTTTTAACATGCCGAAATATATATAGGGCCAAAATGTTAAACGGGCCTTTAATAGGCCGAAACTAATATCAGGCCGAACTACTAAATGGCCCTTTATCAAGTGGGCCCAAAAGCATAGCGTCCAATTGACGGGCCGAATCTGATATGGGACATAATTTAGCCCAACGCCTCTCAAAGGGCCGGGCCTGATCTGGGCCGTAATTTGGCCCAGAATGTGGGAGGCTTTTAACGAGCCAGATCTCATATGGGCCTCTATTAGGCCCAGAACGTGGCAGGCTGTTAATGGACCGGATCAAATATGGGCCGGCATTTGGCCCAAAACATGGCGGCCTGTTAATGGGCCGGCCTACTAGTGTCATCAAAATCTTTTGGGCCTTCAGAATCTCGTGGGCCTTTAGCTGGGCCGTCCCATTATGGTCCACAAAGTCTTGGGGCCTTTAGCTGGGCCGGCCTATTATGACCCGCAAAATCTCGCGGGCCTTTAGCTGGGCTGACCCATTATGGCCCGCAAAAACTTGTGGGCCTTTAGCTGGGCCGCCCCATTATGGCCTGCAAAATCTCATGGGCCTTTTGCTGGGCCGGCCCATTATGTACCGCAAAATCTTGTGGGCCTTTAGTTGGGCCAGCCCATTTAAACTTTATGGGCCACTTTTGGGCTGGTCCACGTGTCAACATTTCATAAGTGCATCTCGTCCATTGGATGCGTGACACCTGTGCCAACAGGGAGCTGACACGTGTTTCCTCCAGCCAATGATGATTTTACACATGGAAAATCCCCATTGGTCCGGGCTGTTAACGGGTTATCGGATCCAAAACTGGACCCCGTAGCTTAGCGGTGTTCCGTTGCGGTGGATGCCACATGTCGGTCACCGTTGATGAAAGCACTTCTGTGACGCGCGATTTATCGTCATGGAAGTGGACACTTCTGTGATGATAATTTTGGTAATGTCATGGAACACTTCTACAACAGCACATGTATGACTAGCTTGATTCTGTCATAAAAATGTCATGGATGTACATGCATGACAAAAAACGCGACCTACTGTGACAAACACATATCATCACGGAAGTGTGTTTTTTTGTAGTGTGTGGAGGTTGTGGTAGGCACAGAATGGTCAGCTGCCCTTGGACGACTCCGGCTGTTCCCTGTCGTGCTTCGTGTCTGGCTCTGCCGCAAGCACGACTACTCCCTTGTGCTTCACGTCCTTGGCCTTGGTCTTCTTCTCTTCTGGGTCAGCAGCTGGAAGCTCGAGGAGGGAGAGGCATCCCTCCTCAACTCTTGCGCACTTGGTCGCCCGGTTGAACAGCTCTAGGGATGTGCACAACTCCTCGTGGATGGCGAGCTCCTCCTTCATCTTGACATCATGGATGCCATCAGAGAACGCTGAGATGATGGCCTCGTCTGTCACCTTGGGGATCTTGAGGCGGGCACTATTGAAGCGCTAGATGTATTTCTGCAGGGTCTCCCCAGGCTATTGCTTGATGCGGCGCAGGTCACCCGCTGCCAGGGGCGGTCGCGAGTGCCCTAGAAGTTGGCGATGAAGCAGCTACGCATCTCGTCTCGGGAGGAGATCGAGCCGAGAGGCAGGTTCAGGAGCCAAGTGCGGGCACCGTCCTTGAGCGCCATGGGAAACCAGTTTGCCTTGACCTTCTCATCTCCGTTGGCCGCCACGATGCTCAGCTCGTAGAGCTGCAGGAACTCCGCGGGGTCGGCGGTACCATCATAGCAAGGAGGCAGATCCGACTTGAACTTGCCCGACCAGGCGACGCTACATAGCTCGATGGTGAAGGCACAACAACCTGATGTGGTCACCAGAGCACTTTGCTGATGCGGGGATTGCTCTTGATGGTACCCGTGCACCGCCGTCAGGGGCAGTACGCGGTCTTGTCGCACCGGAGCAGGGAGCACGGGGCGCCTTCTTAAGGCCGAGGGATTTCTTGGCAGCTTCTTTCTTATCGCACGAGCGCTGGATGCGGTGGGTCACATCCAGGGGCCGCACGCCTTGGAGCCAGGGCACCGTCTTGGGGCGGAGGTGGTGGAGGCGCTCCCTGAGCTGCATTGCCCGTACCTGGCGGAGGGCGAGGTAGCAAGAGGGACGGCGAGGGAGAGCCCCCTGCGGCGCTGACGAGCTAGGTGATGCGAGCGAGCCATTCTTTGTAGAGGTCGTCGACGGGGCGGTAGTGTAGTAGCTCATGTGCCAGAAGTAGCACGGCCTGCACGGCCATGGGGGCGCGACGAGCGTGGGACGATGAACCAGGTGGGGTCAGCGACAGAGTGGCGATGCGGCCTTCCCGCCGCACCGAGGGGTGCAGTGAAGATTCTTGCTGCTCGTTCCCCGCTAGGCTGGTGGCGACGTTGGTGGCAGGCAACGGAGAACGACGGGGAGGCTCGCCGACAGGAGCCGTCTGGGCGACGCGAGCGGCGAGAGCAGCCCGGCGCTCGGCGCGGGCTCGGCGGGCGTCCACCATGGATGCGACGAAGCGATGGGACGCAGATCAACAGAAAGAAGATTTCGGCGCACCCCTACCATGCGCGCCAAATGTCGGATATCGGGTTCCAGCAAAACCCTTAAGGTTCGAACACTGGGGTGCGCATGAAGATCTCTCCCTATCGAAACATGCCCTCAACCTCGCCGCGAACTCTAAGCTAGCTCGATGAACAACACAAGAGACACAAGATTTGTATAGGTTCGGGCCATCATTGTGGTGAATACCCTACTCATGTGTGTGGTGTGGTAGATTGCCTCTTGGGCTGATGATGAACAGTACAAGGAAAGAATATCCTCGCGAGGAGAGGTGTTGTTGTGCTTGGTGGTGTGTAGATGAACTGGGTTCCGATCCGGGGTCCTCTTCTACAATGGTGGCTAGCCCTATTTATAGAGGCCCTGGTCCTCTTCCCAAATATTGAGCGGGAAGGGATCCACCAATGGCCAATTTGAAAGGGGACAGCTAGTACAAGCTATCCTGACTAAAGGTGGTCTTTGCTTGCCAAAGGCGCTGGTGGTAACGCCGTCTTGGGCTCCATGGTGACCTCTGTCCTGCCGTCTTGCTAGTCTTGGTCTCATTGCACCGATATGGAAACCTTTGCCTGATGCCTCGGTACTCCGCGCCTGCGCTTGCCCCCCTTTGCACCAAAGAGGAAACGATGACACTGCGCGGGATGGCGCCCTCCTGGCGCCCGCCTGGCGCCCGCTTGGCCTTGATCGTCATGGTTTGCGTCACGAGGACCTCGCAAGGTACCCCTTGCCTTGATCTCTCCGCCTCCTCACGAGCCTTCCTGGTGAGGCCGCCCCTGAGGAGGCCTTGCGTCGTCCACCCCGCGAGGCTTGTCCCCTCGCGAGGGTCTTGAGTGTTGGTTGATGAAGATGGGCCGTACTGGGCCACTTGTGGAGCCACGCCATGGGCCGCAGGCGAGCAAGTCTGGGAACCCCCGTTCCCAGAACGCCGATAGTCACCACCACCAGGGCTAGCCAGAAGCCCCAGCTCGAGCGATAGTGGAGTCATCCACCAAAGCTCAGCTGGAAGACTGCTGGAGGAGGCGAAGGCACCAAGAGAACAGCCCCCTCCCCGGCAACCAGGAGGCCGGTAATGACGGTGCCGGGGAGGAGGAGAAGAACGGGAAGACGAGGCGGCAGGTCACAAGGACGAGACGAACGCGTCGATGCAGTCATACTCCGACCTGACGGCCTGCCTCCCACCTTCCCCGTCTTCTCTGGCTTCATCTTCATCAACACCTCTCCAGGGAAGTGCCAGCCTCGCGGTCCAACGCCCCCTCCGGGGAGACGGCAAGCGACCAAGACGACCAGAGGGCCCGGAGCGCACTGCATCCTGATACGTCTCCAACATATCTATAATTTTTTATTGTTCCATGCTATTATATTACCCTTTTTGGATGTTTATGGGCTTTACTTTACACATTTATATCATTTTTTGGACTAACCTACAAACCGGAGGCCCAACCCATATTGCTGTTTTTTTGCCTATTTCTGTATTTCAAAGAAAAGGAATATCAAACGGAGTCCAAACGAAATGAAACCTTCGGGAGCGTGATTTTTGGAACAAACATGATCCAGAGGACTTGGAGTGCAAGCCAAGAAGTAGCCGAGACGACCACGAGGGTGGAGGCCGCGCCCACCCCTACAGGGCGCGCCCCTATCTCGTGGGCCCCACGGGCGGCCACCGACCTACTTCTTCCTCCTATATATACCCACATACCCTGAAAACATCTAGGGAGCCAACGGAAACCTAATTCCACCACCGTAACCTTCTGTATCAATGAGATCCCATCTTGGAGCCTTTGTCGGCGCTCCGCTAGAGGGGGAATCGACCATGGAGGGCTTCTACATCAACACCATAGCCCCTCCGATGAGTTGTGACTAGTTTACCACAGACCTTCGGGTCCATAGTTATTAGCTAGATGGCTTCTTCTCTCATTTTGGATCTCAATACCATGTTATCCTCGATCTTCTTGGAGATCTATTCGATGTAACTCTTTTTGCGGTGTGTTTGTCGAGATCCGATGAATTGTGGGTTTATGATCAAGTTTATATATGCGAAATATTTGAATCTCCTCTGAATTATTTTATGTATGATTGAGTTATCTTTGCAAGTCTCTTCGAATTATCAGTTTGGTTTGGCCTACTAGATTGATCTTTCTTGCAATGGGAGAAAATTTTATGTATGATTGAGTTATCTTTGCAAGTCTCTTCGAATTATCAGTTTGGTTTGGCCTACTAGATTGATCTTTCTTGCAATGGGAGAAGTGCTTAGCTTTGGGTTCAATCTTGCGGTGACCTTACCCAGTGACAATAAGGGTAGCGAGGCACGTATTGTATTGTTACCATCGAGGATAAAAAGATGGGGTTTATATCATATTGCATGAGTTTATCCCTCTACATCATGTCATCTTTCTTAATGTGTTACTCTGTTCTTATGAACTTAATACTCTAGATGCATGCCTGATAGCTATCGATGTGTGGAGTAATAGTAGTAGATGCAGGCAGGAGTCGGTCTACTTGTCACAGACGTGATGCCTATATACATGATCATGCCTAGGTAATCTCATAATTATTCGCTTTTCTATCAATTGCTCGACAGTAATTTGTTCACCCACTGTAATACTTATGCTATCTTGAGAGAAGCCACTAGTGAAACCTATGGCCCCCGGGTTTATCTTTTATCATATAAGCTTTCAATCTACTTTTATTTGCATCTTTACTTTTCCAATCTATATTATAAAATACCAAATATATATTTATCTTATCATACTATCTCTATCAGATCTCACTTCCGCAAGTGGCCGTGATGGGATTGACAACCCCTTTATTGCGTTGGTTGCGAGTTCTTTGTTTGTTTGTGTAGGTGTGTGGGACTTTTGAGGAGCCTCCTACTAGATTGATACCTTGGTTCTCAAAAACTGAGGGAAATACTTACGCTACTATTGCTGCATCACCCTTTCCTCTTCAAGGAAAACCAACGCAAGCTCAAGACGAAGCAAGAAGGATTTCTGGCGCCGTTGCCGGGGAGGTCTTTGCTCAAGTCAAGACATACCAAGTACCCATCACAAACTCATCTCCCTCGCATTTACATTATTTCCCATTTGCCTCTCGTTTTCCTCTCCCCCACTTCACCCTTGCCGTTTTATTCGCCCTCTTTTTCCCAATCTTCTCCTCTCTCTTTCGCTTGCCTTTTTCTGTTTGCTCGTGTGTTAGATCGTTTACCTTGTCTTAATGGCTAGTCCCCCTATCCTTGTTATTACTCCCGAACATGAAATTCTTAATTTTAAGCAAAGGGAGGGAGAAAATTTAAAAGATGCTTGGCATAGAATTTGCAATGCTTAAAATAAATCTACAAGGAAGCTTTCTACTTCCGTACTTCTTTGCAATTTTTATGTAGGCATTCCTCCTTGGAATAGATGCGTTCTTGATACTGTTACCGGAGGGGATTTCTTGAGTAGCCATACGTTTGATGCTTATAATGCTATGCTAGATTTGTTTGTCCCACCACCTCTTTTGGTTAATGGAACTGTTTTAACTTTGGAACATGTGATACAAAGGCTTGAAATTATTGAAAATGAAGTCGCCACTATTGAGTTGATTGAAAATTTGGATAAAAAGATTCATAATCACATTACCCAATATGGAGCTAGGGTTGGAGTTACTTTGAAATTTTTTAAAGAGAAAGAACCTATAGTTAATGAAAAAATAGATCTAGATTCTACAAGAATCGGTAAACTTGAGGATATCATTACCAACTTAGGGTCGGCTTTTTCTTCCATGAAAAACACTCCAAAACCTCCTACAAAAACTGCCAAATTTATATATGTTCCTAAAATAATGTTGAATCTTCTAGTAAGGGAGAAGCGGATCTTAAATCAATAAGTGTTCATCCCAATTGTCTCTGTATCATTAAGGAACCCTTTGCTACGAATGAATTTCTTGAATTTTTGCCTAAAGGTTTAATCATTTGCTAAAAAGGGAGAAACCCCTAAAGGTTATAAGTGCTCTATTGAGGAATTGAGTACCAAAGATGGCACTACTTAGATCTATCCTCGGTTTTATGCCTAGCTAGGGGAGTTAAACAATAGCGCTAGTTGGGAGGCAACCCAATTTTATTTGTATTTTTTGTTTCTGTTTAGTCATAAATTTTGCATCTACCTTCTGTTTAGATGTGTTTTTATGTTTTAATTAGTGTTTGTGCCAAGTAGAACCTATAGGATAACCTATGGTGATAGTTAATTTGATTCTGCTGAAAAACAGAAACTTTGCACACATGAAATTAGTTTGTTAAATCACAGAAATGTGTTTTTGCGTTGATTCTTTTTGCTTTAGATCAATAGAAAAATTTCCCAGGACTTCCCTTTTGGTAGGATTTTTAGAGTTCCAGAAGTTTGCGTTAGTTACAGATTGCTACAGACTGTTCTGTTTTTGACAGATTCTGTTTTTCGTGTGTTGTTTGCTTATTTTGATGCATTTATGGCTAGTATTAAGTGGTATGAACCATAGAGAACTTGAATTACAATAGGTTTAACACAAAAATAAATAAAGAATGAGTTCATTATAGTACCTTATGCGGTGGTTTTGCTTTCTTTCACTAACGGAGCTTATGAGATTTCCTGTTGAGTTTTGTGTTGTGAAGTTTTCAAGTTTTGGGTAAAGATTTGATGGACTATGGAATAAGAAGTGGCAAGAGCCTAATCTTGGGGATGCCCAAGGCACCCCAAGATATTCAAGAATAGCCAAAAGCCTAAACTTGGGGATGCCCCAGGAAGGCATCCCCTCTTTCGTCTTCGTTTATCGGTGACTTTACTTGGAGCTATATTTTATTCGCCACATGATATGTGTTTTGCTTGGAGCGTCTTGTTTGATATTAGTATTTGCTTTTTAGTTTTCCACAATCATCCTTGCTGTACACACCTTTTGGGAGAAGCCCACTTGATTGGAATTTATTAGAATAGTCTATGTGCTTCAGTTATATCTTTTGAGCTTGATAGTTTTTGCTCTAGTGCTTCACTTATATCTTTTAGAGCACGGCGGTGGCTTAATTTTGTAGAAATTGTTAGTCTCTCATGCTTCACTTATATTATTTTGAGAGTCTTAGAACAGCATGGTATTTGCTATGGTTATAAAATTGGTCCTAGAATGGTAGGCATCCAAGTTGGGTATAATAAAAACTATCATAGGAAGTGAATTGGATGCTATGATCAATTTGATACTTGATAATTGTTTTGAGATATGGAGGTAGTGATATTAAAGTCATGCTAGTTGGGTGATTATGAATTTAAAGAATGCTTGTGTTGAAGTTAGCAAGTCGCATGCACGTATGGTTAAAGTTGTGTAACAAATTTGAAACATGAAGTGTCCTTGGATTGTGCATCCTTATGAGTGGCGGTCGGGGACGAGCGATGGTCTTTTCCTACGAATCTATCCCCCTAGGAGCATGCGCGTAGTGCTTGGTTTTTGATGACTTGTAGATTTTTGCAATAAGTATGAGTCCTTTTGACTAATGTTGAGTCCATGGATTATACGCACTTTTACCTTTCCATCATTGCTAGCCTCTTCGGTACCGTGCATTGCCCTTTCTCACCTTGAGAGTTGGTGCAAACTTCGCCGGTGCATCCAAACCCCGTGATATGATACGCTCTATCACACATAAACCTCCTTATATCTTCCTCAAAATAGCCACCATACCTACCTATTATGGCATTTCCATAGCCATTCCGAGATATATTGCCATGCAACTTTCCAGCGTTCCGTTTATCATCATGACACGCATTACTATTGTCATATTGCCATTGCGTGATCATGTAGTTGACATCGTATTTGTGGCAAGGCTACTTTGCATAATTTTTCATACATGTCACTCTTGATTCATTGCCCATCCCGGTACACCGCCGGAGGCATTCATATAGAGTCATATCTTGTTCTAGTTTTGAGTTGTAATTCATGTGTTGTAAATCAATAAAAGTGTGATGATCATCATTATTAGAGCATTGTCCCCAAAAAGAAAAAAAAGAAAGGCCAAAAAAAGAAAAGAAAAAGAAAGGCCAAAAGAAAAAAAAAGAAAGGCCCAAAAAAAGAAAGAAAGAGAAAAAAAGAAAATAAATAAAAAGGGGGCAATGTTACTATCTCTTTTCCACACTTGTGCTTCAAAGTAGCACCATGTTCTTCATATAGCGAGTCTCATATGTTGTCACTTTCATATACTAGTGGGAATTTTTCATTATAGAACTTGGATTGTATATTCCTACGATGGGCTTCCTCAAAATGCCCTAGGTCTTCGTGAGCAAGCAAGTTGGATGCACACCCACTAGTTTTCTTTTGGTGAGCTTTCATACATTTATAGCTCTAGTGCATCCGTTGCATGGCAATCCCTACTCCTCATGTTGACATCAATTGATGGGCATCTCATAGCCCGTTGATTATCCTCATCAATGTGAGACTTTCTCCTTTTTTGTCTTCTCCACACAATCCCCATCATCATATTCTATTCCACCCATAGTGCTATATCCATGGCTCACGCTCATGTATTGCGTGAAAGTTGAAAAAGTTTGAGATTATTTAAGTACGAAACAATTGCTTATCTTGTCATCGGGGGTGTAGAATTTGGGAGCATTTTGTGTGATGAAAATGAAGCATAGCCTAACTATATGATTTTGTAGGGATGAACTTTCTTTAGCCATGTTATTTTGAGAAGACATGATTGCTTTGATTAGTATGCTTGAAATATCACTATTTCTTACGTCAATATGAACTTTTCTTATGAATCATTTGGATCTGAACATTCATGCCACAATAAAGAAAATTACATTGAGAATTATGCTTGGTAGCATTCCACATCAAAAATTCTGTTTTTATCATTTACCTACTCGAGGACGAGCAGGAATTAAGCTTGGGGATGCTTGATACGTCTCCAACGTATCTATAATTTTTGATTGTTCCATGCTATTACATTACCCTTTTTGGATGTTTATGGGCTTTACTTTACACATTTATATCATTTTTCGGACTAACCTACTAACCGGAGGCCCAGCCCGTATTGCTGTTTTTTTTGCCTATTTTAGTATTTCGAAGAAAAGGAATATCAAACGGAGTCCAAACGGAATGAAACCTTCGGGAACGTGATTTTTGGAACAAACGTGATCCAGGAGACTTGGAGTGGACGTCAAGAAGCAACCGAGGCAGCCATGAGGGTGCCATGCGTGCCCTAGGGGGGTGGGCGCGCCCCCCACCCTCGTGGGCCCCTCGTGGCTCCCCTGACCGACCTCCTTCGCCTATATATACCTCCACACCCTGAAAACATCGAGCAGCACCACGAAAACCTATTTCCACCACCGCAACCTTCTGTACCCGTGAGATCCCATCTTGGGGCCTTTTCCGGTGCTCCGTTGAAGGGGGAATCGATCACGGAGGGCTTCTACATCATCGCCAAGGACTCTCCGATGAGTTGTGAGTAGTTAACTACAGACCTTCGGGTCCATAGTTATTAGCTAGATGGCTTCTTCTCTCTCTCTTTGAATCTCAATACAAAGTTCTCCTCGATATCCTTGGAGATCTATTCGATATAACTCTTTTTGCGGTGTGTTTGTCGAGATCCGATGAATTGTGGGTTTATGATCAAGTTTATCTATGAGAAATATTTGAATCTCCTCTGAATTCTTTTATGTGTGATTGGTTATCTATTCAAGTCTCTTCGAATTATCAGTTTGGTTTGGCCTACTAGATTGATCTTTCTTGCAATGGGAGAAGTGCTTAGCTTTGCATTCAATCTTGCGGTGTCCTTTCCCAGTGACAGCAGGGGCAGCAAGGCACGTATTGTATTGTTGCCATCGAGGATAAAAAGATGGGGTTTATATCATATTGCTTGAGTTTATCCCTCTACATCATGTCATCTTGCCTAATGCGTTACTCTGTTCTTATGAACTTAATACTCTAGATGCATGCTGGACAGCGGTCGATGTGTGGAGTAATAGTAGTAGATGCAGAATCGTTTCGGTCTACTTGTCGCAGACGTGATGCCTATATACATGATCATGCCTAGAAAATCCCATAACTATGCACTTTTCTATCAATTGCTCGACAGTAATTTGTTCACCCACCGTAATACTTATGCTATCTTGAGAGAAGCCACTAGTGAAAGCTATGGCCCTCGGGTCTATTTTCCATCATATAAGTTTTCGATCTACTTTATTTTGCAATCTTTACTTTTCAATCTATATCATAAAAATACCAAAAATATTTATCTTATCTTATTATCTCTATCAGATCTCACTTTCGCAAGTGGCCGTGAAGGGATTGACAACCCCTTTATCGCGTTGGTTGCGAGGTTCTTGTTTGTTTGTGTAGGTACGAGGGACTCGTGTGGAGCCTCCTACTGGAATGATATCTTGGTTCTCAAAAACTGAGGGAAATACTTACGCTACTTTGCTGCATCACCCTTTCCTCTTCAAGGGAAAACCAATGCATTGCTCAAGAGGTAGCAGTAAGCCTCTCCCGGTAGAGCCTTCCGCTCCTAGCAGGGACCCTGCCGAAAAAAACTCCTCACAACTTGCCGGCCCACACGCTCCCACCGGGACCATGGTCCCCGCGGACAAGGAGTGTGCCCCTGCAGTTGAGGAGGTGCCGCTAGTCCTCGTTGCCGAGCCCCAGGCTCCAACTTGGGCAAGGCACATAGTCCACTTTCTCGAGACCGAAGAACTCCCCAATGACCAAGATGAAGCTGAAAGAGTAGCCCGGAGGGCCAGTATGTATCAGTTTGTTGATGACACTCTGTATAGAAGGAGGCCCAATGGTGTGAAATTGAAGTGCATCTGCCGGGAAGAAGGAAAGGAACTGTTGGCTGAGATACACAAAGGCATGTGCGGCTCCCACATTGGATCAAGGGAATTGGTTGGGAAAGCATTCCTGCAAGAATTCTATTGGCCGACATCCCTCCAAGATGTGGTTGAGCTAGTCACGAATTGTGAAGCCTGCCAGTTCCATTACAAGAATATCCACCTGCCTACCCAAGCTCTTCAGATAATCCCTTTATCATGGCCATTCCTAGTCTGGGGGCTCAATATCCTCGGCCCTTTCCCCCAAGCAATCGGGGCTTTGAATTCTTGTTTGTTGCCATCGACAAGTTTACAAAGCGGCCGGAAGTGACTCCTGTGAGAAAGGTGACTGCTCAGTCAACTATCAAGTTCTTGAATGGACTGGTGTGTTGTTTTGGAGTTCCGGCAAGGATCATTACCGACAACGGCACCCAGTTCATGAGCCACGCCTTCATGCAATATGTTCATACCCTCGGAAGCAAGTCTCATTTGCCTCTGTCACACATCGCAGAAGCAATGGGCAAGCTGAGAGGGTGAACACTGAAGTGATGCGGGGACTCAAGACAAGAACCTTTCATACATTGCGGAAGCACGGCAGGCGGTGGATTAATGAGCTGCCAGTAGTCATTTGGTCCCTCAGAACGACACCAAATCGAGCTACCGGACAGACACCTTTCTCCCTATTCTATGGGCAGAAGCAGTTATCCCCATGGAACTCATTTACGAGTCACCTCGAGTGCTTGCCTATGATGAAGTAGCGCAAGATCGGCACTGGCGTGACAACGTTATGCTACTCAACGAGAACCGTCTCCGGGCTGCTACACATGTTGCACCCTATCAGCAAGCCTTGCGTCGCTATCATAGCCACAGGGTTCATGCCTGGTGTTTTCAGGAAGGCGGCCTTGTCCTTAGGCGCGTTCAGTCCGCCAAGGGTACAAACAAGTTGACGCCGAAGTGGGAAGGCCCTTACCGGGTAGTACGAGTCACCAGACCTAGCGCAGTCCATCTGGAGACCGGAGATGGCATTCAATGGCAAAAGTCATGGAATTTTGAGCATCTCCGCAAGTTCTACCCGTAAGGCGCGGCTGTCGGGCCCTGCCCGGTAGCCACCCTTTTGTACAGGCCTTGCCTCAGCTGCATGTAACCCCTTGTACAAAGCCAGGGCGATGAACCTGAGCAACAGAGAAATAAACGAAGCGCTGGGGCCCTGTCGGTGTCAAAACCGGCGGATCTCGGGTAGGGGGTCCCGAACTGTGCATCTAGGCAGATGGTAACAGGAGACAAGAGACACGATGTTTTTACCCAGGTTCGGGCCCTCTCGGTGGAGGTAAAACCCTACTCCTGCTTGATTAATATTGATGATATGGGTAGTACAAGAGTAGATCTACCATGAGATCAAAGAGGCTAAACCCTAGAAGCTAGCCTATGGTATGATTGTCGTTTTTCCTACGGACTAAAACCCACAGATTTATATAGACACCGGAGAGGGCTAGGGTTACACAGAGTCGGTTACAATGGTAGGAGATCTACATATCCGTATTGCCAAGCTTGCCTTCCACGCCAAGGAAAGTCCCATCCGGACACGGGGCGGAGTCTTCAATCTTGTATCTTCATAGTCTAGGAGTCCGGCCAACGGTGATAGTCCAGCCATCCGGACACCCCCTAATCCAGGACTCCCTCAGTAGCCCCTGAACCAGGCTTCAATGACGACGAGTCCGGCGCGCATATTGTCTTCGGCATTCCAAGGTGGGTTCCTCCTCCGAATACTTCATAGAAGATTTTGAACACAAGGATAGTGTCCGGCTCTGCAAAATAAGTTCCAGATACCACCATAGAGAGAATAATATATACACAAGTTCAATCTACTGACGTATTCCATGGCGTGACATCACACCACGGCCAAGCCTTTATTCGAATCGTTTTTACTGTTCCACCTCAGCGTGTTTAGCGAGGCGGTTTCCTTGGCACGTCTTGTCAAAGCAGAGATCGTGTCCCCCTATTCCGGGATTCTCATCAATACGGGCGTGGGTAACCCAACTGCGCCATTGATTACGGCGCTTGGGAGACAAGCGAGTTTTACGAGGCTGGTGGGGACGCATAGTTTTGCCCATCCATATAAGGGGATAAGGATCCACCTTTTTACCTACGCCTTCTTCCTCCTTTGCTTATCCATTTCCGCGCACTCGAGCTCCAGCGCCCAAGTCTGCACATCTTGCCTCAACCTTCCCCAGCCATGTCCGGAGCGGGAGGCAAGTGGATGGCCTCCTCCGTCACGAAGGGGCACATCAAAAAGTTGAGGAAAGCCGGATACCTGCACAACGACATTGCGCACCGGCTTCCAGACAAGGGACAGCTCGTCCCCACCCCCAGGCCCCATGAGAAGGTGGTGTTCCTTCCCCATTTCCTCCATGGACTGGGCTTCCCACTCCACCCATTTGTCCGAGGGCTCATGTTCTATTACGGCCTGGATTTCCACGATCTGGCCCCGAATTTCATCCTCAACATCTCAGCGTTTATCGTTGTGTGCGAGGCCTTCCTCCGCATCAAACCCCACTTCGGTTTATGGCTGAAGACCTTCAATGTCAAGCCGAAGGTAGTGGGCGGCCAGCAGGCGGAGTGCGGAGGCGCCATGGTGGGCAAGATGCCCAACATCATATGGCTCGAGGGCGCCTTCGTGGAAACCATCAAAGGGTGGCAATCGGGGTGGTTCTACATCACCGAGCCGCGTGACCCTGAATGGGCAGCGGCCCCCGAATTCAGATCTGGCATCCCCACACGGCTCACCTCCTGGAAAGAGAAGGGCCAGACATGGGGTGATTTGGAAGAGCTGACCGGACTCCAAACCTGTGTCCAAAACCTTGTGAACAAGAAGATCAAGCTTGTTAACACAGTCCAGGTCATGCTCATCCGCCGGATCCTCCCGTGCCAACAACGGGCTTTCAACTTGTGGGAGTTTGATCCGGCACAGCACCAGACCTTGAGCAGGCTCTTCGACACTACGTACGAAGACGCCTGGAAGGTGTTGTTCAAGGGCACCAAGGCTCCCGCATCCGCTACCGAAGATCGCGGATTCAGCTTGCAGCGTCAAGCCGGTGAGGTAAGCTATTTCACCCTTTACGAGACGCTTGTTGTTCATAGTTTGAATCTATGCAGGATCTAAACTCCCCTACCTTTGACAGGCCTGGCAAAAGAAGTCCGGGTAGGTTAACTGTCCGGCTCCCTTACCAGAAGACCCAGCAGACGCCCGATTGACGGGGCTGCTGGTTCCGGCACCTTACGTGGTGCCGGATAAGAAGGCCAAGAAGAAGGCCACGGGAACTCGAAGGAGTTCCCGGTGCCAGGTGTTGTCGGACTCATTGTCCGATGACTCCGAGGTAGACTCCTCCCGTGAAGACATGGAGGAGGAAAAAGAGGCTTCTCCCCCAGCGGGGGGAGAGAAGAAAAGGAAGGCCTCCCCAACTGGGGAGGCCGGAGGGTCCAAGAAGGGAAGGACCCTTCCTCCGGACTTTTCCACCAACGCCGACGACGACGAAGAGGATTGGCCCTCAAGGGCCAAGCCCGTGGCGAGATCGTAAGTGTCTGAATTCCAGAATAACTCATGATTTTTCCTTTGTCGCGTAGTATCTTCTAACGCCGAATGCAACCATGTAGCCCGCCCAAGGACGAGCTCCCTGCTTCGTCGAGCGGCTCCCTGGATTCGTCGGATGTGGATGGCACTTCACTTCCGACCGCCTCCTCCCCCCGTGACGCAGACGATGCCGCGGTGGAGTCCCAAAAGGGGACCAACCAGGAGGAGGTGGTCCTGGAGGCGCCACAAGGCAACCTCCCGGACTCCGGGCGCAAAGAGGGTAAAACCCCAGAGGGCTCTAAGTCCGGCCCTGTGCCGGACTCCGTACCGGAACTTATAGTGGTTCCGAAGTCCGACGGGCGGGCCCTTCGTAAGAGGGCAAGACTGCAACGCCGGTGGCCTCCATCCAACCGGAGGCACCAGATAACTTGCTGGAGGCGCTTAACGGCGCCTCCATCGACGAGGAGCACCGCACTGTTATGAGTGCGGTGATCCAGAAAGTTCAGTCTACCAAGAGCGGGCTGACTGAAGCCTGTACCAGCCTTCTAACAGGCTTTGAGGTATGTAATTAAGATATGTAAAAATAGTACCGCATAGACAGTAGCCCCTGATGCTCAGTTTGGTGTTCGGAAAGAAAAGCCGAACTGAGGATCTAAAAAGATATACGCAGGAGTCTAACATAAGCGTGTCAATATGGGAATGCAGGTTGCATTGTTGACCTCTGTCGCACTGACTATGGAGGTCAATGTACTGAAGCAGAGCCTCGAGCGGTCCGGCCGTGCCAAGAAGCAGATCGAGGACAAGGAAGGTAAGTAATACCTTATTAAAGTAATACCTTATAGAAAGGATTTGGTTGCAAAAAATGACAGGAATAACGTGAGTATTGCAGGGGCCATGAACGAGGTGGCGACCCTGAAGGAAGCGGTGTCCAAGGCCGAAAGCAATGCGGCCGCGGAACGCACCGAGCGAGAGAAGCAGGAGGCGCAGGTGGTGGAGGTGCGGCAAGAGCTCCGGGCTCTCGTGGAAAAACACGAGATTTTGGAGCGTGACTCGAAGACTCGAGAGTCCGAGCTCGCCTCGGCTCTTGAGAGTGCCAAAGCCGCTAAGGCCGAAGCCCAAAAAGCCCTCCAGGAAATTGAGGCAATAAAGAAGATAGCGGCGGGTAAGGCATTCTTCATGCAAAGCAAGCACGTGAAAGTGAATTTCTTGTTACTTACCCGAATCCGGAGCTCTCCAGGAGCATTCGTAGATCTGCCCCATAGTGTGTCTGATGCTGCCGTGTTCTACCGAGCCGAGGAGGGGAGCTCGACGGAAAAGGTGTTCTGGTCTCAATATGCTGAGGCCGGACATCCGGTGCCCCTGAGCGACCAGCTGAAGTAGCTGGTCGAGCTCCACAAGGTGGCCGAACAGGACATGAAGGGCCTCATAGTTCGGCTGTGGCCTAAAGAAGCCATGCCTGGGAGCTACTTCGGTCTGGTGCGGTTGCTGGTGGACGCCTGTCCATGGGTTGAAGTCATCAAGCGTTCTGTCTGCATTGAAGGTGCCCGTCAGGCCCTTGCCCGTGCTAAAGTGCACTGGGGCAAGATGGACGCCGAGAAGCTTGTGACGGATGCGCCACCGCAGGGCAAGGAGTATCTCACGCCCGAGATGTACTATAAGGTTGTCCTAAAGGGTGCCCGCCTTATAGCTGGTGAGTGCTGAAGGAAATATGCCCTAGAGGCAATAATAAAGTTATTATTTATTTCCTTATATCATGATAAATGTTTATTATTCATGCTAGAATTGTATTAACCGGAAACATGATACATGTGTGAATACATAGACAAACATATAGTCACTAGTATGTCTCTACTTGACTAGCTCATTAATCAAAGATGGTTATATTTCCTAACCATAGACATGTGTTGTCATTTGATTAATGGGATCACATCATTAGGAGAATGATGTGATTGACATGACCCATTCCGTTAGCCTAGCACTTGATCGTTTAGTATGTTGCTATTGCTTTCTTCATGACTTATACATGTTCCTGTAACTATGAGATTATGCAACTCCCGTTTACCAGAGGAACACTTTGTGTGCTACCAAACGTCACAACATAACTGGGTGATTATAAAGGTGCTCTACAGGTGTCTCCGAAGGTACATGTTGGGTTGGCGTATTTTGAGATTAGGTTTTGTCACTCCGATTGTCGGAGAGGTATCTCTGGGCCCTCTCGGTAATACACATCACTTAAGCCTTGCAAGCATTGCAACTAATGGGTTAGTTGTGGGATGATGTATTACGGAACGAGTAAAGAGACTTGCCGGTAACGAGATTGAACTAGGTATTGGATACCGACGATCGAATCTCGGGCAAGTAACTTACCGATGACAAAGGGAACAACATATGTTGTTATGCGGTTTGACCGATAAAGATCTTCGTAGAATATGTGGGAGCCAATATGAACATCCAGGTTCCTCTATTGGTTATTGACCGGAAACGTGTCTCGGTCATGTCTACATAGTTCTCGAACCCGTAGGGTCCGCACGCTTAACGTTACGATGATAATTTTATTATAAGTTTATGAGTTTTGATGTACCGAAGGAGTTCGGAGTCCCGTATGAGATCGGAGACATGACGAGGAGTCTCGAAATGGTCGAGACGTAAAGATCGATATATTGGACGACTATATTTGGACTTCGGAAAGGTTCCGAGTGATTCGGGTATTTTTTGGAGTACCGGGGAGTTACGGGAATACGGGGAAGAAGTATATGGGCCTTATTGGGCTTTAGGGGAGAGGGAGAGGCAGGCCGCGCGCCCTCCCATTGACTAGTCCGAATTGGACTAGGGGGAGGGGCGGCGCCCCCTCCTTCCTTCTCTTCCCTCTTCCCCTTCCTTGTCTCCTACTCCTACTACTTGGAAGGACACCTAGTTGGACTAGGAAAGGGGGAATCCTACTCCCGGTGGGAGTAGGACTCCCCTAGGGCGCGCCATAGAGAGGGTCGGCCCTCCCCTCCTCCACTCCTTTATATACGGAGGCAGGGGGCACCCCATGACACACAAGTTGATCTACGGATTGTTCCTTAGCCGTGTGCGGTGCCCCCCTCCACCATATTCCACCTCGATCATATCGTCGCGGAGTTTAGGCGAAGCCCTGCGCTGGTAGAGCATCATCATCGTCACCACGCCGTCGTGCTGACGGAACTCATCCCCGACACTTTACTGGATCGGAGTCCGGGGATCGTCATCGAGCTGAACGTGTGCTGAACTCGGAGGTGCCGTACGTTCGGTACTTGGATCGGTCGGATCGTGAAGACGTACGATTACATCAACCACGTTGTCATAACGCTTCCGCTTACGGTCTACGAGGGTACGTGGACAACACTCTCCCCTCTCGTTGCTATGCCATCACCATGATCTTGCGTGTACGTAGGAAATTTTTGAAATTACTACGTTCCCCAACAAGTGCTCCAAAGATGTAATTTTTGAGTAGACTCACATTTGTTATCCTGTGCGCTGAAAACTTTGTTCATATGCGCTAAGCAATGCTTGTTAATTTAAAATATTACCTTCTGTGCGGCCGTTTATCAAATTTGGGAGATGGAAAGTCGTTGGCTTCAGCCCCCATGCCACGAGTGCTGGGGTGTTCGGGATAAACTTGAGCGCTCTTGTTCCCATTTTTGGGTCCTTCGAGGGAGGCGCTCAACACAACGAACGAGGCAACCGGACTTATAATGCTTGAACACTCCCACTTAGCCATAGAATTCTATAATTTTAAATTTCGTCGAAGCCCCTAGTGTTCGGAAGACCGAATTCGGGGTGCTATCCATGCCTGGGCCGGACAAAGCCGGCTCTTCGCTCTAAGCGGCATAAGTCTTTAGGGACTCGAAAAAACCTCTCGAACAGCGACCGGCTCTCGCCCTATCATGACAGTCAGTTTTAGCTTTCTCCACTGAGGTGCTCAACCCAGCTCAACTGGGGCACAATCGCACTGGTTCTCCCAGCGCTACCTTAGCCGATATAACGGAACGAGAGGGACCAAAACATGGGAGCCGGGCAAACCCAACTATTGACCCAAGACATGATTCGGAGCCGATGCATATAATGCTATAAGTTCGGGGTGCCGCACTTGTGAAAGTGTTCGGACTTATCACACCATATTTTTGGGAACTTAAGCCCCTGGTGTATTTGGCCGTACCAAAGCGTACGGATGCAACATGTCATAAGTGAACATATATGGATAAAAAAGGAATGCAATAATAGGCAAAAAGCGATGTATTGCTTATTCAAAAAATACTGCAATGAAAGCAGAACGATACAAATAGTGCGATAAGCAAGGGATGGGACTATTTAACATGTCCCCCTCCAGGGGTAGGCTGCGGGATGGTATGTAAAACAGGTATACTTCTCATAATAGAGACCACCTGGACACTCGACGTAGCTTTTCTGCTTCCCTGGCTGTTGCATCGTGAGTTCGGCAATTGTACTATCGGACAGGGCTTCTGGAAAACGGAGTCCTGCGAATAAGAGAAAAAAAGAATGACACAATTGGGAGCCCCTGGTGCGGTTGAGCCGCTCTCCGGGCATGCCGTGGTCGTGCCCCTACCCCTATGCCCATGGTATCTCTAGAGCATAGTTATGTACGCGTGGTACTGGTCTCGCGATTTCGCGAGGGCTGGGGTTGGGGCCGCATTGCTACGCATGCTCGGAACGTGCCAGGCGGTCTTGTTGTAGGTTACTTCGGGCGCGCTTGACGGTGTCCGACCGCTTAACAGCCGGACTCAAGAATTGCCTTAAGAGGCTGCTTTGTACTTCCGCTGCGAGAGCCGCTGTATGCTCCTCCATTCGAAGAGAGCATTCGGTGTTTCCGTTGATCGTAATGACTCCTCGAGGGCCTGGCATCTTGAGCTTGAGGTATGCGTAGTGCGGCACCGCATTGAACTTTGCAAATGCGGTTCGTTCGAGCAGTGCATGATAGCCGCTGCGGAACGAGACTATGTCGAAGATTAACTCCTCGCTTCGGAAGTTATCCGGGGATCCGAAGACCACTTCAAGTGTAACTGAGCCTGTACAGTTGGCCTCTACACCTGGTATGACGTCTTTGAAGGTCGTCTTTGTGGGTTTAATCCTTGAGGGGTCTATGCCCATCTTGCGCACTGCATCCTGATAAAGCAGGTTCAGGCTGCTGCCGCCGTCCATCAGGACTCTAGTGAGGTGAAATCCGTCGACGATTGGGTCTAGAACCAATGCGGCGAATCCGCCATGGTGGATGCTAGTGGGGTGGTCCCTTCGATCAAAAGTGATCGGGCAGGAGGACCACGGATTGAACTTTGGGGCGACTGGCTCCATCGCATATACGTCCCTGAGTGCACGCTTCCGCTCCCTTTTGGGTATGTGGGTTGCGTATATCATGTTCACCGTTCGCACTTGTGGGGGGAAACCCTTCTGTCCTCTATTGTTCGGTGGCCGGGTCTCCTCCTCGTCATCGCTATGCAGCCCCTTGTCATTGTTTTTGGCAATTAACTTGCCTGCCTGCTTGAACACCCAACAATCCTTTTCGTGGGTGTCGTGTATCTGGCACGAGCGATCGAGTATCCGGTCCAAATTGGACGGGCCCGAAGTATTTCTTTTGCATGGCTTTTTCCGCTGACCGGGTTTAGAGCCTCTGAATCCGGCATTGACTGCCATACCCTCAGTATTGTCGTCATTAATGCGGCGCTTGTGCTTGTTGCGACGCGACCTGCCGTTGGTGTCCTTGGTATCCGAATTACCAGGGCTCTTGGTCATGTTGTTACTACGAGCTAGCCATCTATCCTCTCCCGCGCAGAAGCGGGTCATGAGTGTTGTGAGGGCTGCCATGGATTTCGTCTTTTCCTGTCCTAGGTGCCGGGCAAGCCACTCATCGCGGATGTTGTGTTTGAAGGCTGCAAGGGCCTCTGCATCCGGACAGTCGACGATTTGATTTTTCTTGGTTAGGAACCGTGTCCAGAATTGTCTGGCCGATTCTTCTGGCTGCTGAATTATGTGGCTTAGGTCATCGGCGTCTGGTGGTCGCACATAAATGCCCTGGAAGTTATCAAGGAATGCGGCTTCTAGGTCTTCCCAACAACCAACTGATTCCGCTGGCAAGCTGTTGAGCCAATGCCGAGCTAGTCCTTTAAGCTTGAGTGGGAGGTATTTGATGGCGTGTAGATCATCACCGCGGGCCATGTGGATGTGAAGGAGATAGTCCTCGATCCAAACCGCAGGATCTGTTGTGCCGTCGTATGATTCAATGTTTACGGGTTTAAAACCCTCGGGGATTTGATGATCCATTACTTCGTCTGTGAAGCATAGTGGGTGTGCGGTGCCTCTGTATTGGGCTATATCACGACGTAGCTCAAATGAGCTTTGTCTACTGTGTTCGGCTCGACCGGAATTGCTGTATCCGGCGTGACGGTTATCATCACGTATCGTGGGGCGCCCACACGATCCGTAGATTGATCTTGTTTGCCTTGCCTTGTCCTCGAGTATATCCCGCAGGTCTTGCGCATTTTCCCACGCCTTGGTATTTTTTGAGCGGCGCCGGGGTGCAGCTTGAGTGTAGGGCCGAGAGGCCTCTCTGTCGCAGCCACGAGGTGGCCGGTCGGCCGTATTATGCGCTGGTGATGTAGGTTTAGGTGCTTCCTCCTCTAATCGGGGTAGCAGCCTGCGTTTTGGGTAGCTCTTGGAGGGGCGATCGAGTTTGTACTCTTCGGCTGTAAGGACTTCGGTCCATCTGTCAGCTAGCAAGTCTTGGTCAGCTCTAAGCTGCTACTGCTTTTTCTTGAGGCTGCTCGCTGTGGCCATAAGCCTGCGCTTGAAATGCTCTTGTTCGACGGGATCCTCATGCACGACAAATTCATCGTCGTCGAGGCTTGCCTCGTCTTTGGAGGGAGGCATATAATTATCGTCCTCTACCTCTCTATCTGCCGCTCTCTCATGAGGGCTGGCTTCTCCATCCTCCTGCGCTGAATCCTGCTGGAGGAGGTTGTCTTCGGCACTGTCCGGGTTATTGTCTCCGGTGCCGGAATCTCCATTTTTGCTGTGGCGGGATTTAGAGCGGCGCCGCTGACGCTGGCGCTTAGGCTGTTTCTTGGAGGGGTCGTCCTCCGTTGTTCCATCGCCATTCCCATCCTTTGGGATGTCCACCATGTGAATGTCGTATGACGAGGTGGCCTTCCAGTGCCCTGTAGGTGCTGGTTCTTGGTCGTCTCCTGCATCGTCGTCCATACCGTCGATGTCTTCGGAGTCGAAGTGTAGCATGTCGGTTAAGTCATCGACAGTGGCTACGAAGTGGGTGGTGGGTGGGATTTGAATTTCTTCATCCTCTGCATCCCAACTGTCCTGGCCATAATCCGGCTAGGGCTCTCCTGATAAAGAGAGACACTTTAGCGAATTCAGGATGTTGCCAAAGGGCAGGTGTTGAAAGATGTCCGCAGCGGTGAACTCCATGATCGGCGCCCAATCAGATTCGATTGGCAGGGGCGCGGAAGGTTCGGAGTCCGGAGAGGAGTCTGGCACCTTGGAGTCACGAGCTTCACAAAGGACAGGGTTGGTATTCTACTCTATCGCCGTAGAGGTAGCAGCCCCCGAGGCGGTGTTCAGCCACCCGTCCTCGATCGGCGCGGTCGGCTCCGAGCTAAGGGTCGGAGCGGACACTTGTGCGGCCTCCAGGGCACTGTCCGGCAGCAGAGCTAGATCATGCCCATCGTGACAGTGCGGCACGCTTGGCTGTGGCTTGAACCCGTCGAAGATCAAGTCTCCGCGGACGTCAGCCGTATAGTTCAAACTTCCAAATCTGACCTGATGGCCAGGGGCGTAGCTTTCAATCTGCTCCAGATGGCCAAGCGACTTGGCCCGTAGTGCAAAGCCGCCGAATACGAAGATCTGTCCGAGGAGAAAACTCTCACCCTGGACCACGTCGTTGTTGATGATTGAAGGAGCCATCGGGCCTAAAGGTGACGGCACAGAGGAACTCTCAGTGAAAGCACCAATGTCAGTGTCAAAACCGGCGGATCTCTGGTAGGGGGTCCCGAACTGTGCGTCTAGGCGGATGGTAACAGGAGACAAGGGACATGATGTTTTTATCCAGGTTCGGGCCCTCTCGGTGGAGGTAAAACCCTACTCCTGCTTGATTAATATTGAAGATATGGGTAGTACAAGAGTAGATCTACCACGAGATCAAAGAGGCTAAACCCTAGAAGCTAGCCTATGGTATGATTGTCATTTTTCCTATGGACAAAAACCCTCCGGTTTATATAGACACCGGAGAGGGCTAGGGTTACATAGAGTCGATTACAATGGTAGGAGATCTACATATACGTATTGCCAATCTTGCCTTCCACGCCAAGGAAAGTCCCATCCGGACATGGGATGGAGTCTTCAATCTTGTATCTTCATAGTCTAGGAGTCCGGCCAACGGTGATAGTCCGGCCATCCGGACACCCCCTAATCCAGGACTCCCTCAGGCCCCCCAACCAAGTTGCATGCATGCATGAGAATTTCAAGAGCATTACATAAGCATTTCATGAGCATTTGCATGTGCATATAGATAGGATCGCATCCTGCATCTTTCTCATCTGCATGAAGCTGCGGGTTCCTACCCTGAGCTTGTCTTCTACAAGGAGTTGGGAAGATGGACCAGCACTATGATCCCCGACAAGCCAAACAGATAAGTTCTGCCTCTTGTCCATAAGTGCTCTGTAAGCTGAAACTTGTTCATAAAAAAAACCCGTCGCTCTTTGAAGCTTAGGTGCTCCCACTTTTCACTCGAACGTTGCTTTAGCCTGGGTGGTCACAATGGCCTTTGGTGAAAAATAGTTGGTGGGGGCTGGTCCCTTTATTTTTTGCCCGGTAGACTCCGGTCCCCGGCAATAAAATAAAAAGGGTACAGGCAGGATAGCCTACCAAGGAACACTCATTTATTTAAACTAAAGAGGTATCCCACCTCTTCATGGACGTACACATGCATGATACGTCTCCAACGTATCTATAATTTTTGATTGTTCCATGCTATTATATTACCCGTTTTGGATGTTTATGGGCTTTACTTTACACATTTATATCATTTTTGTGACTAACCTACTAACCGGAGGCCCAACCCGTATTGCTGTTTTTTTGCCTATTTCAGTATTTCGAAGAAAAGGAATATCAAACGGAGTCCAAATGCAATGAAACCTTCGGGAGTGTGATTTTTGGAACGAACGTGACCCAGAGGACTTGGAGTGCAAGTCAAGAAGCAGCCGAGGCGGCCACGAGGGTGAAGGGCGCACCCACCCATGTAGGGCACGCCCCCTATCTCGTGGGCCCCTCGGGCGGCCACCGACCTACTTCTTCCTCCTATATATACCCACGTACCCCGAGAACATTAGAACAAGCCACGAAAACCTAGTTCCACCGCCGTAACCTTCTATATCCGCGAGATCCCATCTTGGAGCCTTCACCGGCGCTCCGCCGGAGGGGGAATCAACCATGGAGGGCTTCTACATCAACACCATAGCCCCTCCGATGAGTTGTGAGTAGTTTACAACAGAACTTCGGGTCCATAGTTTTTAGCTAGATGGCTTCTTCTCTCTTTGTGGATCTCAATACCATGTTCTCCTCGATCTTCTTGGAGATCTATTTGATGTAACTCTTTTTGCGGTGTGTTTGTCGAGATCCGATGAATTGTGGGTTTATGTTCAAGTTTATCTATGAGAAATATTTGAATCTCCTCTGAATTCTTTTATGTATGATTGAGTTATCTTTGCAAGTCTCTTCGAATTATCAGTTTGGTTTGTCCTACTAGATTGATATTTCTTGCAATGGGAGAAGTGCTTAGCTTTGGGTTCAATCTTGCGGTGTCCTTTCCCAGCGACAGCAGGGGCAGCAAGGCACATATTGTATTGTTGCCATTGAGGATAAAAATATGGGGTTTATATCATATTGCATGAGTTTATCCCTCTACATCATGTCATCTTTCTTAATGCGTTACTCTGTTCTTATGAACTTAATACTCTAGATGCATGCTGGATAGCGGTAGATGTGTGGAGTAATAGTAGTAGATGCAGGCAGGAGTCGGTCTACTTGTCGCGGACGTGATGCCTATATACATGATCATGCCTAAATAATCTCATAATTATTCTCTTTTCTATCAATTGCTCGAGAGTAATTTGTTTACCCATCGTAATAATTATGCTATCTTGAGAGAAGCCACTAGTGAAACCTATGGCCGCCCGGGTCTATCTTTTATCATCTAAGCTTTGAATGTACTTTTATTTGCATCTTTACTTTTCCAATCTATATTATAAAATACCAAAAATATATTTATCTTATCATACTATCTCTATCAGATCTCACTTTCGCAAGTGGCCGTGAAGCGATTGACAACCCCTTTATTGTGTTGGTTGCGAGTTCTTTGTTTGTTTGTGTAGGTGCGTGGGAATTTTGAGGATCCTCCTACTGGATTTATACCTTGGTTCTCAAAAACTGAGGGAAATACTTACGCTACTATTGTTGCATCACCCTTTCCTCTTCAAGGAAAACCAACGCAAGCTCAAGACGTAGCAAGAAGGATTTCTGGCACTGTTGCCGAGGAGGTCTTCCCTCAAGTCAAGACATACCAAGTACCCATCATAAACTCATCTCTCTCGCATTTATATTATTTTCCATTTGCCTCTCGTTTTCCTCTCCCCCACTTCACCCTTGCCGTTTTATTCGCCCTCTCTTTCCCAATCTCCTCTCTTTCGCTTGCCCTCTTCTTCTTCCTTGCTTTTGTTTGCCGTTAGGTCTGAAATTGGGGAGATTATCATCGATATGGACAATAATGATAACATGGAAAATTCCGATGCTCTTGCTGAAGAACCCCCTATCTTGCATACTAAAAAGTTTCGAATCGGTAGTGGAAACATTATTGGAAAAGGTGTTATTCAAGATTTCTTTACTTGTGTTGGTGCTTTACCTTCTATGGGTGGTTCTATTCTTCATAGAACTAGTAGTCTTGCGGATGCTGTCGCTATGCTTGTAGTTGAGCTTGAAAGACAATTTATGCATATGCATCCTTGCATACAAAGAATTTTTCTAGAATTTTCTAATTTTGAGCATTCTTCTGTTAAGCGCGCTGTTACCATCTTTTTGGCTCATGAGTTTAGATTTATAATAAGAGAGGTCAAAGAAATCTTTGCGCACTATAGGGTGGACGCCGGTCGTCCTCCCATAGAAGTGATCCTCTTTGATCAAGAGGAAATTAGGCGTTTTCAATCTTTGGACTATGTTGCTTTTAATGAAAACCTTAGAAAAAAGGTTCCTACCAATGTCCTAGTTGATAGAATTTCCAAACTTAATAATGATTTTGCTCTTCGAAACAATGAGCTAGGATACTCTCTTGAGTATAGGCTCACGAAATTCTGCCAAAAAATGCTTATAATGATGAATTACTTGTGCAAAATGAAGGGCCAATGGACGAACCCATTCCTCCCGTGATCGATCTTGGGGACTTTTGTCCCATTAAATTTATACCTTTTGATTACTTTTGCTTGCCTCAAAGAAAACTTGCTGCTGAACGTAGAGAATATGAGATGAGGTTTCAAGATCTATCTTATTATTATGGCACTACTTAGATCTATCCTCGCTTTTATGCCTAGCTAGGGGCGTTAAACGATAGCGCTAGTTGGGAGGCAACCCAACTTTATTTGTGTTTTTTATTTTTGTTCCTATTTAGTAATAAATTTTGCATCTAGCTTCTGTTTAGATGCGTTTTATGTTTTAATTAGTGTTTGTACCAAGTAGAACCTATAGGATAACCTATGGTGATAGTTAATTTGATTCTGCTGAAAAACAGAAACTTTGCATGCAAGAAATTAGTTTTGTTAAATCACAGAAACGTGCTTTTATGTTGAATCTTTCTGCTGTCGATCAATAGACAAATTTTCCAGGACTTCCTATTTTGGTAGGATTTTTCGAGTTCCAGGAGTATTCGTGTGTTACAGATTGCTACAGACTGTTCTGTTTTTGACAGATTCTGTTTTTTGTGTGTTGTTTGCTTATTTTGATGCATCTATGGCTAGTATTAAGTGGTATTAACCATAGAGAACTTGGAATACAGTAGTTTTAACACCAGTATAAATAAAGAATGATTTCATTACAGTACCTTATGTGGTGATTTTGCTTTCTTTCACTAACGGAGCTTATGAGATTTCCTGTTGAGTTTTGTGTTGTGAAGTTTTCAAGTTTTGGGTAAAGATTTGATGGACTATGGAATAGGTAGTGGCAAGAGCCTAAGCTTGGGGATGCCCATGGAACCCCAAGATATTCAAGAATAGCCAAAAGCCTAAGCTTGGGTATGCCCCCGGAAGGCATCCCCTCTTTCGTCTTCGTTCATTGGTAACTTTACTTGGAGCTATATTTTTATTCGCCACATGATATGTGTTTTTCTTGGAGCGTCGTGTATGATATTAGTTTTTGCTTTTTAGTTTACCACAATCATCTTTGCTTTACACACGTTTTGGGAGAAGCCCACTTGATCAGAATTTATTAGAATACTCTATGTGCTTCACTTATATCTTTTGAGCTTGATAGTTTTTGCTCTAGTGCTTCACTTATATCTTTTAGAGCACAACGGTGGCTTAATTTTGAAGAAATTGTTGATCTCTCATGCTTCACTTATATTATTTTGAGAGTCTCTTAGAACATCATGGTATTTGCTATGGTTATAAAATTCATCCTAGAATGGTAGGCATCCAAGTTGGGTATAATAAAAACTATCATAGAAAGTGAATTGGATGCTATGATCAATTTGATACTTGATAATTGTTTTGAGATATGGAGGTAGTGATATTAAAGTCATTCTAGTTGGGTGATTATGAATTTAAAGAATGCTTGTGTTGAAGTTTGTGATTGCCGTAGCATGCACGTATGGTGAACCGCTTTGTGATGAAGTTTGAGCACAATTTTATTTATTGATTGTCTTCCTTATGAGTGGCGTTCGGGGACGAGCGATGGTCTTTTCCTATGAATCTATCCCCCTAGGAGCATGCGCGTAATACTTTGTGTTTGATGACTTGTAGCTTTTTACAATAAGTATATGAGTTCTTTTGACTAATGTTGAGTCGATGGATTATACGCACTCTCACCCTTCCACCATTGCTAGCCTCTCTTCTGCCGCGCAACTTTTGCTGGTACCATACACCCACCATATACCTTCCTCAAAACAGCCACCATACCTACCTCTTATGGCATTTCTATAGCCATTCCGAGATATATTGCCATGCAACTTTCTACCATTCCGTTTATATGACACGCATCATCATTGTCATATTGCTCTTTGCATGATCATGTAGTTGACATCGTATTTCGGGCAAGTCCACCTTCATAATTTTCATACATGTCGCTCTTGATTCATTGCATATCCCGGTACACCGCTGGAGGCATTCATAGAGAGTCATATCCTGTTCTAAGTATTGAGTTGTAATCTTGAGTTGTAAGTAAATAAAAGTGTGACGATCTTCATTATTAGAGCATTGTCCCAGTGAGAAAAGGATGATGGAGACTATGATTCCCCCACAAGTCGGGATGAGACTTCGGACTAAAGAAAGGCCAAAAAAATGCCCAAACGAAAGAAAAGAAGAAGAAAAAAAGAAAATATATATATTTATATATATATGAGAGAAAATGAGAGAAGGGACAATGCTACTATCCTTTTTACCACACTTGTGCTTCAAAGTAGCACCATGATCTTCATGATAGAGAGTCTCCTATGTTGTCACTTTCATATACTAGTGGGAATTTTTCATTATAGAACTTGGCTTGTATATTCCGATGATGGGCTTCCTCAAAATTCCCTAGGTCTTCGTGAGCAAGCGAGTTGGATGCACACCCACTTAGTTTCTTTTGTTGAGCTTTCATACATTTATAGCTCTAGTGCATCCGTTGCATGGCAGTCCCTACTCACTCACATTGATATCTATTAATGGGCATCTCCATAGCCCGTTGATACGCCTAGTTGATGTGAGACTATCTTCTCCTTTCTTGTCTTCTCCACAACCACCATTCTATTCCACATATAGTGCTATGTCCATGGCTCACGCTCATGTATTGCGTGAAAGTTGAAAAAGTTTGAGATTGCTAAAGTACTCCCTCCGTTTTTATTTAGTTCACATATTAGCTTTGGTCAAAGTCAAGCTTTACAAACTTTGACCAAGTTTATAAACAAAAATATTAAGATATACAATAACAAATCAACAACATTAGATTTATTGTTGAATGTACTTTCACATCATATATATTTATTATGATAAATGTCTATATTGTTTTTTACAAACTTGGTCAAACTTTACAAAGTTTGACTTCAGTCAACTCTAATATGCAAAGTAAATAAAAATGGAGGGAGTATGAAACAATTGCTTGGCTTGTCATCGGGGTTGTGCATTATTAAATACTTTGTGTGCTGAAGATAGAGCAACAGCCAGACTATATGATTTTGTAGGGATAACTTTATTTAGCCATGTTATTTTGAGAAGACATGATTGCCTTGATTAGTATGCTTGAAGTATTACTATTTCTTATGTCAATATGAACTTTTATTTTGAATCATTTGGATCTGAACATTCATGCCACAATAAAGAAAATTACATTGAGAATTATGCTAGGTAGCATTCCACATAAAAAATTCTGGTTTTATCATTTACCTACTTGAGGACGAGCAGGAATTAAGCTTGGGGCTGCTTGATACGTCTCCAACGTATCTATAATTTTTGATTGTTCCATGCTATTATATTACTCGTTTTGGATGTTTATGGGCTTTACTTTACACATTTATATCATTTTTGGGACTAACCTACTGTTGGAAATATGCCCTAGAGGCAATAGTAAAAGGATTATTATTATATTTCCTTGTTCTTGATAATTGTCTTTTATTCATGCTATAACTGTATTATCCGAAAATCGTAATACAGGTGTGAATACATAGACCACAATATGTCCCTAGTAAGCCTCTAGTTGACTAGCTCGTTGGTCAACAGATAGTCATGGTTTCCTGACTATGGACATTAGATGTCGTTGATAACGGGATCACATCATTAGGAGAATGATGTGATGGACAAGACCCAACCATAAGCATAGCACAAGATCGTGTAGTTCGTTTTGCTAGAGCTTTTCCAATGTCAAGTATCTCTTCCTTAGACCATGAGATCGTGTAACTCCCGGATACCATAGGAGTGCTTTGGGTGTACCAAACGTCACAACGTAACTGGGTGACTATAAAGGTGCACTACAGGTATCTCCGAAAGTTTCTGTTTGGTTGACACGGATCGAGACTGGGATTTGTCACTCCGTATGACGGAGAGGTATCTTTGGGCCCACTCGGTAATGCATCATCATAATGAGCTCAAAGTGACCAAGTGTTTGGTCACGGGATCATGCATTACGGTACGAGTAAAGTGACTTGCCGGTAACGAGACTGAACGAGGTATTGGGATACCGACGATCGAGTCTCGGGCTTGTAACATACCGATTGACAAAGGGAATAGTATACGGGGTTGCTTGAATCCTCGACATCGTGGTTCATCCGATGACATCATCGAGGAGCATGTGGGCGCCAACATGGGTATCCAGATCCCGCTGTTGGTTATTGACCGGAGATTCGTCTCGGTCATGGCTGTGTGTCTCCCGAACCCGTAGGGTCTACACACTTAAGGTTCGGTGACGCTAGGGTTATTAGGAAGACTTGTATGTGATTACCGAATGTTGTTCGGAGTCCCGGATGAGATCCCGGACGTCACGAGGAGTTCCGGAAGGGTCCGGAGGTAAAGATTTATATATGGGAAGTTGTCATGCGGACACCGGAAAGTTTCGGGGGCATATCGGTATTGTACCGGGGCCACCGGAAGGGTTCCGGGGGTCCACCGGGAGGGGCCAGCCCTCTTAGTGGGCCACATGGGCCGCGTGGGGGCAGGGAACCAGCCCCTAGAGGGCTGGGCGCCCCCCCCCTTGGGCCCATGCGCCTAGGGTTGGGGGGAACCCTAGAGGGGGTGCCCCCCTTTGCTAGGAGGGCAAGTCCCCCCTCCCTGGCCGCCACCCCCCTCTAGATCCCATCTAGAGGGGCCGGCCCCCCTTGCCCCTTCCCCTATAAATAGAGGGGTGAGGGGAGGGCTGCAACACACAACCAAGGCGCAGCCCCTCCCCTCTCCAACACCTCTCCTCCTCTGTCACGAGCTTGGCGAAGCCCTGCCGGAGTACTGCTTCTCCACCAACACCACGCCGTCGTGCTGCCGTTGGAGCTGTCTTCCTCAACCTCTCCTTCCTCCTTGCTGGATCAAGATGGAGGAGACGTCGTCCGTACCGTACGTGTGTTGAACGCGGAGGTGCTATCCGTTCGGCACTTGGTCATCGGTGATCTGAATCACGTCGAGTACGACTCCATCATCACCCTTCCCTTGAACGCTTCCGCACGTGATCTACAAGTGGTATGTAGATGCAAACTCACTCCCTTGACTCGTTGCTTAGATGAACTCATAGATGGATCTTGGTGAAACCGTAGGAAAATTTTTAATTTTCTGCAACGTTACCCAACAGTGGCATCATGAGCTAGGTCTATGCGTAGTTCTCTATTGCACGAGTAGAACACAATTTTGTTGTGGGCGTAGATCTTGTCAACTTGCTTGCCGCTACTAGTCTTATCTCGCTTCAGCGGTATTGTGGGATGAAGTGGCCCGGACCAACCTTACACGTACGCTTACGTGAGACCGGTTCCACCGACTGACATGCACTAGTTGCATAAGGTGGTTGGCGGGTGTCTGTCTCTCCCACTTTAGTTGGAGCGGATTCGATGAAAAGGGTCCTTATGAAGGGTAAATAGAAGTTGACAAAATCACGTTGTGGTTATTCGTAGGTAAGAAAATATTCTTGCTAGAACCCAATTGCAGCCACGTAAAAGATGCAACAACAATTAGAGGACGTCTAACTTGTTTTTGCAGCAATTGTCATGTGATGTGATATGGCCAGAAGTTGTGATGAATGATGAATGATATATTGTGATGTATGAGATCATGTTCTTGTAATAGGAATCATGACTTGCATGTCGATGAGTATGACAACCGGCAGGGGCCATAGGAGTTGTCTTTATTTTTGTATGACCTGCGTGTCATTGATGAACGCCATGTAAATTACTTTACTTTATTGCTAAATGTGTTAGCCATAGAAGTAGAAGTAGTCGTTGGCGTGACAACTTCATGAAGACACGATGATGGAGATCATGATTATGGAGATCATGGTGTCATGCTGGTGACAAGATGATCATGGAGCCCCGAAGATGGAGATCAATGGAGCTATATGATATTGGCCATATCATGTCACTTCTATATGATTGCATGTGATGTTTATTATGTTTATGCATCTTGTTTACTTAGAACGACGGTAGTAAATAAGATGATCCCTTACAACAATTTCAAGAAGTGTTCCCCCCTAACTGTGCACCATTGCTAAAGTTCGTCGTTTCGAAGCACCACGTGATGATCGGGTGTGGTAGATCCTTGCGTTCACATACAACGGGTGTAAGACAGTTTTACACATGCAAAACACTTAGGGTTAACTTGACGAGCCTAGCATGTACAGACATGGCCTCGGAACACGTAGACCGAAAGGTCGAACACGAGTCGTATGGAAGATACGATCAACATGAAGATGTTCACCGACGATGACTAGTCCGTCTCACGTGATGATCGGGCACGGCCTAGTCGACTCGGATCGTGTAACACTTAGATGACTAGAGGGATGTCTAATCTGAGTGGGAGTTCATTACAATAATTTGATTAAGATGAACTTAATTATCATGAACTTAGTCTAAAACCTTTGCAAATATGTCTTGTAGATCAAATGGCCAACGCTCATGTCAACATGAACTTCAACGCGTTCCTAGAGAAAACCAAGCTGAAAGATGATGGCAGCAACTATACGGACTGGGTCCGGAACCTGAGGATCATCCTCATAGCTGCCAGGAAACAATATGTCCTAGAAGGACCGCTAGGTGACGCTCCCGTCCCAAAGAACCAAGACATTATGAATGCTTGGCAGTCTCGCGCTGATGATTACTCCCTCGTTCAGTGCGGCATGCTTTACAGCTTAGAGCCGAGGCTCCAAAAGCGTTTTGAGCAACACGGAGCATATGAGATGTTCGAGGAGCTAAAACTAGTTTTCCAAGCTCATGCCCGGGTCGAGAGATATGAAGTCTCCGACAAGTTCTATAGTTGTAAGATGGAGGAAAATAGTTCTGTCAGTGAGCATATACTCAAAATGTCTGGGTTGCACAACCGCCTGTCCCAGCTGAACATTAACCTCCCGGATGAGGCGGTCATTGACAGAATCCTTCAGTCGCTCCCACCCAGCTACAAGAGCTTTGTGATGAACTACAATATGCAGGGGATGGTGAAGACCATTCCTGAAGTATTTTCAATGCTGAAGTCAGCAGAGGTTGAGATCAAGAAAGAACATCAAGTGTTGATGGTCAATAAGACCACTAAGTTCAAGAAGGGCAAGGGCAAAAAGAACTTCAAGAAGGACGGCAAAGATGTTGCCGTGCCCGGTAAGCCAGTTGTCGGGAAGAAGTCAAAGAATGGACCCAAGCCTGAAACTGAGTGCTTTTATTGCAAGGGGAAGGGTCACTGGAAACGAAACTGCCCCAAATACTTAGCAGACAAGAAGGCTGGCAACACTAAAGGTATATTTGATATACATGTAATTGATGTGTACCTTACCAGTACTCGTAGTAACTCCTGGGTATTCGATACCGGTGCCGTTGCTCACATTTGTAACTCACAGCAGGAGCTGCGGAATAAGCGGAGACTGGCGAAGGACGAGGTGACGATGCGCGTCGGGAATGGTTCCAAGGTTGATGTGATCGCCGTCGGCACGCTACCTCTACATTTACCTACGGGATTAGTTATGAACCTCAATAATTGTTATTTAGTGCCAAGTTTGAGCATGAACATTGTATCTGGATCTCGTTTAATACGAGATGGCTACTCATTTAAATCCGAGAATAATGGTTGTTCTATTTATATGAGAGATATGTTTTATGGTCATGCCCCGATGGTCAATGGTTTATTCTTGATGAATCTCGAACGTAATGTTACACATATTCATAGCGTGAATACCAAAAGATGTAAAGTTGATAACGATAGTCCCACATACTTGTGGCACTGCCGCCTTGGTCACATTGGTGTCAAGCGCATGAAGAAGCTCCATGCTGATGGACTTTTAGAGTCTCTCGATTATGAATCATTTGACACATGCGAACGATGCCTCATGGGCAAAATGACCAAGACCCCATTCTCCGGAACAATGGAGCGAGCAACCAACTTGTTAGAAATCATACATACCGATGTGTGCGGTCCAATGAGCGTTGAGGGTCGTGGAGGATATCGTTATGTTCTCACTCTCACTGATGACCTGAGTAGATATGGGTATGTCTACTTAATGAAACACAAGTCTGAGACCTTTGAAAAGTTCAAGGAATTTCAGAATGAGGTAGAGAATCAACGTGACCGAAAGATAAAATTCCTATGATCAGATCGTGGAGGAGAATACTTAAGTCACGAATTTGGTACACACTTAAGGAAATGTGGAATCGTTTCACAACTCACGCCGCCTGGAACACCTCAGCGTAACGGTGTGTCCGAACGTCGTAATCGCACTCTATTGGATATGGTGCGATCTATGATGTCTCTTACCGATTTACCGCTATCATTTTGGGGATACGCTCTAGAGACAGCTACATTCACTTTAAACAGGGCACCGTCTAAATCCGTTGAGACGACACCGTATGAATTATGGTTTGGGAAGAAACCTAAGCTGTCGTTTCTAAAAGTTTGGGGATGCGATGCTTATGTCAAGAAACTTCAACCTGAAAAGCTCGAACCCAAGTCGGAAAAATGCGTCTTCATAGGATACCCTAAAGAAACCATTGGGTATACCTTCTACTTAAGATCTGAGGGCAAGATCTTTGTTGCCAAGAACGGATCCTTTCTGGAAAAGGAGTTTCTCTCGAAAGAAGTAAGTGGGAGGAAAGTAGAACTCGATGAAGTACTACCTCTTGAACGGGATAGTAGTGCAGCTCAGGAAGATGTTCCTGTGATGCCTACACCAACTGAAGAGGAAAATAATGATGATGATCAAGGTACTTCGGATCAAGTTGCTACTGAACTTCGTAGGTCCACAAGGACACGTTCCGCACCAGAGTGGTACGGCAACCCTGTCCTGGAAATCATGTTGTTAGACAACGGTGAACCTTCGAACTATGAAGAAGCAATGGCGGGCCCAGATTCCAACAAATGGCTAGAAGCCATGAAATCCGAGATAGAATCCATGTATGAAAACAAAGTATGGACTTTGACTGACTTGCCCGATGATCGGCGAGTGATAGAAAACAAATGGATCTTTAAGAAGAAGACGGACGCGGATGGTAATATTACCGTCTATAAAGCTCGACTTGTCGCTAAGGGTTATCGACAAGTTCAAGGGATTGACTACGATGAGACATTCTCTCCCGTAGCGAAGCTGAAGTCCGTCCGAATCATGTTAGCAATTGCCGCATACTATGATTATGAGATATGGCAGACGGACGTCAAAATGGCATTCCTTAATGGGCATCTTAAGGAAGAACTGTATATGATGCAGCCGGAGGGTTTTGTCGATCCTAAGAATGCTAACAAAGTATGCAAGCTCCAGCGATCCATTTATGGGCTGGTGCAAGCATCTCGGAGTTGGAACATTCGCTTTGATGAGATGATCAAAGCGTTTGGGTTTATGCAGACTTATGGAGAAGCCTGCGTTTACAAGAAAGTGGGTGGGAGCTCTGTAGCATTTCTCATATTATATGTAGATGACATACTTTTGATGGGAAATGATATAGAACTTTTGGACAGCATTAAGGCCTACTTGAATAAGTGTTTTTCAATGAAGGACCTTGGAGAAGCTGCTTATATATTAGGCATCAAGATCTATAGAGATAGATCAAGACGCCTCATAGGTCTTTCACAAAGCACATACCTTGATAAGATTTTGAAGAAGTTCAAAATGGATCAGTCCAAGAAGGGGTTCTTGCCTGTATTGCAAGGTGTGAGATTGAGCTCGGCTCAATGCCCGACCACGGCAAAAGATAAAGAAGAGATGAGTGTCATCCCCTATGCTTCAGCCATAGGATCTATTATGTACGCCATACTGTGTACCAGACCTGATGTAAACCTTGCCGTAAGTTTGGTAAGCAGGTACCAAAGTAATCCCGGCAAGGAACACTGGACAGCGGTCAAGAATATCCTAAAGTACCTGAAAAGGACAAAGGACATGTTTCTCGTTTATGGAGGTGACGAAGAGCTCGTCGTAAAGGGTTACGTCGACGCTAGCTTCGACACAGATCTGGATGACTCTAAGTCACAAACCGGATACGTGTATATGTTGAATGGTGGAGCAGTAAGCTGATGCAGCCGCAAGCAGAGCGTCGTGGCGGGATCTACATGTGAAGCGGAGTACATGGCAGCCTCGGAGGCAGCGCATGAAGCAATTTGGGTGAAGGAGTTCATCACCGACCTAGGAGTCATACCCAATGCGTCGGGGCCGATCAAACTCTTCTGTGACAACACTGGAGCTATTGCCCTTGCCAAGGAGCCCAGGTTTCACAAGAAGACCAGGCACATCAAGCGTCGTTTCAACTCAATTCGTGAAAATGTTCAAGATGGAGACATAGATATTTGCAAAGTACATACAGATCTGAATGTCGCAGATCCGTTGACTACACCTCTCTCGCGAGCAAAACATGATCAACACCAGAACTCTATGGGTGTTCAATTCATCACAATGTAACTAGATTATTGACTCTAGTGCAAGTGGGAGACTGTTGGAAATATGCCCTAGAGGCAATAATAAAAGGATTATTATTATATTTCCTTGTTCATGATAATTGTCTTTTATTCATGCTATAACTATATTATCCGGAAATCGTAATACACGTGTGAATACATAGACCACAATACGTCCCTAGTAAGCCTCTAGTTGACTAGCTCGTTGGTCAACAGATAGTCATGGTTTCCTGACTATGGACATTAGATGTCGTTGACAACGGGATCACATCATTAGGAGAATGATGTGATGGACAAGACCCAATCCTAAGCATAGCACAAGATCGTGTAGTTCGTTTTGCTACAGCTTTTCCAATGTCAAGTATCTCTTCCTTAGACCATGAGATCGTGTAACTCCCGGATACCGTAGGAGTGCTTTGGGTGTACCAAACGTCACAACGTAACTGGGTGACTATAAAGGTGCACTACAGGTATCTCCGAAAGTGTTTGTTGGGTAGACACGGATCGAGACTGGGATTTGTCACTCCGTATGATGGAGAGGTATCTTTGGGCCCACTCGGTAATGCATCATCATAATGAGCTCAAAGTGACCAAGTGTTTGGTCATGGGATCATGCATTACGGTACGAGTAAAGTGACTTGCCGGTAACGAGACTGAACGAGGTATTGGGATACCGACGATCGAGTCTCGAGCTTGTAACGTACCGATTGACAAAGGGAATAGTATACGGGGTTGCTTGAATCCTCGACATCGTGGTTCATCCGATGACATCATCGAGGAGCATGTGGGAGCCAGCATGGGTATCCAGATCCCGCTGTTGGTTATTGACCGGAGAGCCGTCTCGGTCATGTCTGCGTGTCTCCCGAACCCGTAGGGTCTACACACTTAAGGTTCGGTGACACTAGGGTTATTAGGAAGACTCGTATGTGATTACCGAATGTTGTTCGCAGTCCCGGATGAGATCCCAGACGTCACGAGGAGTTCCGGAAGGGTCCGGAGGTAAAGATTTATATATGGGAAGTTGTCATGCGGACACCGGAAAGTTTCGGGGGCATATCGGTATTGTACCGGGGCCACCAGAAGGGTTCCGGGGGTCCACCGGGAGGGGCCACCCTCTTAGTGGGCCACATGGGCCGCGTGGGGGCAGGGAACCAGCCACTGGAGGGCTGGGCGCCCCCCCCCCTCCTTGGTCCCATGCGCCTAGGGTTGGGGGGAACCTTAGAGGGGGCGCCCCCCTTTGCTTGGGGGGCAAGTCCCCCCTCCCTGGCCGCCGCCCCCCCTCTAGATCCCATCTAGAGGGGCCGGCCCCCCTTGCCCCTTCCCCTATAAATAGAGGGGTGAGGGGAGGGCTGCAACACACAACCAAGGTGCAGCCCCTCCCCTCCCCAACACCTCTCCTCCTCCGTCACGAGCTTGGCGAAGCCCTGCCGGAGTACTGCTTCTCCACCAACACCACGCCGTCGTGCTGCCGTTGGAGCTGTCTTCCTCAACCTCTCCTTCCTCCTTGCTGGATCAAGACGGACGAGACGTTGTCCGTACCGTACGTGTGTTGAACGCGGAGGTGCTGTCCGTTCGGCACTTGGTCATCGGTGATCTGAATCACGTCGAGTACGACTCCATCATCACCCTTCCCTTGAACGCTTCCGCACGTGATCTACAAGTGGTATGTAGATGCAAACTCACTCCCTTGACTCGTTGCTTAGATGAACTCATTGATGGATCTTGGTGAAACCGTAGGAAAAATTTTAATTTTCTGCAACGTTACCCAACACCTACTAACCGGAGGCCCAACCCGTATTGCTGTTTTTTTGCCTATTTCAGTATTTCGAAGAAAAGGAATATCAAACGGAGTCCAAATGCAATGAAACCTTCGGGAGCGTGATTTTTGGAACGAACGTGACCCGGAGGACTTGGAGTGCAAGTCAAGAAGCAGCCAAGGCGGCCACGAGGGTGGAGGGCGCGCCCACCCCTGTAGGGCGCGCCCCTATCTCGTGGGCCCCTCGGGCGGCCACCGACCTACTTCTTCCTCCTATATATACCCACGTACCCCGAGAACATCAGAACAAGACACGAAAACCTAGTTCCACTGCCGTAACCTTTTGTATCCGCGAGATCCCATCTTGGAGCCTTCGCCGATGCTCCGCCGAAGGGGGAATCGACCATGGAGGGCTTCTACATCAACACCATAGCCCCTCCGATGAGTTGTGAGTAGTTTACCACAAACCTTCGGGTCCATAGTTATTAGCTAGATGGCTTCTTCTCTCTTTTTGGATCTCAATACCATGTTCTCCTCGATCTTCTTGGAGATCTATTCGATGTAACTCTTTTTGCGGTGTATTTGTCGAGATCCGATGAATAGTGGGTTTATGATCAAGTTTATCTATGAGAAATATTTGAATCTCCTCTGAATTCTTTTATGTATGATTGAGTTATCTTTGCAAGTCTCTTCGAATTATCAGTTTGGTTTGGCCTACTAGATTGATCTTTCTTGCAATGGGAGAAAAGCTTAGCTTTGGGTTCAGTCTTGCGGTGTCCTTTCACAGTGACAGCAGGGGCAGCAAGGCACGTATTGTATTGTTGCCATTGAGGATAAAAAGATGGGGTTTATATCATATTGCATGAGTTTATCCTTCTACATCACGTCATCTTTCTTAATGCGTTACTTTGTTCTTATGAACTTAATACTCTAGATGCATGCTGGATAGTGGTCGATGTGTGGAGTAATAGTAGTAGATGCAGGCAGGAGTCGGTCTACTTGTCGCGGACGTGATGCCTATATACATGATCATGCCTAGATAATCTCATAATTATTCGCTTTTCTATCAATTGCTCGACAGTAATTTGTTCACCCACCGTAATACTTATGCTATCTTGAGAGAAGCCACTAGTGAAACCTATGGCCCCCGGGTCTATCTTTTATCTTATAAGCTTTCAATCTACTTTTATTTGCATCTTTACTTTTCCAATCTATATTATAAAATACCAAAAATATATTTATCTTATCATACTATCTCTATCAGATCTCACTTTCACAAGTGGTCATGAAGGGATTGACAACCCCTTTATTGCGTTGGTTGCGAGTTCTTTGTTTGTTTGTGTAGGTGCATGGGACTTTTGAGGAGCCTCCTACTGGATTGATACCTTGGTTCTCAAAAACTGAGGGAAATACTTATGCTACTATTGTTGCATCACCCTTTCCTCTTCAAGGAAAACCAACGCACGCTCAAGACGTAGCAAGAAGGATCTCTGGCACTGTTGCTGAGGAGGTCTTTGCTCAAGTCAAGACATACCAAGTACCCATCACAAACTCATCTCCCTCGCATTTACATTATTTGCCATTTGCCTCTCGTTTTCCTCTCCCCCACTTCACCCTTGTCGTTTTATTCGCCCTCTCTTTCCCAATCTCCTCTCTTTCGCTTGCCCTCTTCTACTTCCTTGCTTCTGTTTGCCGTTATGTCTGAAATTGGGGAGATTATCGTTGATATGGACAATAATGATAACATGGAAAATTCTGATGCTCCTGCTGAAGAACCCCCTATCTTGCATACTAAAAAGTTTCGAATCGGTAGTGGAAACATTATTTGAAAAGGTGTTATTCAAGATTTATTTACTTGTGCCGGTGCTTTACCTTCTATGGGTGGTTCTATTCTTCATAGAACTAGTAGTCTTGCGGATGTTGTCGCTATGCTTGTAGTTGATCTTGAAAGACAATTTATGCATATGCATCCTTGCATACAAAGAATTTTCCTAGAATTTTCTAATATTGAGCATTCTTCTATTAAGCGCGTTGTTACCATCATTTTGGCTCATGAGTTTAGATTTATAATAAGATAGGCCAAAGAAATCTCTGCGCACTATAGGGTGGACGTCGGTCGTCCTCCCATAGAAGCGATCCTCTTCGATCAAGAGGAAATTAGGCGTTTTCAATCTTTGGACTATGTTGCTTTTAATGAAAACCTTAGAAAAAAGTTCCTACCAATGTCCTAGTTGATAGAATTTCCAAACTTAATAATGATTTTGCTCTTCGAAACAATGAGCTAGGATACTCTCTTGAGTATAGGCTCACGAAATTCTGCCAAAAGAATGCTTATAATGATGAATTAGTTGTGCAATATGAAGGGCCAAAGGAGGAACCCATTCCTCCTGTGATTGATCTTGGGGAATTTTGTCCCATTAAATTTACCCCTTTTGATTACTTTTGCTTGCCTCAAAGAAAACTTTCTGTTGAATGTAGAGAATATGAGATGAGGTTTCAAGATCTATCTTATTATTATGGCACTACTTAGATCTATCCTCGCTTTTATGCCTAGCTAGGGGCGTTAAACGATAGCGCTAGTTGGGAGGCAACCCAACTTTATTTGTGTTTTTTGTTTTTGTTTCTATTTAGTAATAAATTTTGCATCTACCTTCTGTTTAGATGCTTTTTTATGTTTTAATTACTGTTTGTGCCAAGTAGAACCTATAGGATAACCTATGGTGATAGTTAATTTGATTCTGCTGAAAAACAGAAACTTTGCACGCACGAAATTAGTTTTGTTAAATCACAGAAACGTGCTTTTACGTTGATTCTTTTTGTTGTAGATCAATAGATAAATGTTACAGGACTTCCTATTTTGGTAGGATTTGTAGAGTTCCAGGAGTATTCGTGGGTTACAGATTGCTACAGACTGTTCTGTTTTTGATAGATTCTGTTTTTTGTGTGTTGTTTGCTTATTTTGATGCATCTATGGCTAGTATTAAGTGGTATGAACCATAGAGAACTTGGAATACAGTAGTTTTAACACCAATATAAATAAAGAATGATTTCATTACAGTACCTTATGTGCTGATTTTGCTTTCTTTCACTAACGGAGCTTATGAGATTTCCTGTTGAGTTTTGTGTTGTGAAGTTTTTAAGTTTTGGGTAAAGATTTGATGGACTACGGAATAAGGAGTGGCAAGAGCCTAAGCTTGGGGATGCCCATGGCACCCCAAGATATTCAAGAATAGCAAAAAGCCTAAGCTTGGGGATGCCCCCGGAGTGCATCCGCTCTTTCGTCTTCGTTCATTGGTAACATTACTTGGAGCTATATTTTTATTCGCCACATGATATGTGTTTTGCTTGGAGCGTCGTGTATGATATTAGTTTTTGCTTTTTAGTTTACCACAATCATCTTTTCTATACACACGTTTTGGGAGAAGCCCACTTGATTAGAATTTATTAGAATACTCTATGTGCTTCACTTATATCTTTTGAGCTTGATAGTTTTTGCTCTAGTGCTTCACTTATATCTTTTAGAGCACGGCGGTGGCTTAATTTTGAAGCAACTGTTGATCTCTCATGCTTCACTTATATTATTTTGAGAGTCTCTTAGAACAGCATGGTATTTGCTATGGTTATAAAATTGGTCCTAGAATGGTAGGCATCCAAGTTGGGTATAATAAAAACTATCATAGAAAGTGAATTGGATGCTATGATCAATTTGATACTTGATAATTGTTTTGAGATATGGAGGTAGTGATATTAAAGTCGTGCTAGTTGGGTGATTATGAATTTAAAGAATGCTTGTGTTGAAGTTTGTGATTCCCGTAGCATGCACATATGGGAACCGCTTTGTGATGAAGTTGGAGCACAATTTTATTTATTGATTGTCTTCCTTATGAGTGGCGGTCGGGGACGAGCGATGGTCTTTTCCTACCAATCTATCCCCCTAGGAGCATGCGCGTAATACTTTGTTTTTGATGACTTGTAGATTTTTACAATAAGTATATGAGTTCTTTTGACTAATGTTGAGTCCATGGATTATACGCACTCTCACCCTTCCACCATTGCTAACCTCTCTTGTGTCGTGCAACTTTCGCCGGTACCATACACCCACCATATACCTTCCTCAAAACAGCCACCATACCTACCTATTATGGCATTTCCATAGCCATTCCGAGATATATTGCCATGCAACTTTCTATCGTTCCGTTTATATGACTTGCATCATCATTGTCATATTGCTCTTTGCATGATCATGTAGTTGACATCGTATTTGGGGCAAGGCCACCTTCATAATTTTCATACATGTCGCTCTTGACTCATTGCATATCCCGGTACACCACCGGAGGCATTCATATAGAGTCATATCTTGTTCTAAGTATTGAGTTGTAATCTTGAGTTGTAAGTAAATAAAAGTGTGATGGTCTTCATTATTAGAGCATTGTCCCAGTGAGAAAAGGATGATGGAGACTATGATTCCCCCACAAGTCGGGATGAGACTTCGGACTAAAGAAAGGCCAAAAAAAGGCCCAAAAGAAAGAAAAGAAAAAGAAGAAAAAAGAAGAAATATATATATATATATATGAGAGAAAAAGAGAGAAGGGACAATGCTACTATCCTTTTTACCACACTTGTGCTTCAAAGTAGCACCATGATCTTCATGATAGAGAGTCTCCTATGTTGTCACTTTCATATACTAGTGGGAATGTTTCATTATAGAACTTGACTTGTATATTCCGATGATGGGCTTCCTCAAAATGCCCTAGGTCTTCGTGAGCAAGCGAGTTGGATGCACACCCACTTAGTTTCTTTTGTTGAGCTTTCATACATTTATAGCTCTAGTGCATCCGTTGCATGGCAGTCCCTACTCACTCACATTGATATCTATTAATGGGCATCTCCATAGCCCGTTGATACGCCTAGTTGATGTGAGACTATCTTCTCCTTTTTGTCTTCTCCACAACCACCATTCTATTCCACATATAGTGCTATCTCCATGGCTCACGCTCATGTATTGTGTGAAAGTTGAAAAAGTTTGAGATTGCTAAAGTATGAAACAATTGCTTGGCTTGTCATTGGGTTTGTGCATGATTAAATACTTTGTGTGATGAAGATAGAGCAACAGCCAGACTATATGATTTTGTAGGGATAACTTTCTTTAGCCATGTTATTTTGAGAAGACATGATTGCCTTGATTAGTATGCTTAAAGTATTACTATTTCTTATGTCAATATGAACTTTTATTTTGAATCATTTGGATCTAAACATTCATGCCACAATAAAGAAAATTGCATTGAGAATTATGCTAGGTAGCATTCCACATCAAAAATTCCGTTTTATCATTTACCTACTCGAGGACGAGCAGGAATTAAGCTTGGGGATGCTTGATACGTCTCCAACGTATCTATAATTTTTGATTGTTCCATGCTATTATATTACCCGTTTTGGATGTTTATGGGCTTTACTTTACACATTTATATCATTTTTGGGACTAACCTACTAACCGGAGGCCCAACCCGTATTGCTGTTTTTTTGCCTTTTTCAGTATTTCGAAGAAAAGGAATATCAAACGGAGTCCAAATGCAATGAAACCTTCGGGAGCGTGATTTTTGGAACGAACGTGACCCGGATGACTTGGAGTGCAAGTCAAGAAGCAGCCGAGGCGGCCACTGATGGGGTTGTGTACCTAGGGTAGGATCATGGACCTGATCCAAGTAACTTACCCTAGGACATCCTTAGAAGAGGTCGCCTTCCAGTCGACCAACGAGGATTCACTCGACTGGCCTGAAGGACTCGACCACGAAGACTCACTCGACCACCAGGAGGTCAAGAGGCACTCTGCACTGCAACGGCCTATAATCAAGTAGAGTTTATGATAGTAAAGGCACTTTATGTGGGGCGTTACCAGTAACGCCCCAGACTTAACTCACCTTAAACCCTCTCCTGCGTGGGCTGGCTAGGGTCCTGGCGCACTCTATATAAGCCACCCTCCTCCACAGGCAGAGGGGTTCGGCACCTTGTAATTCATACATTCATAATCCACTCGACCGCCTCCGGGCTCCGAGACGTAGGGCTGTTACTTCTTCTGAGAAGGGCCTGAACTCGTACATCCTTTGTGCTTACAACCTCTCCATAGCTAGGACCTTGCCTCTCCATACCTACCCGCCACTCTACTGTCAGGCTTAGAACCACGACAGTTGGCGCCGACCGTGGGGCCGGTGTTTTAGCGATTTTGTGGAGAAGTTGCGATTCTTCCGAGTACTCTCATCATGGTGTCTGCTGGAGTTTTGGTCAAGGGTCAAGAGATCCGTCTCGGCACTCTCACCTTCATCGCCGACGACTCCGCATGGCTCCAGGAGGCTCCACTCGACGTAGACGCGCTCCCCGTCCGCGGTGCGACGCATTTTCGCGCATGTGTCTGCGGCGTTCTGCTGCGGCAACCGTCGACCCAGTATCGGTCGGCTCCTCCATCGTCCACCCTCCCGGTCTCCCACCAGCGCAAGCGCTCAGGCCGGTCGAGGCTTCAGCGATGGGTGAGTCACGCGGTGGCTCGCCAATCGGCCACTACACAAGTTGCGGCAATCGAGCCCAACGAATCTCTCTACGGCTTGTTCGATCAGTCGACTGGCTCCGGAGAGACTGCATCCGAGTGCGGAAGCAGTGATCCAGCGGCAGAAATCTTGATGGTCGACGGGCCCCACAGCCCTCCTCGCTTCGCCCGTGGTGGTGGAGCAGGTGACGGCGGCGACCCTGCACGAGACTACGAAGAGTACCAGCCCGAGCCACTCGACTCTCTGCAAAGAGAAGAGCTTCGCCGCAGGAACGAGGATCCCCTGCGTATTCCCATCGCAGGAGAAACCCCCGAGGCTCGTGCCTTGGAGGAGGCGCGTCTGGCCAATTTGGCCGAGCGCACTCGACTGGAGAACCTTCAGCGAGCACTCGACGAGCGCGCGCGGCAACGAGTTCCCGACACCAGTCGACGTCAACTCTTCCCGCCGACTCAGGTATATCAAACCCCAATTCAGAATTTAGCAGCTGCGACCCGTATAGCAGAGTCCATTCAGCCTTCGCAGTCGGAAGCTGGCAGAGGTTTGCTGCAGATCAGGGATCTGCTCCGGGCAGCAGGAGATCAGAATTCAGCCGTGTCTCAGTCGCGCAACAGAATTCATAGTCGATCTGTCACTGTGAATACGGTTCAGTCGGCTCACAGCCCCAGATCGCCTCCGCGGCGCGAAGGGCGTGAGAATTGGCGAGATCAATATGGCGATAGACTCGACCGAGATGATAGGCGTCGAGTGCCCTATTCCCCTCCGAGGGGTGGGTCTTACGCTCCTCGGCAGCCAGATGATAGGCGTCAGTACAGTACAGGGCGTAGGGTTCCAGTTGACCCCAGAGAGCCAGGCTTCGACGCGCGATCCATTATCGTGCAAGGGTTGGTCGACCGGAACAGAGCCCATCGAGGCGCACTCGACAGAGATGTACCCACGAGCAGTCGAGTACATGTTTCTGGTCCTGAATGTTTCAGCAGAGCTATCAGAGCCGCAGTTATCCCCCCCAATTTTAGGTTGGCAACAGGAGTCAGCAAGTTCACTGGTGAGTCTAAGCCTGAAACTTGGCTTGAAGACTACCGAGTGGCAGTTCAGATCGGTGGTGGGAACGACGAGGTGGCCATGAAGCATTTGCCCCTCATGTTGGAAGGTTCTGCCAGGGCATGGTTGACTCAATTACCTCCTAGCAGCATTTACACTTGGGAAGATCTGTCCCGAGTGTTCGTCAGAACATTTGAAGGGACTTGCAAGCGACCAGCGGGATTGACAGAGTTGCAAGTCTGCGTGCAGAAAACTAATGAGACTCTCAAAGAGTATATTCAGAGGTGGATCACTTTGCACCACACTGTGGAAAATGTCTCTGATCATCAGGTAGTATGCGCCTTCAAAGACGGCGTCAAGAACAGAGAACTGAGTTTGAAATTCGGTCGAACCGGTGACATGACCTTGAGTCGGATGATGGAGATTGCTACCAAGTACGCCAACGGCGAAGAAGAAGACCGACTCCGAAGCGGCAAGCACAAGCCGAGTCAGTCGGAAAAAGGAAACACCAGTCGGAAACAGAAGCGGAAGGCTGAACCAGCAGCTCCTGGAGAGGCTCTGGCCGTGACTCAAGGAAAGTTTAAGGGGAAACCAAAAGGATCCTGGAACCCCAAGAAGGTAAAGGATAAAGAAGGGAACGACGTGATGGATATGCCGTGTCACATTCACACGAAGAAAGATGAAGAGGGGAATATCATTTACCCAAAGCACACCACTCGCCAATGTCGACTCCTGATCTAGCAGTTTCAGGGAAAACAGTCTAAGGACAAGGAGAAGGAGTCGGACAAGGCCGAAGACAAAGAGGACAGTGAGGGAGGATATCCGCATATCAACTCCACTCTGATGATCTTTGCAGATGTGGAAAGCAGAAGTCGACTGAAAGTGATTAACCGAGAGGTGAACATGGTTGCCCCAGCAAAGGCAAATTATCTGAAGTGGTCTCAAACACCCATCACATTCGACCAATCTGATCACCCGACTCATATTGCCACCCCCGGGAGGCAAGCTTTGGTGGTCGATCCAGTTGTCGAAGGCACTCGACTGACAAAGGTGCTGATGGATGGTGGAAGTGGGCTGAACTTATTGTATGCAGACACATTGAAAGGTATGGGCATTTCGATGTCCCGACTGAGCACTAGTAACATGAGCTTCCATGGAGTTATACCAGGGAAGAAGGCCGAGTCACTCGGCCAGATAGCTTTGGACGTAGTGTTTGGTGATTCGAAGCATTTTCGCAAAGAAAAGTTGACGTTTGAGGTCGTGGATTTTCAAAGTGCATATCATGCCATTTTGGGGAGACCAGCCTATGCACGGTTCATGGCTCGACCATGTTACGTGTACCTCAAATTGAAGATGCCCGGTCCCAAAGGTGTGATCACTGTCACCGGTGATAGGAAAAAGGCAGAGGAGTGCTTTCAGAAGGGCTCCAAGATTGCCGATTCCCAAGTGACAGCGGTCGAGTTCGAAGAATACAAGCAAAACGCAGATCCGAGTGACTTGCTGCGATCCAAGAAGCCCGCCACAGAGTCTGCATTCCAGTCGTCCGGTGAGACGAAGCCTGTTCACATTCACCCGACCGACCCCGAAGCAGCTCCGACCCGCATCTCCACAACACTCGACCCAAAATAGGAAGAAGCGCTCATCCAGTTCCTCCGTGAGAACTGGGACATTTTTGCATGGAAGCCCGCTGACATGCCAGGTGTTCCCAGGGGACTGGCTGAGCATCGCCTAAGAGTCGACTCGTCTGCAAAACCAGTCAAAGAGCATCTTCGGCGGTCCGCCGTCCAGAAGAGAAAGGCCATCGGTGAAGAAGTGGCTCGACTGTTGGCGGCAGGATTTATCCGAGAGATATACCACTCCGAGTGGCTCGCTAATGTCGTCATGGTTCCTAAGAAGGACAAGTCGCTCCGAATGTGCATTGATTTCAAGCACATCAACCGGGCCTGCCCGAAAGATCACTTTCCTCTCCCTTGCATAGATCAAATTGTTGACTCGACCGCGGGATGCGAGAGGTTGTCTTTTTTAGATGCTTACTCCGGGTACCACCAGATCCGTCTGTACGGGCCCGATGAGGTAAAAACAGCTTTCATCACTCCATTCGGGTGCTTCTGCTATATCACCATGCCATTCGGCCTCAAGAATGCCGGAGCCACATTTATGCGAATGATTCAGAAGTGTCTACTCACCCAAATCAGTCGGAATGTGGAAGCTTATATGGATGATATTGTTGTCAAGTCACGAAAAGGTTCCGACCTGCTCGCTGACCTCGCCGAAACATTTGCCAACCTCAGAAGGTATGATATCAAGCTCAATCCATCAAAGTTCACATTTGGAGTTCCTGGTGGCAAGTTACTCGGTTTTCTCGTTTCCGAACGGGGAATCGACGCTAACCCAGAGAAGATTGGCACTATTCTCCGAATGAAACGCCCTGTGCGAGTGCACGATGTCCAGAAGCTTACTGGATGCTTGGCCGCATTAAGTCGATTCATCTCACGACTCGGTGAAAAGGCACTGCCTCTTTACCGACTGATGAAGAAGGCTGACAAGTTCGAGTGGACTCCAGAAGCTGATGCAGCGTTTGCCGAGCTAAAAGCTCTGCTCTCCACCCAGCCGGTGCTTGCTGCTCCAATCAGCAAAGAGCCTCTGTTGCTCTACATCGCAGCCACAGGACAAGTCGTCAGTACTGTGCTAACGGTCGAGCAGGAAGAAGAAGGAAAAGCTCTCAAAGTTCAGCGCCCCCTACACCCAGCGGGTGCTTGCTGCTCCAATCAGCAAAGAGCCTCTGTTGCTCTACATCGCAGCCACAGGACAAGTCGTCAGTACTGTGCTAACGGTCGAGCGGGAAGAAGAAGGAAAAGCTCTCAAAGTTCAGCGCCCAGTGTATTATTTGTCTGAAGTCTTGACTCCATCCAAGCAGAGATATCCTCATTATCAGAAGCTTGTGTATGGAATATACATGACCACAAAGAAGGTTGCTCATTATTTCTCTGACCATTCCATCACAGTCGTCAGCGACGCTCCACTATCAGAGATTTTGCACAACAGAGATGCAACTGGTCGAGTGGCCAAATGGGCGATTGAACTTCTTCCCCTTGATATCAAGTTTTGAGGCAAAGAAAGCCATTAAGTCCCAGGCGATAGCAGATTTCCTCGCCGAGTGGATTGAACAACAGCAGCCGACTGAAGTTCACTCGGAGCATTGGACCATGTTTTTCGATGGCTCTAAGATGTTGAATGGTTCCGGTGCTGGGGTTGTCCTGGTTTCCCCCAGAGGAGATAAGCTCAGATATGTGCTCCAGATTCACTTTGATTCCTCCAACAATGAGGCAGAATATGAGGCCCTCCTATATGGGTTGCGCATGGCCATTTCACTCGGCGTCCGTCGCCTAATGGTCTATGGCGACTCGGATTTAGTGGTCAATCAGGTGATGAAAGAGTGGGACGTGAGAAGCCCAGCCATGACTGGATACTGCAGTGCAGTGAGGAAGCTGGAGAAGAAGTTCGAGGGGTTGGAGCTCCATCATATACCCCGACTGAAAAATCAAGCAGCTGATGATCTAGCAAAGATATGTTCCAAGAGAGAAGCCATTCCGAGTGGTGTGTTCTTGGAGCATATACACACTCCGTCAGTCAAAGAAGATCCTTTCACCGAAGAAACTCCGCAGCCCAAGAGCGCCACAGATCCGACTGAAGTTGAAGTCCCAGCGGTGGTCGACTTGATCATGGAGGTTTTGGTGGTCATTCCTGACTGGACGATTCCGTATGTCGCATATATCTTGAGGAAAGAGCTTCCGGAGGATGAGGATGAGGCTCGACAGATCGTCCGTCGATCTAAGGCCTTTACCATAATCAAAGGACAATTATACAGAGAAAGCGCGACTGGAGTCGGTCAGAAGTGCATAACACTAGAAGAAGGTCGACTCATCCTCAATGATATTCACTCGGGGACCTGTGGTCATCATGCGTCCTCTCGGACCATCGTGGCCAAAGCATACCGAGCCGGATTTTACTGGCCCAAGGCGAATGAGATGGCAAAAGAGATAGTAGATAAGTGCGAGGGATGTCAGTTCTACTCGAATATGTCGCACAAGCCTGCGTCAGCTTTGAAGACCATCCCACTCGTCTGGCCTTTTGCAGTTTGGGGGCTGGACATGATCGGTCCTTTGAGAACAGGACGAAGTGGCTTCACGCATGTACTGGTGGCAGTCGACAAGTTCACCAAGTGGATCGAGGCTAAACCAATCAAGAGCCTTGACACCGGTACTGCTGTTAGCTTCATCAGGGAACTAATATTCAGATATGGAGTCCCGCACAGCATCATTACGGATAATGGGTCGAACTTTGACTCAGAGGAATTCAGAGCTTTCTGCGACTCCCAGGGCACACGGGTCGACTACGCATCAGTCGCCCATCCGTAGTCGAATGGACAAGCAGAGCGAGCTAATGGACTGATTCTCAAGGGACTGAAGCCTCGACTGATGCGTGATCTCAAACACGCGGCTGGAGCTTGGGTCGACGAACTTCCATCTGTACTCTGGGGACTGCGGACCACGCCTAATCGGTCGACCGGAAGAACTCCATTCTTCTTGGTCTATGGAGCTGAAGCAGTCTTGCCGAGTGATCTTCTCCACAATGCTCCTCGAGTTGAAATCTACAACGAAGCAGAAGCTGAACAAGCGCGGCAGGACGCAGTCGACCTTTTGGAGGAAGAAAGGGAGATGGCTCTGATCCGATCGACCATCTACCAACAAGTTCTGTGCCGTTTCCACGCCCGAAATGTGAGAGGTCGAGCCTTCCAGGAAGGGGATTTGGTTCTCTGAGTGGATCAGCACAAACCACACAAGCTTGCTCCTTCTTGGGAAGGCCCCTTCATCGTCACCAAGGTTCTCCACAACGGGGCGTACCATCTTTACAACGTTGAGCATAATATCGACGAGCCCCGAGCTTGGAACGCGGAGCTACTCCGCCCATTTTACACTTAAGTTTTATCACTCGGATGAGTTGCAATAAAGTGTCATAGTTCCTCCACAATATCTGTCACTTTTTATTTTTATTTTCCAATAAAATTCCCCTCAGTGGGTGACTTAGTTGCGAATCCGTTTCGCCTAAGTTTGTAAAAATCCTACCGAGTGGTGAGCCAGACTCCCACTCAGAGGCTTAGCTGCGAATCCGTTTCGCCTAAGTTATCAAAATCCTGCCGAGTGAAGAGCAATCCTCTCACTCGGGGGCTTAGCTGCAGCCATGTGCTCGTCTAAGTTATCAAAATCCTACCGAGTGGTAAGCCAGCCTTCCACTCAGAGGCTTAGCTGCAGCCTCGTGCTCGCCTAAGTTATAAAAATCCTACCGAGTGAAGAGCAACCCTCTCACTCGGGGGCTTAGCTGTAGTCCAAGCACTCGCCTAAGTTATAAAAATCCTACCGAGTGAAGAGCAACCCTCTCACTCGGGGGCTTAGCTGCAGTCCAAGCACTCGCCTAAGTTGTAAAAATCCTACCGAGTGGTGAGCCAGGCTCCCACTCGGAGGCTTAGCTGCGAATCCGTTTCGCCTAAGTTATCAAAATCCTACCGAGTGGTAAGCCAGCCTTCCACTCGGAGGCTTAGCTGCAGCCTCGTGCTCGCCTAAGTTATAAAAATCCTACCGAGTGAAGAGCAATCCTCTCACTCGGAGGCTTAGCTGCAGCCTCGTGCTCGCCTAAGTTATCAAAATCCTACCGAGTGGTAAGCCAGCCTTCCACTCGGAGGCTTAGCTGCAGCCTCGTGCTCGCCTAAGTTATAAAAATCCTACCGAGTGAAGAGCAACCCTCTCACTCGGGGGCTTAGCTACAGTCCAAGCACTCGCCTAAGTTGTGAAAATCCTACCGAGTGAAGAGCAACCCTCTCACTCGGGGGCTTAGCTGCAGCCCTGTGCTCGCCTAAGTTACAAAAATCCTACCGAGTGAAGAGCAACCCTCTCACTCGGGGGCTTAGCTGCAGTCCAAGCGCTCGCCTAAGGTATAAAAACCCTGCCAAGTGGAGAGCAACCCTCTCATTCGGAGGGCTTAGCTGCAGCCCAGTGCTCGTCTAAGTGGACTAAAGAATAAGTCGATTGCAGCACAGGCACCTTGCTTTGAACCTGCAAAAGACATTCCGAGCCGAAGGCAATCGTATTCAAGCACCAAATCCAAGTTTGAATCGACATCTAAAGGAACCGAAAGTGCTCAGGCGTCAAGCCTGTTAAGGTTTGTCGGTTACAATTTCACTCGGCATACCGAGGCAAATTTAAAGCGTCGAGCCAGAAGAAGTTTTTTACCCCTCCTGTGGAGGGCTAGAAGGTGCAACACATTCATCAAGGTCAATCCCGTCGGCGATCCGAGTGGCAGCTGCAAGGAAAGTTTCCATAAAGGATCTGAAGTCGTGCTTCTTGGTATTGGCCACCCGAAGGGCCGCCAGCTTCTCTTCTCGCGCATCTTTGCAGTGGACTCGGGCCAGACACAGAGCGACATCTGCACCACACCGAGCCGAGGACTTCTTCCACTCCTGCACTCGACCAGGGATCGTGTTCAAGCGGGCCATCAGCGACTCAAGGTCATTCTGAAGTGTCTCCTCAGGCTAGAGCGTCGAGTCGATGCGAGATGTGGCGGCCTTCAGCCTTGCGAGATAGTCCACGACAGCTGCAACACGAGACTCCAGTCGGAAAACATCCATGGCAACTTCGTCGTTCACCGGAGAATTGACGGGGTCAAGGTTTGGCTCCAGTCGGCTGGTTTCTTCTTCAAAGTTTTGACAAAATTCTGCAAGGGTGATCACTAAGTCAAGGAGATAGTCGAATGGAAAAAGCCACAATTGGAAATATTTGCCAAACATGGAGGTCTACCTTCAAGCATAAGGAACAACTTCTTGGCAAGGCCACTCAGGAAGGCCTCCAGTTCAGTTTTCTTCTCAGTCAATTTGCTGACTTGGTCGGTCAGGGCAGCTTTGTCAGTTTTCAGTCGACTGACCTCCTTGTTGGCAATCCCAAGAGCAGCTTTCAGATTGGTATTGTCTTGTTCGAGCTTGGTGACTGAAGCTAACTTCTCGTCAGCAAGCTTGATCTTCTCAGCTAGCTCAAGGTCTTTCTTCTGCTGGGCCTCCCTTACCTTACCTGCAAGTTACAGCAAGATCAGATGCTGAAACAAGCAAGGGGAAAAGCAGTCGTCAGGGTCTCACCAAACATACCTTCGATCTCCTCCTTTGCCTTTGTCAGCTTCTCCTGAACCAGCTTCAAGCTCAGCTCGACTTGAGTATGTTTTTGTTCCAGCTCTGAGTAGCGAGCCACAAGATCACAGGAGTTCTGTGAAGAACCAATCGACTAAATGTCAAATATAATTCACTTCCGAGTGAAAAAGGGATAAACACACGTTTCTAAGACTACAGCCAAATACAAGCATTCGACCGTAGTCTCGGGGACTACACCCAGTGGGTGCACTCAGCGTGCCCCCACTAATCCTGTTGAAGACAAAGTCGACCAGTCGACCTCAAAAAAAAAGAGAGATGCATTCTCTAAGACTGTGATCAACTGCAAGCAGTCGACCACAGTCTCGGGGACTACACCCAGTGGGTGCACTCAGCGTGCCCCCACCGGTTTGTGAAATCCAGTCGACATAGTCGACTGAAAGAAAAATTGACGTCATAAAGCCTAAAGCCGACTGCCAGCAGTCGACCTTAGCCTTGGGGACTACACCCAGTGGGTGCACTCAGCGTGCCCCCACCGGTTTGTGAAGTCCAGTCGACCAGTCGACTGACAGAAAGATTGACATCATAAAGCCTAAGGCCGACTACCAGCAGTCGACCTTAGCCTTGGGGACTACACCCAGCGGGTGCACTCAGCGTGCCCCCGCTAACACGGAGTTTATTCGACACACCCAGTGGGTGACTAATATAAATTCCGGAAAAGAAAAGTTTTTGGTAGCATATCCAACAGAACAAACAGCGGTCGATTGACCTGGACATTGCTTTGGAGGGCAGAACTGGCGTCATAAGCTGCCTGGCTCGCGTCCCGGATGGTCTTCAGCTGCTCCATCATGAGTCCCGCCTGGCGTATTGCCTGCTTCGCTGCGCCAGCTTGGTCCTCTGGGACGTGGTGCGTCGTAAAGAGGGAGGGCTGCTGAGCACTCGTCAGTGGATTTGCGAAGGACACCGTGTGTCGAGTGGTGTTCCCTTCCTCCACAGTCAGAATCTCAGGCGCCGTCACATCCTGAGGTACCTTACTGGCGGACGCTTTCCGACTCCTCCTGCGTGTCAGTGGTTCTTCATCCTCGTCGTCGTCAGGGAGATTGATAACAGTGTTGGGTGGAGCTGCGGAGAAGGATCAGGATCAGAGATCGCGAGTCAGTCGACTAAGAACGGTGTTAAGAACACAGTACCTGGATTCGAAGTTGCTGCATCCTCCATCTCGTGGTCATCAGCCCGGGCCGAGGTCTCAGAAGTAGCAGCACTGCAACTCCAAAGGATCAGTCGACTAACTTCAGCGTCGACCAGAGATAAAGTTCGCACAGAATAAGAAAATATGAGCAGCACAATTACCCTGATATGGTGGGGATGGACACCTTCATCTCCGGCAGGAGCTTGGTCGGCTTTGGCGGAGCCCCCCTAGGCTGCTTCGGCGCCTTTTCCGTCGGCGCTGGAGAAGTGGTCCTAGGGCGCTTGGTCGACTGCGTCGCAACCCCCTTGCCACGTTCAGTCGAAGGGTCGTGGACGAGCTTCGACCGCCTTTCCGAGTGCGGTGGCACGACCTCCTCCTCTTCCTCCTCGTCTTCGACGTCATCATCATCGCCGTCGTCATCATCATCGTCGTCGTCGTCCCCTGCAACGTCCGAGTCCCATTCCTCCTCGTCCTGGCTCTCGCCCCCACTCGCCTCACCCTCCTCAGTCGGAGTTTGTGCCCTATTGGGCATCGAGTACAGCTCGGTGAGGGCCTAGCAGATATCAAGACAATGATCAGTCGACCAGTCGGCAGAGTAAACAGAGATGAATGCGACAAGAATGCAGTGGAGAGCAGGGCAAGTGTACCTTATTTGGATCACTGTTGTGGTCGAGTGGAGGAATCCTTCTGGCTCCGCGTGGGTTGTCCTTGTTTCCGGTGACAGCTACCATCCATCTTTCCAGAGTGACATCGTCGACTGCTTCTGGATGGACTCTAGTCTCGTCTTCGGTCCCACAGTACAACCACATGCAGTGGCTCCGGAACTGGAGAGGCTGGATGCGACGCCTGAGGAAAACCTCCAGGAGGTCCATGCCCGTCACTCCCTCCCGAACCAACTGCACCACGCGCTCCATCAACATCTTCACGTCAGCTTTCTCCTCCAGAATCAGCTTCAGAGGGGAAGGCTTGCTCACTCGGTCCATGGTGAACGGAGGGAGTCCACTCGACTGCCCTGGCGTCGACTGGACCTGGCAGTAGAACCAAGTCGACTGCCAGCCTCTGACGGACTCGGGAAAGGTCATGGGCGGGAAGGTGCTCTTATTCCTCACCTGAATCCCCAGGCCTCCGCACATTTGGACGACTCGGGTTCTCTCATCACCTGGGCTCGCCTTCTTCACGGTCTGAGATCGACACGTGAATATATGTTTGAACAAACCCCAGTGCGGTCGACAGCCCAAGAAACCCTCACACATGGACACGAACGCGGCAAGATAGGCAATGGAGTTTGGGGTAAAGTGGTGGAGCTGCGCTCCGAAGAAGTTCAAAAAGCCACGAAAGAAAACACTCGGTGGCAAGGAAAACCCGCGATCAACATGGGTGGCCAAAAGCACACACTCACCCTCTTCTGGCTGGGGCTGCCACTCCTTCCCCGGAAGCCTCGCAGCTCCGTGGGGGATCAAGCCCTCGTTGGCCATGTCGAGGAGGTCATTCTCCGTGATGGTCGACTGGATCCAGTCTCCTTGGACCCAGCCCTTCGGCAGGCGGGATCTGGACGAGGACCCTCCGCGGCTGGTGGATCTTCCTTTCGCCTTCTCCGATGCTGACGCCTTCTTTGCGCGCTCCAGCGCCGCCGTCTTCTCCTTGGCCATGGTCGCCGGCGAGATGCGCAAAGGGAAGTGGTGCGGGAGCGAGAGCGAGCATGCTGAGCAGGGTGGAAGGAAGCAGAGAGAGGGGAAGAATGCTAAGGCGCAGCACAGAAATCCTCGCCGGGCACATTTATAAGGTCCCTTCCGAGTGGATGACAGGTGGGCCCGGGCAATCTAATCATATCTGGAACAGTTATGCAGGCGGGATACGTGGCGAAAAAGGCGGCGCGGAGATCGAGGCGTCCATGCCCCGTCCCATCCGAACGCCGCGGTCCGCCCCGCTTCGCGCGCGCCCCAAAATTTCGCATCCCGCGGAATCCGCGAGCAACAAATCAGTTTGTCAGGCGCGGTGTTTCCGGCGATCCGTCGCTCGGAGATCGTCGAAGCCTGAAAGATCACTCGACGCAAAAACAGAATGGATCAAGTTGACTGAAGGCAATTTGTTTCCTGTCGACAAAGGGATTCTTTGGTCCAGAACAGCGCACAACCGGAGCACAAAGGTTAATCGGAAACGACATCAACTCCTTCTTCACTCGAAGCCTCGATCCATTCGGGGGCTAATGATGGGGTTGTGTACCTAGGGTAGGATCATGGACCTGATCCAAGTAACTTACCCTAGGACATCCTTAGAAGAGGTCGCCTTCCAGTCGACCAACGAGGATTCACTCGACTGGCCTGAAGGACTCGACCACGAAGACTCACTCGACCACCAGGAGGTCAAGAGGCACTCTGCACTGCAACGGCCTGTAATCAAGTAGACTTTATGATAGTAAAGGCACTTTATATGGGGCGTTACCAGTAACGCCCCAGACTTAACTCACCTTAAACCCTCTCCTGCGTGGGCTGGCTAGGGTCCTGGCGCACTCTATATAAGCCACCCTCCTCCACAGGCAGAGGGGTTCGGCACCTTGTAATTCATACATTCATAATCCACTCGACTGCCTCCGGGCTCCGAGACGTAGGGCTGTTACTTCTTCTGAGAAGGGCCTGAACTCGTACATCCTTTGTGCTTACAACCTCTCCATAGCTAGGACCTTGCCTCTCCATACCTACCCCCACTCTACTGTCAGGCTTAGAACCACGATAGCCACGAGGGTGGAGGGCGCGCCCACCCCTGTAGGGCGCGCCCCCTATCTCGTGGGCCCCTCGGGCAGCCACCGACCTACTTCTTCCTCCTATATATACCCACGTACCCCGAGAATATCAGAACAAGCCACAAAAACCTAGTTCCACCGCCATAACCTTTTGTATCCGCGAGATCCCATCTGGGAGCCTTCGCCGGCGCTCCGCCGAAGGGCGAATCGACCATGGAGGGCTTCTACATCAACACCATAGCCCCTCCGATGAGTTGTGAGTAGTTTACCGCAGACCTTTGGGTCCATAGTTATTAGCTAGATGGCTTCTTCTCTCTTTTTGGATCTCAATACCATGTTCCCCTCGATCTTCTTGGAGATATATTCGATGTAACTCTTTTTGCAGTGTGTTTGTCAAGATCCGATGAATTGTGGGTTTATGATCAAGTTTATCTATGAGAAATATTTGAATCTCCTCTGAATTCTTTTATGTATGATTGAGTTATCTTTGCAAGTCTCTTCGAATTATCAGTTTGGTTTGGCCTACTAGATTGATCTTTCTTGCAATGGGAGAAATGCTTAGCTTTGGGTTCAATCTTGCGGTGTCCTTTCCGAGTGACAGCAGGGGCAGCAAGGCACGTATTGTATTGTTGCCATCGAGGATAAAAAGATGGGGTTTATATCATATTGCATGAGTTTATCCCTCCACATCATGTCATCTTTCTTAATGCGTCACTCTGTTCTTATGAACTTAATACTCTAGATGCATGCTGGATAGCGGTCGATGTGTGGAGTAATAGTAGTAGATGCAGGCAGGAGTCGGTCTACTTGTCGCAGACGTGATGCCTATATACATGATCATGCCTAGATAATCTCATAATTATTCCTTTTCTATCAATTGCTCGACAGTAATTTGTTCAAACACCGTAATACTTATGCTATCTTGAGAGAAGCCACTAGTGAAATCTATGGCCCCCAGGTCTATCTTTTATCATATAAGCTTTCAATCTACTTTTATTTGCATCTTTACTTTTCCAATCCATATTATAAAATACCAAAAATATATTTATCTTATCACACTATCTCTATCAGATCTCACTTTCGCAAGTGGCCGTGAAGGGATTGACAACCCCTTTATTGTGTTGGTTGCGAGTTCTTTGTTTGTTTGTGTAGGTGCGTGGGACTTTTGAGGAGCCTCCTACTGGATTGATACCTTGGTTCTCAAAAACTGAGGGAAATACTTACGCTACTATTGCTGCATCACCCTTTCCTCTTCAAGGAAAACGAACGTAAGCTCAAGACGTAGCAATGCACGAGTTCCCGACAAGGCTCATATTTTTCATTAATATGCTGATCATACAAGTATAAGCCTTATAGAAAACAAACATAGACTCGAGAGATTACATTATTTGAATTAAATTTTGGCAAGTGCCTATAGGTTTAAGATTCAAAAAAGATAAGTGCCCCATGATGCCTTTCGCCTTGTCCATATCCTTTAGGAAGAGGTCGAGGAGGCCGGTGGCGGACCCAACTGGCATTCGGCGCCTCCCCAGGAAGAAACGAGAGGGAAGGCGCGGATGGTGACACTGCTGGAGTACCAGATGGAGGATGCGGAGTCACCAGCAAACACGGCTCATCAAAACGATCGTCCCCGAACTTTACGCGTCGTGGGTTGCCATCGCCATCCGCATCACTGCCACCTAAAGACCTTAGCATGATAGCCGCACCTGACACCATGCTCTCTGGTTTACCCCACAGAGAGCATGGTCATCCCCAATGGCCCTGACGTCAGAAACCACTACACGTCCCGAAGACGTGTATGGAAGCAAGAAGCCCTCCGACACGTCCAGAGGGTGATGCCCAGGGGGAGTCGGGTTCGCCTTTGTCAGAGTTGAACCCTTCCCGCGACTCCTCCTCAGTATCATGAAGGAATGAACAATGGGGAGCGACCGACTACCACGCTCCGCACCCACTACCGGCCTTGGCATGGTGTCGTTCACATCCCCTCCCACTAAAATCAAGGCTACAGGCGACCCGGCGACGAGCACACCAGAGTCGCCACCTCCAACATTGTCACCGCACCGTACGAACACCCCCCTTTGGATCCGTGAGAAGCTCTAAACTAAAGCCAGGGGCCTAGCCCCAGGCTCTTTTCTTCAACATAACCAGCAAGTGGTAGAGGACAGGAAGAAGGGGTGCAGAGATGGATGGCTCAGATCCCCCTTCTCTCCTCCTTTTATAGGCAGGCCAAGGAGGGGAGCCGCTCCCTCAACGAGCGACCGCCGTCCTCCTCCGCCAATTCAAGAAGGTCGGGCCCTCGCCCTAATGCTCTCCCACGCCATGCACCTTCGTTACTTATCCTACGCGATGCATGCAGCATACGTGGCTGAGGATAAGGGCGTGGTGGGAAGAGTGAATTGGCAGTTTCCACCCCGTGCGTTAAAGTCATTCACGGGCCATTACAAGAGTAGCCCCACCACCATTAGATTTACACGACCCACTGGAAAACGGGAACTGGCCTGGACTCGAGATTAATGAAGAAGCAAAGAAGACCTCAAGAGACCAGCCTCTTCAGCGCCCCTACCTGTGCACTTATGAGGGCCTACCCCAACGACGCTCGGCGGCACGATCAGGGCAGGCCCGGGGGTTCTGTCGGTGCAACAAACCCAGGGTCTGTTGCCCAGAATGTGCATAGGCATGGGAACAAGATTATGGCACTAGGCCATGCCAAAGTACGGGAGACCAAGATCTTCGAAGGACCAACAAGCAGAACAAGAGGACCAAGGCCAAGCCAGAGAAGTAAGATACCATTAGGAGAAAAGCCTCCGTTGCCTGGCAGATGAGCTCGACGAGGGCGGAGCCACCACCGGAAGAGAACATCCAAGACGTCCCGGCAGGGCCTGCCGGGACACACAGAGGGAAAAACAACCTCACCAACCACTCCGCCACGCCCCACGTCGTCAATCAATGCGGTGTCAAGCCGCAAAGTGATTAAGTGGCAGCCATTCGCCACATGACAGCCTCTTTCTACAGAAATACCTACAGATGACACCCTTCCTGCGAAGTGTCAAGCAAGCAGGCGTGAAGCTGCAAAATAGCCTTGCAAGGCTTGCCGGGCAAGCAACGATGTGACGTTGAGCAGTGCATTTAATGCGCCCTGTCATCATGCAGAGTTAGGTTGATAGCACTGTTTGCTATCTTATTAGTGCATAATGACTGATTTTGCCATTGTGGTGGCCCCTTAATCTATAAAAGGAGGCCCATGGCAACCCTAGAAAGGGGTTAGAAAGTTGAATACCCACACGCTCATACGCACGTAGCCACTATCGCCCCTGCCGGGCAAGTGTACTACGCTCCACCACCATTCTTCCACCATCAATCCACCAAAGCATAAGTAGGGTTTTTACGCCTCACAGCGGCCCGAACCTGGGTAAAATTGCCTATGTGATTTCTGCCGCGCTGCCCCACGCTCCTCTGCTCTTTGTGCAACGTGATATCCCCCCTGCCGAACCAGCAACGGACCCTTGGTCCCATATGTGGTCATGGTTTCCCGTGATAGGGACTCCCTCAATAGCCCCCGAACTTGCCTCCAATGCTGGTGCTTCACCATGTCTTGATATCTTGATGAACACGATGTCTCTGGCTTACGGGGTGAGTTCCTGTCCTTCTTTATATTTGACACAGTTTCCTTCAATCAGGTTCCAAGAGCTGCCTAGCATGAGTTCGCCCGTGTGATAATTGGGCAATGTTCAGAATCCAAACTTTCAGTGTTGCTTAGTCCCGAAGGCCAACTGTCCAAACGTACACAATGGCCCCGCTTGACAACTTTTCGGCGAAGCATCACGCCCGGTCATAAACATCGAAACATAGTGAAGGCCCGATCCATGGTTCAAGGCAGCTTCTCCATTGGCACTCTCCAAACGTAGGGATATGGTCAATGATTTGAATTCCCCCACTCGCGCATAACGCTATGAGCATATCGGGAAATGACGAGACCCGTGGCACAACTAAAGGACCGTTGGCCTTACTGTGGTTTATAAAATGGGAGCAGCTGTCCACATCAGTGTACGCCTTCTTCCTCCTCTCGCCCTTGCCTTCCCAATCTGTAGAGCTCCAGTGCCCCAAACCACCTCTTCGCGAACACTTCCTTCCTAGCCATCCCCTCAATTCTGTGATGGTCGGATCTAGCGCCAAGGGCAAGTGGGAGGCCTCGATCATCACCAACAACGATATTGAGGACCTGAAACATGTCGGCTGCTTGCCGGTCGATGTCGCACTCCGAGCCCCGGAGGAAGGTCAGGTTATAGCCACACCGCGGCCAGACAAGAGGGTGGTGTTCATCCCCCACTTCATTCAGGGACTGGGCTTCCCGCTCCACCCCTTTGTCACGGGGCTGATGATCTTCTACGGGCTGGATTTTCAAGATCTGGCTCCAGACTCTTTCCTGCACATCTCGGCCTTCATCGTCATCTGCGAGGCCTTCTTGCGAGTCTAGCTGCACTTCAGCCTATGGATAAAAGTCTTCAACATCAAGTCAAAGATAGTCTATAGCCAACAGGGGGACTGCGGCGAGGCGATGATCAACAAGCTTGCCCTGCTCAAGTGGCCGGAGGGCACATTCATAGAGACCGTTAAGGTCTGGCAGAAGGAGTGGTTCTACATTACTGAACCACGAGATGCGGCATCAACGGCGGCTCCCAAATTCAGATTCGGACCCCAGCGAGGCTAACTTCATGGACCAGGAAGGGTCTGGATTGGGGGTCTACTGTGGAGGTGGAGGCGCTGCAGAAGCGCATCTCCAACATGATAAAGGCAGGCGCCAAGCTGGCCAACGTGGTTCAGGTGATGCTCTGCCACCGCCTCCTCCCTTGTCAACAGAGGGCCACCCTGATGTGGTCTTACCAGCTTACATATCCGGTCACCGTACAATACTTCTACGGCACCACCCATGCTAAGCTATGTAAGGTGTTGTTTAAGCCTCAAAAGACGTGACGGCCAAGAAGGAGGACATCGGCCTCGACGCCGAACACCCCCCAAAGGAGGTAACGAAGTTCTATCCTCTCCGTGTTCATATGTTTGCACTTCTCCATATATTTAACTCTCTCTTTTGTCCCTTCTCAGGGATGGCTCAAGCAGGCCAAGAAGATCGACAGCCCAGCCCCACTGCCCAAAGACCCCCAGTCAACCCTGCTAGAGGAGATGCTGACCGTCCCACCATAGAAGGAAAAGATGAAGAAGAAGGTGTCGGGGCCAAGGAAGGCCTCCGCCCCAAAAGGCATCCGGACAACAAATCTGAAGACACCCAGACTCCCTCCGCCCAACAGGGGAGGAGGAAGAAGACGAGGAGGAGAGCGACCCCTCCCGTTCGAATAAGAGGGCAGCGTCTGACAACATAGAGGGGGAGGAGCCTCCTCATGCCCCCAAAGAAGTAGTGCAGGCCCAAGCTGGTCCTGCTCGACGATAGTTGGGACTTCGATGAGGAGTCCGTGGCATTCGAGAAGGTTCCAGAGAGGAACCCAAGGGTCAAGCCCCACGCCGAGAGGTATAAACCCGAATATACCTCAAATATTCATTTTTGTTAGTCCATTATTGGTCGAGTGAATGCGTTTTGTGTCGTAGCCACCGTGCGACCTCCCTACTGACCAAGTCTCAAAGGGGACCTCTCCGCCCCCTTCGGTCATTGGGGAGGCCGGGGAGGTGCTTTCCCAAAGGATCCCTCCCGTCTCGGACAAGGGAGGTGGTGGTGACAAGATCATGGCTGAGGTCAACACCTCGGTCACCAAAGACCAGGAGGAGGGATCCCTCCTGGTGAACAAAGAGGGAGAGCCCTGTCAATCCGAGCCACCCGAAAGACGGCTTCGGAGCCCCCAAGCCCCCTATAGGCGTCAATTCCGCCTTCCGCCGAAGGATGAGTCGGGGCCCCACCGCCAGCGCCGAACACCGGCAACCGAGTTGCGGCTGGGTAGCCGGAAGTGATGGAGGAGGCCTTGAACAAATCCTCTATCATCGCGGAGCACCGCACCCTAATGGTGTGTTGTTGCAAAGTATTCGATCCGTTAACAGCGGACTGAAGGAAGCTTTCGGTGGCCTCCTGACGGGGTTTGAGGTAAGCCATGTAATGTTTTTTCCACAAAGCGGATGTGTGAACAAAGTTATGTACCCCTTGTATATAGCAGCCCCCGAGACTCTATCAGGATTGAAAATCTTGGCAGAGGAATTTGAACTATGTGAGTTTGTTTTTATTATTGCAGGCCTTATCACTGGCGGCGGCCGTTAATGTTGTGATGCTGGAAGAGATGAATCGGAAGCTCAAAAGCTCCGATGAGGAGCCCGACCTTGTCAACAAGCGGTTCCACGAGGCACAAGGTTAGCCCAGTCGAGACTTTACCTTTTATCTTGTCGATCAAAGTATTCGGGATTATCCCTAAGCAAGAAGGTTCTTTAATCATGTTTGCTACCGCTAGTGCGGAGGTCGAGGGCCACTGGGCCAAATTGAAGAAGGCCGAGGAGGCGGCCGAACAGAAGGCTACGGCCGAGCATGCGGCCGCCAAACTCAAGACAGTGAAAACCATGAGTGGGAAGCACGATGCCAGAGTGGCTGAAGTGCAGCAAGAGCTCAAGGATGTCATCACTAAATGTGAGGACCTTGAGCAGAAGAATAAAGATCAGGCCTCTGAGTTGTCCAAGGTGAAGCAGGAGGTCCAAGAGGCAAGGACAGAGACACGGGGTGCCCGCGAAGAGCTTCGTCAAGTGAAGCAAATCGCTGATGGTAAGCCATACTTATGCAGAGTGTCTTTGGCGGCCACAGGTTCGCATTGCTCACATGAGTTTGGCATTCCTTAGGCGCGTTTGCGGAGCTCCCGGGGAGTGCAGCGGATGCGGCGACGCATTATGCAGCTCGGGAGGGTGATACCAAACACAAGTTGTTCTAGGCGCAGTTTTAGGCGCCCGAACACCCTCCCCTTCTGAGCAACCAGATGAAGCAACTGATGGTGCTGCATCGGATGGCTGAGCCCGCCATGAAGGACCTCTGTGTCCGGCTGTGGCCCATAGAGCCAATACCGAGAAGTTACTTTGGCCTGGTGTAGAAGCTGTGTGACGCGTCCTCTCGGGTTGATGCTGTGAAGTGCTCATGTTCATCGAGGAAGCTCGGATGACCTTCGTGAGGGCCATGGTGCACTGGCCTAAGATCAAGCCAGTTGATATGGCCACTGGTCCCCCGCCTATTGGAAAGGAGCATCGTCGTCCTGAGCAGTATTTCCCCGTTGTTACGGATGGTGCTTGGGCGATAGAGGATCAGTGTCCTAAATATGTAATCCTTGAGTGAACTATTATGTACTGGATAACAATTAGGCATTTAGCTTTATAATGCAGCCCTTTGTATGGTTTATCATGCTTGAATCTGTTTGTTATTTATTTTGACTCCTGTGCAACCGTTTGGATCTGAAAGTTGCCAGTTGTCGGCTTCAGCCCCCATGTAGATACTATGAGGGGTGTTTCGCCCCCCGCACTGTGAGCCTTAGCCGACGTTTCGTTGCCCGGAGGCGGTAGTGCATGAGGGGAACAAGGCAATCACACTATGCAGCTTTATTACCTTCACTTAGCCATAGGAGCTTGACTGCGGGGGCTAGCCCCCGATTTGTTGTGATGTTCGTTAGAGCCGAGGCGTATGCCTTTATTACGTGGTCTGTGTAAGGACAAACCCTTTGCATAACACGGGGTAATCGCTATCAATTTTTAGTTTAACACTTGTCATCGGATGCCGACCAGTTCTCGCTTATTATGATAGTCAGTTTTTGGTTTTCTCCACTGAGGTTCTTAATCAGGCTACCCGGAAGTACAATCGCAGTAGTTCTCCCTTTACCTTCTTAGCTGAACATGCGAAACGTAAGAAGGTAAACACAGGAGTCGGGCAATGCAACTATTGACCCAAGACATAATCGGAACCAGTGCATATAATGCAATATCCAAGACGCCGAACACAAAGAGAAAAGATAGTGTCGGGCTTGAAGCGTAGGGCGAGTATTATGGTCAAGCCCCCGGTCTATTACCCGATTGCTTCTTTAGGAAAAATTGTACCAAACTAGTTTATAGTGGCATCGAAGAGCTGAAAAAGGTGCCATATAGAAGATTGCAAGAGGACCGTAAAAATTGGTTTTTATTTCCAAGAAGCTCATGAAATCTATCCGTCTAATTCGAACTGCCAAATCATCTGTTACAGTTACTTTATAATATATATATATATATGATAAATGTTTCCTACAAGCAGTGGTAGTTACCACCACTTGTGTTTTGTATATTGTATATAGTATCTGTCGAAATCGAGGGTAGGATGGATTTTTCCAATATATATATATACACACACACGACACAATATCGCGAGAACCAGCCCACCAGCCCGAACCTGTACGAACCGAAACAAAAAACACTGCGCACGACCCACTGACCTCGAACCCATGCTCCCACACCCTCCCACCTCCCTCCCGATCCCAACATCCCCGCCGGTGCTCCTCCTCCTTCCTCCCCTGCCCGTGCGCCGACCGGCCGCCCCACCCTACTCACGCGCCGCTGCCGACCGGCCACCCCACCCTACTCACGCGCCGCTGCCGACGGCCGCCCGCCCCACCCTACCCACGCGCTGCTGCCGTCGACCGACCGCCCCTCCCTACCCTTGCGCTGCCGCCGCCGGCCGCCCGTCCATCCCTATCCACGCGCTGTTGCCGCCAGCCTCCCGCCCCACCTTACCCACGCGTCGTCGCCAATCTCCCCTTCTTACCACGCGCTGTCGTGATGCTGCCGCGTCCGTCGCCGTCCTCTACCGCCCAGCCAGCCTCCTTCTTTCGCGCCGCAGGCAACCTTCCTCCGCCCCGCAGCCGCCCGCCATCCCACGCCCCGCCGCCGCCCGGCCATCCCGCGTCCCGCCGCCGCCCGGCCATCCCGCGTCCCGCCGCCGCCCGGCCATCCCGCGTCCCGCCGCCGCCCGAGCCTCCTGCCGGCTATGCGCCCCGCCACTTCAGCGCGTAGGCCAAGAAGAGAAGCCGCCGCCCGAACCTAAACTGTACATACCCAGGCCGTTCACATCCGCCACGAGTGCCGGTTCAACGCCGCCCCGACAACCCACCGCACGTGGAGAACTACAAAAGAGGTTAAATTTCTGAACTTTTGAACGCCAAGAAGTTCAGTTCGAAAATTGGTATGGTGGGTGTACTACTGATAATCTCAAACTTGTTGCTCTCAACTTCAGTAAAAGAATTTCTGGGAATAGATAATGTGCGTATGCAAAGTGTTGTGTGATGGGATGTGTCTTGTGGCTGGGTTAATTAGCTAGAGATCTCAATTAGCTATGCCGGGGCAGATCCTTTGTGTATGTACAGTTTAGGCCAAGAAGAGAAGCAAACGTGTTGCTCATCATTTGCCATCATCCATCTACTCAAATTATGTTCATATTTTTCAGTTCATCTTTGAAATTTTGGTCCATTTTCTTTTGGCAAGATGCGTAAAAAACTCAAAGGCAGCAACTAAAAAATAGATGAATATTGGTAGGAAGATGTATAAGGCTCATAGGAAGTGGCATCTTGAGGTCGGTTACCCTTCAACTTATAGACATATATATTCAGTTATTGTTGTGTAACATAGAGTTACCCTGGATGTAAATGCTCCTTCTCGTGTATTTCAGTTCAACAATTGGTGGTTCTTCAGGTCACTATAGCGTGCATTTTCAGTACATCTTCCAGGTTAAGGAGCTTCCCTTCAGTTAATTTTGTTTATGTAGAAAAAAGATTGTGTCAAAAAATTGAAGGCATCAGTTCAAAAGGGTATAAGGCTGAGAGGAAGTGGTCTCAGATCACAAAATTTCCTCTAAGAAAAAATAGCCACAAACAGGTTGAGTTCACTACACAGAATCTGTGAGTTCAAATCAGAAACAAGCTCATTGTTACAACTGGAGGAATTCACAAAGGAAAAAAAATCGAGAATTAAAAGAAAACTTGTAGAAGTTTGTTGTATGCAATTCTGAAAGTTCGAAGTCAGGAAACCGATAAGTTCAGATAAAAGTAAAACTGTCAAAAAACATGAGAGTTTTGTGCTTTGAAGTTGTAGTCGTAGATGCTTTGAAGACCGTCGTCTCCGTGCTGCCGCTTCTCAGCATCGGCCCCACGAGCTGCTAACTATCCCTAGTGCACCATCCTCAGTCCAATCCCATGGCATTAGGGTGGCCGAGTTCGTCGCTGGCAGCAGTTCGGATCCGTTTGCCGCCGCCCGCCTGGACTTGCGCACGCGTTGCCGCCCATCAGCTCCCCTTCTCGCCTCCCCGCCACTGAACGCCACCAGCTCCCCACGCGCCCCCCATCCCCTGGCTGCACGAGCCGATGCGCCACAGCCATTGCGCATGCTGCCTCGCGCAGATGGGCTGGCTCCGGTGCCCACGCCCGGGATGCTTCCGCCGTCAGGACCCAACGGCCACACAACACCTCTGGAACCCCACTGTTTCTAGCTCACCGCGGCCACCTCAGGCCGTTCACCGCTGCAACATGAGGCCGTTCAACGACGTAGCACTCAGGTCGTCCACCTCTGCCACTCCCGTGTACTCCCTCCCATCCTGTCTCTTATCTCAATACTACTCTTTCTCTGTTCCATCTTTTTTAAGAAGTGCTCTGTACCAACACTTGAACTGCTGATGATGCATCCTCTCTCACGATGTGATGTTGCTCCTCTCTCCCTCATAGCTACAACATGGACAAAAACAAGCTGATGGATGAAAAAAATGATTTTATCAATAATTGCTGCTGTGACCTCGTACCTACGACATGGACAAAGCCTAGTTGATGGACAAACTCTTGAACTGATAGCTGATGGTTTGTGAATGGTCTCGGGTGCCCGTGGTGAACGTAATACACATTGAAAAACATGGATTAAAACCTGCAGCGGCATGTCCAAGAATTGGTTTCTGATACTGATACTGTGGGTTTTCCAAGGCAAAAACTTTAGTTTCCTTCAATTTCTAATTGTAGTTCAGTTCAATTTCTAATTTAGTTCAGTTCAATATTCTAATTTTAGTTCAGTTAAATTCTTATTTTAGTCTATATTTTTTTGCTTCCATCTAGTCTGTATCAAAGTTTTTCTTGTGCCATGCATCACTCTTCAAATCAAACATTTGCTGTTGCTAGATAACAAAAAAGAGTATTGTTAAATTTAGTAACAACTTACTGGTGGAGTTGTTTCTACCAAGAAACTCATGGAATTTATACTAGAGTTGCCGATACTACAAATGCTACTACATATTACTGCAAACTGACTATCTCACCTTTGCTATATTTGTGCAGACTCTTGGACTTTCACATGCTCTGCCTTCATTCATGTAGATCTGCAACCCTAATGTTGGTTTAGTGGTGAGTGCCAACCTAAACATAGTTCTTGTGATGAAAAATGCCCTGCAACAGCATAAGATCCATTTCATCATAGTATTGGTGCTAGATACTTTTACACATAATTCATACTAAACTGTAAGTAATCTCTGAAGCACTCTGTGCAGGAAATTGTCTCATGAGTTGTGTGTAGCGTTTGTGCCTGGTGGGTGTTCATATAAATCCCTAGGTGGCCACTGTTGGCCAGTTTTGTGTGCTGCAAATTATTAGTATGGCAGAGGATTTTTTTTTCTTATTTTGCTGCACAACCATGGAAGTTTAGAATACATTAGCAGTCTATGTGCGTCCAACAGAGGTGATTTTTTGTGCTAGATTAATGCAAGCCTTTTTTTGTGCTACTTAGTAGTTTATGTAAATGCTAGTGAGATGAATAGCTATAGAAGTGGTTTGTGCTGATAATACACGGCTCATATTTTTCTTAACGGATACTTATGCAGAACGCTCGAGCCACAACAGCTCCTAGGCCGTTCACCGTCAGCACCATAGTCCGTTCACCGCCGACACCCAAGGCCGTTCACCGACGCAACGATGAGGTCTGGCCATCGTCACCCACGACCGTGCACTCACATCTCTCCAGCTTAAAGTAGTGTCCTCTAGCTGCAGGACGCGTTCTCCTCCAGCTGCAGGCCAATGCTATGGTGCACATTCAAGGCAGCATGCAGACCACAGGTCGCAGCGCCGCCGTCGACCACATGTGCGCATGCGTGCGATTATTGCATGTGTGCGTTAGGTATGCATCTCAATGCCTCCGCCCTTCCTCTTTCCACGTAGCATATTCTGAAGAAAAAAAATAGATGCTTTCAACTAAATAAAAAAATGCGTCGCACAAGTTCAGGTACAACCGCTGCAGGACTTCAGAAATCTGAACAAACAAAGCTCAAACCAAAAGCTAATGTGCGTGTCATGTCCAAACAAAGCTCAAGCTACATGCACCAGGTTGCCCTTTTTTTTATACAGTTCAATATCTAAAATCCGTTCAGTTTAATTATTATGCATCGCCCTGGCAACACATTGCGCAGCCACCGACCTCCTCTTGTTGGGTCACACCACCACCGGCCGGTCCACAATGGTTGCTGGTAGCCGTCCAAGTTCAGAGCTGATGGTAGTCCCCTGCATGCGTCAACGACACTCTCACGGTAGTCTTTCTCTCGCACTTTGCTCCTGCTATTAAAATGCGTACATGTGTTCTGCTAATTGAGTAGTTGGGAAGATGTGAAAAAGAACAAGCTCTTTAGGTGTTCAGTACAATTTATTATTTTAATTCAGTTCAAAAAACCTTATTTTATAACCCTGTAATATACATGGTTGGCAAAAAGATGGCTATAGTTGTTATAGCAAAAACAGTACAACTTTCTAAAAGTTTATTTTTTGAACTTCTCCCAATTAATATACTGAACTTGATTATCTTTTTAACAGTACTTGCATGAGCTCGTTGGAATTTGTGCGTGTGCTTGTAACACAATCAGTTCAGATCTCGAGAGACCATAAGTTTGTTGACAAATATGTATATTAGTTCAGATCTTGAGAGACCATAATTTTGTAAGGTCAGAAAAAGCAATGGCTCAGTACATCAAAATTTTGTATAATTGCTGCTTTTGATGTCTTGTAGTGCAGAGAAGGCTTAAAAAATCATGTTTCTCTAGCTGAAATGTTTGATGCTATGTAGGTTCTTGTTAGGACTCAGGGCATGAGCTCGTCCAGCAGGGGTGCTGGCAGCCGTCCAAGTGGAGCGTTGACACCAGTACAAGTAGAATCGCGGGTCATGGCCACCAACTTCATCAAGTGCTGCACATCCGTCCAAGTCGAGCACGCTCTGGGAGAACACCAGCGCCTTTGCTTTGCACATTGCTTGGTCATGCATGATTGCTGATGGATGTAGCAAGCGTTTTATTAGTTTGATCTTCTGTATTTTGTCTCAGTTTTCGTGGATGCTAGCCGGCAAGTGACATGATTTTGGTTGCTTCTCTCTGTAGCAGATTCCATCCGCACAAAAAATGCTACTTCGGTTTGTTCTATGTAAAAAATGAATAAGGTTCAATTCACAAAAAATGTGGATGTTTGCTTGGGAAATTCTGCAGTACATTTGATTACACCAAGATGTACAGAATGACTAATTCTTTATTGTGTGCCTTCAGCACAATTTAAAATTACTAGTTGACCATATGTATAATGGGTTTTCTTTGTCTACAGAAAAACTAATATGTGAGGATATCTCAGGTTTCTGTGTGAACTTGTAGTGTGTTACTATACATGTACTTGTATGTAAGGAATATATGCTCAAAGAAAAACAAAGAAAAAACAAGCACATTTATTGCGGAAAAGGTTTATTTTAGTTCAGCTATATAAACCATGCAGATTCGATGATGAAAGTTCGACTGCTCAACCCAAAATGTTTTCGGACCGTGAAAAATATCTCGGTACAAACACACAGACATATTAGTACAAGTACTCTGTTTTTCGGACAAGAAAAACACACGAAAAATTTTCTTTTTGAAAAAATATCATTCAGTTCAACGATATAACCTATGCAACTTCGGATAGTATGATATGGTGTACCATTGAAAAGTTACGAGGAAAATTATACCAAAAACAGAATAATGTCTAGTATATAAAAACACGCTCAATACAAATCCATACGGACATCCGTTCAAGTACTCTCTTTTTGGAACCTTTCAAAATTACTATATGAAAAATAAATCGGTACGGACGCATACATAGTTCAGTACAAGTACTCTAATTTTTTTTATGGAAAACATCACGACGTGTCTCACCGTATTCAAAAGTACTCATCAACGATTGCGAATTTGAGAAAATATTCAACAGGGCTAAGTTTCATTTTCGATAGCTTTTCAATGGTATATTATTTGCCTCATTTCGACAAACTTTTAAAAAAATATCGTTCGAAATCAAATTTGACAGTATTGAAATTCATTTTTAAACCGTAACAAATTAGAAAAACACTTCAATACGAAAAACTTGCACATTTTCCATAGCTTTCCAACGCCGTATCATTTGCGTCAATTCGATAAACCGTTTGCAAAAAACACGAAAATACGGTTCATCCAGAATTTCACCATTTTTCAAATTATTTTTAAATGGTATAGAATTTGAAAAAACAATAGATATATGGTAGATGCGGGTTTTTACCTGCTTTCCAACGCCATCTTATTTGCTCAATTCCGACAAACCATTTGAAAATTGAGTCCAAAGTACCAACCACGTTTTCAGTTTTGAAGAAAACAACTTTTTTTAAACTGCTCTTATACCATGATGATTTCGCAAAAACGTATGTGCATTGCAACGGGAAAAATTGATTTTTTGTGCAAGCATAATGTCTCGTAGCACTGAATTCACTGAATTCACTACATGGTGCAATGCAGCAGCCATAAAAAATAGAATGCAATTTATCTGCATCCATATTTTCTTTGCGGGCATAATCTCCCACTAATTTTGTTGAAGTATAATCCTTCCTTTAATTACCATGACATCCTCACCCGTTTTAGTCGGGAATCAATTCCTTCCTTTTCTAATTTAGTAGCCCCACCACAATGAAGCCTATGGATCCTTCCTTTTAGTTATCCTACCTTTTTACCTTAAATTCTTCCTTTAATTAGCCCCATATATATTCAAATATTCTATTTATTAAGCCCACGATCATTCTTTAATTATTCCACCAGTTTACCCACAATCCTTTCTTTAATTAGCCACATCCATTTAAACATCATATTTAAGCCCATAGTCCTTCCTGAGGCCGCTTCTTTAACTTTATGTTGGTTGATTCCTAAGGCCACTTGTATATTTACTAGTGGGAACCATTGTAAAAGAGTGTGGCAGGATTAGTAAACATGAAAGATGCATAGCTCGTTGGTTGTTACATCAAAGAGCCAGACATGAGGTACATCGTTCAATTCCCACTATGTTGATTTACTTTGACCCAATTATTTTTCGCGGTCTCAATGAAATCCCATCAACTACAAGTACCAAACCAAACCAAGAATACCTATTCCGTTTAATAGTAGGTATATATATATATATGTGTGTGTGTGTGTGTGTGTGTGTGTGTGTGTGCGCGCGCGTGTGTGTGTGTGTGTGTGTGTGTGTGTTATAGATGAAAGGTTTACACACGGCCTTGAAGAGTGGGTTGATGTCCCTACTATGGCCTGCTGCACGTCTGCGCCTTTTCTTCTATTGGTAATTAGGACCCCAAGGAGGGGGGGGGGTGGATCAGCTGACGGGCCCTTGAAAAGGAGCCTTGAGAGGTTGCTGGATTGGTCCTTAATGCTACCTGTTCGACGTTCGAGGACGTATCTGACCATAGTTCGGTTGAGCCAATCACTTGGTGTTTAGTTTTAATTATGCCACACAACTGCCCATGGTATTTTGAGTGCGAAATTGTGCTGACGAGGCACGTAGTGTTCAACTAGGGTTGGCATGTTGTGTGTGTGTGTGGGGGGGGTGTCCCTGTTTATGTAGGGCGCAGGGATGTTTCCTCAAACGGGGATAGAGCTCGGGCCCGTTTCCTTGCTTCCCGTGCCTTGGCAGCGGCTTGATAATGGGGCCCCTCGATATTAGTTTGAATTTCGACTGCCAGCGCCGCTGTGTGTTCCTTGGTCCAGAGTGAGTGCTCCGTATTGCCATTGACTGTAATGACGCCCTTAGGTCCGGGCATCTTTAGCTTTAAGTATGCATAATGGGGAACAACGTTGAAACGAGTGAACATTGTCCGACCCCAGAGTGCGTGTTAACCACTGCAAAAAGGGACAATGTCAAAGATCAAGTCCTCGCTGCGGAAGTTGTCCGGCAAACCGAATACCACTTGCAAAGTAAGGGTACCCGAACAGCGGGCTTCCACACCAGGGATAACCCCTTTGAAGGTAGTGTTACTGGGTTTAATCCTTCATAGGTCGATACCCAGTTTGAAAGTGCAACTAATCCCTGGGTGATTTTGATAATTCTTAACAATATATAGTTCATTGAACTGATGCTCTTTCAAGATGATCATTTCAGAAAGTTCAACGATTGGCATGGCATGGACTAGAGATGTGGATCCCTCAAAATGCTAAGGACACATATTGGCAACAATCTCAAGAATCTACATTTTTCATTTAAGTGATCCAAGATCACAATGAGTCAATAGGAAAGCCAATAATATTAAAAGGGGATGAGGTGTTGCTTAATGGCTTACTTGCTCAAAATGCTTAGTGATATGCTCCAAAACCCTCAACCACTTTCTCATTTCCACATATGTCCTAAACCCAAAAGTCAAATTTGGCCCCACCGATTTGATCTATCCGGCGCCACCGAGTTTCATTTGACACAACCACTGCCACAAACCCTAGTCACTTCGGTTTCACCGATAGGGATCTCGGTCTAACCGAGATGGGATTGCAAACTCACTATTTCCTTTTTGTAAAATTTCAGTCCCACCGAAATGAGCGAATCGGTCCCACCGAGTCTGCAATGCAAATTTACTGTTTTCCTTACGTAACACTTCAGTCCCACCGAGTTTGCCTGACCAACTCTCTATGTGTCTATTACTGAAATCAGTCCCACCGAGTTTATGTAATCGGTCACACCGAGATTACGTTATGCCCTAACCCTAGCATATTGGTCCCACCGAGATGACTGTGTCAGCCCCATCGAAAAAGCCAAACGTTCATATTTTGACCTGAATCGGTCTGACCGAGTTTCACCATTCGGTCTCACCGAGTTTAGGAATCTGTGTGTAACGGTTAGATTTTGTGTGGAGGCTATATATACCCCTCCACCCACTCTTCATTCATGGAGAGAGCCATCAGAATGTGCCTACACTTCCAACATTCATTTTCTGAGAGAGAACCACCTACACATGTGTTGAGACTAAGATATTCCATTCCAACCACAAGAATGTTGATCTCTAGTCTTCCCCAAGTTGCTTTCCACTGAATCATCTTTCCACCATAGCCAAATCTATGAGAGATAGTTGAGTTTTGGGGAGACTATCATTTGAAGCACAAGAGCAAGGAGTTCATCATCACCACACCATCTATTACCTTTTAGAGAGTGATGTCTCCTAGATTGGTTAGGTCTCACTTGGGATCCTCCGTCAAGATTGTGGAGTTGAACCAAGGAGTTTGTAAGGGCAAGGAGATCGCCTACTTCATGAAGATATACCCTAGTGAGGCAAGTCCTTCGTGGGAGATGGCCATGGTGGGATAGACAAGGTTGCTTCTTCATGGACCCTTCATGGATGGAGCCCTCCATGGACTCGCGCAACCGTTACCCTTTGTGGGTTGAAGTCTCCATCAACGTGGATGTATGATAGCACCACATATCGAAACCACGCCAAAAATCTCCATGTCAACATTGCGTTTGCTCCCTCCAAACTCCTCCCATTTACTTTCTTGCAAGTTGCATGCTTTACTTTCTGCTGCACATATACTCTTTGCATGCTTGCTTGAATTGTGTTGAGATTGCTTGACTTGTGCTAAGTTGCTAAAATCTGCCAAGAATTAAAAATGGGAAAAGGTTAAGTTTTTATTTGGTCAAGTAGTCTAATCACCCCCCCTCTAAACATACTTTCGATCCTACAAGTGGTATCAGAGCTTTGGTCTCCATTTGCCTTGATTTCCATAGCTTTGGTGATCATAACCTTGGTTTCACAACCTAGGAGAGTATGGTGTCTAGCGAGGGAAATTACCACCATAGAGGTCCTTAATTTGATGGTACTAATTTTGCTAGTTGGAAACATAAGATGAAAATGAATATTCTTGGACATAACCCCACCGTTTGGGCTATTGTGTTTATTGGTTTGCAAGGTGAATTCTTCGATGGAAGAGAACCAAATCATGAAGCTACCGCAGAAGAATTGAAGATGTTGCAATACAATGCTCAAGCTTGCGATATCCTCTTCAACGGATTGTGCCCCGAAGAATTCAACAAAATCAGCCGTCTTGAGAACGCAAAGGAAATTTGGGATACTTTGATTGATATGCACGAAGGTATCGACTCCATCAAGGAATCCAAGTTGGATGTGCTTCAAAGTCAACTTGAGAAGTTCAAAATGAAGGATGGTGAAGGTGTCGCTGAAATATACTGTAGGCTTACTCTCATCACAAATGAGATTGCCGGCTTAGGAAGTGAAGAGATGACCGACAAATTCATCATCAAAAAGATCTTGAGAGCCTTGGATGAAAAATATGATACCGTGTGCACTTTAATCCAAATGATGCCAAACTACAAAGATCTCAAGCCAACCGAAGTCATTGGAAGAATTGTTGCTCATGAGATGTCACTCAAGGATAAATAAGAGCTTCACAACAAGTCTACTGGTGCTTATAAAGCCTCATGTGATGCTCCTACATCATCAAATGAGAAACAAGCCTTCAATGAAGAATTGAGCTTAATGGTGAAGAACTTCAACAAATTCTACAAGAGTAGAAGCAAGGAAAGAAGTTCCATGTCAAGGTCCTACAATGACAAAAGATCTTCTAGTCGTGAGGGAAATTGCTACAATTATGGAATACCTGAACACTACTCCAATGAGTGTACGGCTCCCTACAAAAGAAGAGAAGACTCACCTAAAAGGAGAAGCAAAAGGGAAGAATCACCTCCAAGAGAGAGAAGGAGTAGAGATGATCCCTATGAACGAAGAAACTCTCAAAGAAGCAAGGATTTGGAAAGGAAGGACAAGTCATCAAGGAGCTACACAAAACAAAAACATCAAGCTCATGTTGGTGAATGGGTATCTGGCTCCGATTCCGACCACCACTCCGAGAGAAGTTATCACTCTGACTCCGAATATACTCAAGATGAAGGTGTTGCCGGTCTAGCACTTGTGTCAACCAACTCGTATGACATATTTGATTCACCAAATGAAGGGATTGGGAGATGCTTCATGGCTAAAGGCCCCAAGGTAACACACCCCAAGTATGTTGATTTCAATAGTGATGAAGATGACTTGCTAGGTGATGATGATTTACTTGTTGACAACTCTAGTGATGAATACTATGATGAAAATTCTATTAATCATGCTAAGCAAGATGAAATGAATGACAATGATAAGAAGGAAGTTGATCGTCTAACTAAAGAACTAAACACTCTTAAGTTGGCTCATGAAACTACTTTAGAATATCATCGAGAACTTTTAAAAACTCATGAGAACTTATGCTTCGAGAAGCTCAATCTTGAGCAAGAACATGGGTTCTTAAAGGCCATCAATGATGATCTTCGAAAGAAAAGTTCTTCTTACATTGCCAAGAGTTTACTCTTGTCTACTTACATGCCACAAGTAAAATCTAGCAACAAGAACAAGAAAGATCCTGCTTCTAGTAGTAACAATAATCATACCAAATTCAATATTGTTGCTTCTAGTAGTTCTCTTGATTCCACTAATGATTCTCTTAGCTAAGTTACACTTGAGCAAGAAAATAGCTTATTGAAGGGAATTATAGATAAAAGTGTTTACAAGAGCCTTGCCGGAAGTAAGCAATTTTAAGAAATTGTACGCAAGCAAGGAAGGCACCGGAAGAATCAAGGTGTTGGTTTTGAACGAAAGTTCAATGCCAATGGACTTGAGTGGGAAGAAGATCAATACCCCAAGACAAAGTTTGTTCCTCAACAAGAGAAGTATGATCCTACTTCCTTCAAGGGGACACAAGCTCAAGATGATCTTCCACCACAAGACCACAAGCTAAAAGGCAAGGACAAGCTTCAAGAGGAGATTGATGCATTTGAAGATCCTCCAAAGGCCTTGGTCAAACCGGTTCCCAAGACTACATCAAGTTCTACTTCATCAAGTACATCTACAACTCCAAGGATTCCCATCAAGATGATGTGGATTCCAAAGAAGAAGAATTAGAGAGTTCTTGAGGGTGACTCCGCCAAACATACTTCACTCATATTCATTTTGGCAAGGACAAGTGCAAACAACTTCCACATCTTGCACTAGTTCAAGGAGTCACAAAACCTCTTGTTGGTAAGATAAGGGACAAGGTAACTAATGATTTCATGGACATCATCATGTGTGTGCTTCACTTTATGTCTATGGATATCCTTGTTTGTTCCTTGTGGTACTAACCCATGTAGGTATTGAAAGTGCAATTCACTCCAATGGGTTGCTTCAAATGATCTACATCAACAATGAGCATCCACATCTTCAACATCTACATGAAGTCATCATCGACAAAACCCAAGGTTAGTTCATCCCTCTTAGGGGGATATCACATCTAGGGGAGCTTTACTCTAAGAATTGAGCTAAAGCAACTCTAATGGCGTGAACACAACAATGCTTTATGTAAAAGTGGTAACCCCACTTGTGCTTAAACGATGAGTATGAGCTCTGATCAAATGTTCTCATTTGACTCCTAAGTCAATATACTGATATATATATAGATGACCTAGTCATCGCCAATTGCTCGATAGATGCTAGAATGATTGTGCATGCTTTGCCACATATTTCATTTGCCATTCTATTGTGTGAGCATGCTGGTTGCATACTTTTATCATTCAAGGACATCCATTTGTTGGTTTGATTGTTTGGATCTTCTTATTTTGCCAAATGGATGGACAAGAATGCCTAAGAACTCCCTCTAGCTATCTATGCTTTTCTCTTCTCAAACTCTATTCATGCTATATCACAAAGTTGATCTAAGTCAAATTCAAACCCTCTGGGTGAGAAGCACTCGGAGTCCCAAATTGTCATAGACTTAAAACTTCCAAAACCTCTCTGTGTATTTCGGTCTGACCGATCCATCCATTTCGGTCGCACCGAGTTCACTGGGTTGATCAAGTTTTCAATCTCGGTGCAACCGATTAGAACTTTTCGATGTCACCGAGTTGCAGTAACCGCTTGCGATTTTGGATCTTGGTGCCACAAAGTTGTTCCACTCAGTCACACCGACAGTGCCAGGATATAAATATTGACGGGTCAAATTTTGCAAATTTCTCCAAAACCTCTTTGCCTGCGTGTGTCCTGCTCTGCCGCCTTGGGTCTCTGGATCGTCTTCACATCGTCAGTGACCTCCCGCCGTTGGTCTTCGCTGCCGTTAATGGAAATCCTCCCCTCCGTTGCCGCCGTAGCGAGCTCATAGCCAAGCTAGTGTATGAGCTCAACAGTTTGTGCTTTCTTTTAACTCCGATTCCTAGCACAAAGGCAATGCCATGTTTCTTTCCAAGTATGAGATTGATCCATCCATAGAAATCATCCTTTAGATTAGTTTTGATTTGAAAATTTAGGGTTAGGTTTCCGCCAGACTCATCTCAGACCGACCGAATTGTAGAAATCGGTCTCAACGATTCGGCTTAGGCCAGTGCACATGTGATTTTCAGTCTGACCGAAAGTTGCAAATCGGTGTGACCGATATCAGGACTTGTGAAACCCTAGCAAACTCGGAGTCACCGAACTATGTCTCGGTCTGATCGATTTCACTAGTTTATACTCCAAAGTTGCTTCGGTGTCACCGAGTTTTACAAATCGGTAGCTCCGAAATGCTTCCTATAGAAAACTAACTAAGTTTTTGACTCATTCTTTTTGCAAAAACTCTGCACTTTGTGATGCTCATCTACTCTATCTCATCTACAACTATTCACAGGGTCAGCTCTTAGTTTGCTGTGCAGAATGTCTGATCAAAGTGATAGTCAAAACAAGTCAGAGGAGCAGATGGACTTGAGTGAGGGCACTAGTCCCTCTGGAGGCTATGATGAAGGCAGCAGGAGCACACCAAGTAACCTACCTAAGGCTCAGACTAGGCAGAGGAAGAAGAAATCATCAGACTCTGAGGATGAAGACTTTGAGATTGAAGAAGTCAGCTCAAAGAAGAAGGTGCTAAAGAAGGAATATGCTGATGCTACTTCCACCATGCCAGGACAGCACAAGAAAGCACCTGCTAGGAGAGTTCCAATGTCTAAGGCCAGAGGATCAACTCAAGAGACCATGGTATTCACACTTGAGAAAAAGAAAGGTGAAGAGGGCAAGAAAAGGGTCAGGAAAACCACTGCTAGAGTGCTTGGAAATCCATCCATGAGGAGAGACTCTGCTAGTGAGGAGGAAGAGGAAGAAGAGGTTGCTGCACAAGCACCTCCTGCTAAGTCACATAAGCTGATGGGGGATGCCATCAAGTCTGGGGCTGCTCCTTCAAATCCCAAGATATCCCCCAAAGCTCCAACTCAAGCCTCCAAGACAGCTCCAAAGAGAAGCACCAAGAATGCCCCAGCAGTAGAGAAATGAACAAGGCCCCAGTGCCTGAAGTTGAGGAAGAAGATGTTGAAGCCCAAGTGCTTAGGAAGCTCAAGCCAAAAATTCCAGACCATGATGACAATCATCCAGTGGCTGAGAATATGAAGGAAAGGAAAGATGCAGGTCTCAGATTATGGAGACAAGCTGATCCATATGCAGTGAGGAGAAGGATAGCTGTGGACTACAGATTCCACACCAAAGAACAACATGATTTTTATGAAACAGTTCTGCTTGACAAGAAGCCCATTGTCAGTGACATTTAAGTGGGTTAATTGGAAATATATTGATGCTAATGAAGACCATTTCCCAAGAGTGCATGAGAGCTTCAAGCTCAATGGAGTTGACAAATTTATGGGTCAAAAGCTGACCAAATGGAATGATGAGCTCATAATGCAGTTTTACTCCATAGCTTATTTCTATCCAGATGGTAAGATTGTGTGGATGACTGAAGGGACAAGGTACCAGTGTACTGTGGATGAGTGGGCAAAGCTCATCAAAGCACCCAAGGAGCATGAGAAAGACACTGATGTCTATGCTGAGAAAAAGAAAGACCACAACTCCATGGCAAACATGTACAAGGAAATACCTGACAAAGATTTGGAGACTCACAAGTTAGGGTCAGTGTACTACTTGATGTCTGGTCTGTCCACTATGAACAAAATACTGAGGCACACTTTGTTGCCCAAATCAGGAGATCACAGGATGATCAGAGGCCATTCCACAAATCTGCTTCAGATGTTTGATTTGCCACAGAAGTTCGAAGTCATGAGCCTGATTGTTAAGACAATCAAGAGGACAGTTGCTGACCAGAATAGGTCATGTGGGTATGCTCCACATATTTAAATGTTGATCAACTCCAAGATTCCCAAGGGAGTGTACTTGTTGGACAAAGAGCATCTGCCTTTGCAGCCAGACTTTGTGGACAACATTGTTGTCATGACGGCTGAGGATCCAACATCCCTAGAAGCTCAAGAGAAAAGACAGAAAGCCAAAGCAGAGAACGCAACAAAGATGCCTAGTGTTGAAGAAGCTTCATAAGTATTCCTCAAGTCAAAGCAAGACCATCTTGAATATCTGATTCAAGCAACCTTGAGAACTGAGAAAGGACTAGCCACCCTGACTCAGAACCAGGAGAGCTTCGAAAGGATCATCGAAACCAAATTCTATGATCTTGACTTGAAGATGACTGAAATTCATATAGCAGTTGAAGAGCTCCAGGAAGAAGTAGAAGAGAGGATGAGAAAAGTAACTACACGGGTGTTTCACAGAGTGCGAGGACGGAGGTCTACAGCAGTGCCAGTGCTAGATACAAGAGCAACAACTTCAGCACCTGCAACCACAACTCTAGTTTCCCCTCCAGTGGCAATTCCTCCAGCACCAACATTTTCCACTGATGCTTTTGTCCTTGGAGTCATCTAAACCCCTCCTCCTGAAGATCAAGCCTAGATAAACGCATGGCACTATGCATTTTCAAGTTTTTGGTAACTTGTTGCAAAAGGAGGAAAAAGTGTATAGATCATACACTACTGGAATCAGGGATTTTGCCGTCTGCCAGTTCTTTGCCGTCTGCTTGCGGACAACAAAGAAGGTCTTTGCCATCAGCTACCAAACAACAGACGGCAAAGAACTGACAGATGACAAAGAAGGTATTTGCCATCTGTCATTTCTTTGCCGTCTGCTGGCAGATGGCAAAAAATCTTTACCATCTGCCAGCGGATGGCAAAGAGGTGCCACCGGATGCCATGGTCTACCCCCTCTTTGCCGTCTGCTGGCAGATGGCAAAGAGGGGGCTATCTTTTTTTTGCGGGTAAAAAAAAAACCGTTGCCCCCACCTCCTCTATCTCTATACCCCCTCTCTCCGCCCCACCCCTCTCTCTCTCCCGCTCGTCTCTCCCTCGCGTGAGCAGCTACAGCTGCCGATTCCGGCGAGCTCCGGTGGGATTCGACGGCGCCCAGCACACCCACGTGACCCCCTCCCCCCGCTCCTCCATCTCCTCCGACCAGATCCGACGCGCGCGTGGGATCAGATGTTGCTAGTGGTAGTTCGGGGCGTGCGGGCGGACCAGATCGACCTCAAGACCCTCGACGAGCAGCTCGACCGCCACCTCGCGCGCGCCAGGACTGGGAGGCCGACCCCGCTAGGCTCGTCGTCCGAGGCTTCGTCGCGCGCGGCACCTTCGACACCGTCCACCGCGGCATCTTCGACGGCCTCGACGTCGCAGGTCCGTCCCGCCACCATCTCCTCTGCTCCACTCCCCTCCCCTCCCTCCCCGTTCACTGCACGCTTGTTCATTGCCAACATGGACACTCGGCACGCGGGTACGTACGCAGCCAGCCCAGCCCAGCTGTGACCCCGCGCGCGCCCGTATGCTGTTCGACGGAATGCCTGCTGGTGCGGCGGCGCCGTTCGTTGCGGCGAGACTTGTTGGAATTTAACACAACATAACCTCCCGTATACGTGTGCGTATAGGTTTCTTGTTCTTGCATGTATCCATGTAGGATTTAGTCTCGGAGTAGTATTGCCTAGGCAGCTAGCTTCTACTATATATATGCGTGAACCCTGTAACTTGTACCACCAAACCGTGAGTTGAAGCAATAAACAAGAGACGTACCTGTGGCAATCCAATTGATTCTAGCGTTTTGTATATGTGCGTTTGCAAGTCAGCCCGCTAGTAGCTCGACTTGATCGGCCGAGGCTGCTATCTTCTACGTACGTGTACTAGTACCACAATTCTGGCATGATGACCTTGTTAGACCTTTGGTGATGCTTCCTCCAAAAGAAATACCACCATTCTGGCATGCTATATTTTTCATTGCGGTGAATGGCATTCTCTTTTCCCACACAACATGATTTCCTCCAAAAGAAAATTATTTATCTTGAAGTCTACTTCCTGCCCCTTGCCCTGTTTTACGTCGAATATCTCAAGCGACAAAATTTGCTCTTAATGTACTGCCTCAGGATCTGGATATCTCTCAAAATTTAGTACTTTCTGGTGTTGATCTCAAGTACGAAGGTCAACGCTCCTCGGATAAACCTATTTCCGAAAAGAAAATCTTGCTACTGAAATAATGCTACATTTTGGAGGCCTTTTCTTTCCAGACATTATTGGCATAGTCTCGGGCTCTCATCACTATGAATAATAGAACACATACTACTAGGAGGAATCACATTTAACTATGCTATTCATAGGATAGTTTTCTTGCTGTTAAACATGTCCACCGGCATACATTGTATCTTATTGTGCCCTTACTTTTTTGTCTAGGTACTTGATGCCTCTTGGTCAGAAGATGATGGCGAGTTCCTCATTCCAATTGTGTTTATATTGTGTAGGTTTCTTCGTCATGATCTGGATTGCCGCAGTCATGTTCAAGTCCAATGATATCTTGCGCAAGCAGACCGCTCTCAAGGTTGGTTCTTCATAATAACTTGTCTATCAACGTGCTTCTTCTGCTTCTAGAGGTTAATTAATTTTTCTGCCAAGCAGACTGCTCTCAAGGGCTTGTGCTTATCTTGTGTATCAACGTTCTTGTTCTGCTTCTAGCACTGGGTCTGTCCCTTCTATTGAGGAAGCCGGCTGGCAGACTGCTACCGTCACTAAATCCCTAACGCTGGGGCCCGTGTTAACTCCATTTGATTGTCAAATTGCTTAGATAACTCAATTTGATTGTCCTCATAGTGTTCTCACATGCTTAGAAGAGTTGGAAACACTATAAATGTTTTGGTATGGATATGTGCTCTAGAATAGTGATTCTGGCATGCTATATTTTTCATTGCGGTGAATGGTATTCTCTTTTCCCACACAACATGATTTCGCCTTTTGGGGCCTCTTTGCTTCAAATTATTCCATATGATTGTAATATGCGGCCTTGAAAAACTCCTATGGTTTTCTATGATGCACTCAAACATCCTGTCGATCATATTGTATCAAGAGAGGGCATGACATTGCAACCCAGTGATTTTCCTATTTATGAGTTTTTAGGTCATGTGAACCAATTAGACCCTTGGTCATTTCTTGAACTCGATCAGTAACTCATTTGTGGAAAAAACTTGACGATGTGTGTACCTGTGTGTTATGTTATGTTTTGAAGTGGATAACATTGCCACGTGTTTCACTTGGAAATAACTAATGTTTGTTGAATAATAGGAATTTATGCACCATTTATATCAGTTCATAACTCTTAAACTAGAACTGCTCTCCTTAAAATTTCTAATCAGGCTGACTGTTGTTTTGTGCTCCACAGATACAACGGTCCTGCATGCTGCTATGGTGGTCAAGTGTGTGCTGCCTAGGAAAATAGATATTTAGTTTTAGGTCATTTCTTGTATTTCAGATATGGAGTGCTTGTCTTTAGTTTTTGTTTTTACTTCGTGAAACTTGTTACCTATGGATGAAACTGTGTAATATTGGTGAAACCATGTATATGTATTGATGAAACTTGCTACTATTGGTAACATGTGTTGGATATCCTATATTGGTCATATATATATGTGTGTGTAATATTGGTGAAACTATGTATATGTATTGGTGAAACTATGTGTGTGTGTGTGTGTGTGTGTGTGTGTGTGTGTGTGATTTTCTATGAAAATGAATGGATATAAGAAGAATTAGAATTAATGCCTATTTGGTCTCTTTGCCATCTGCCAGCAGATGGCAAAGAGCCTGCCGGCAGATGGCAAAGAGGCCTCTTTGCCATCTACTGGCAGACGACAAAGAGCCTGTGCCATGACCTTTGCTGTCCGTCAGTAGACGGCAAAGTGTCCTTTGCCGTCGCTCGTTCAGCCGGACGTTTTGCCATCTGCTGGCTGATGGCAAAGGCATTTGCCGTCCGCCATGGCAGACGGCAAAGAAGCTGATTCCAGTAGTGATAGGCTTCGGAGAGGGAGAGAGAGAGAGAGGGAGAGAGAGAGAGAGAGAGGGAGGGAGGGAGGGAGGGAGGGAGGGAGGGAGAGAGAGAGAGAGAGAGAGAGAGAGAGAGAGATTTACTTCTTTTGCTACTCATTTGCTTTGTTTGCTTGTGTGAGATATTTTATGTCTGTGTGTGAGATACTTTGTATGATCATGTGCTTGATCATATTATGCTTAATGCTTGTGTTTGAATGATGAATCTATCTCTTGTATGATCATTCACTTTGCCTTGGTGATGGGTGCTTGTACTGTTGGAAATATGCCTTAGAGGCAATAATAAATTAGTTATTATTATATTTCCTTGTTCATGATAATCGTTTATTATCCATGCTATAATTGTATTGATAGGAAACTCAGATACATGTGTGGGTACATAGACAACACTATGTCCCTAGTAAGTCTCTAGTTGACTAGCTTGTTGATCAATAGATGGTTACTGTTTCCTGACCATGGACATTGGATCTCGTTGATAACGGGATCACATCATTAGAAGAATGATGTGATGGACAAGACCCAATCCTAAGCCTAGCACAAAGATCGTAGTTTGTATGCTAAAGCTTTTCTAATGTCAAGTATCATTTCCTTAGACCATGAGATTGTGCAACTCCCGGATACCGTAGGAATGCTTTGGGTGTACCAAACGTCACAACGTAACTGGGTGGCTATAAAGGTGCACTACAGGTATCTCCGAAAGTGTATGTTGGGTTGGCACGAATCGAGACTAGGATTTGTCACTCCGTGTGACGGAGAGGTATCTCTGGGCCCACTCGGTAGGACATCATCATAATGTGCACAATGTGATCAAAGAGTTGATCGCGGGATGATGTGTTACGGAACGAGTAAAGAGACTTGCCGGTAACGAGATTGAACAAGGTATCGGTATACCGACGATCGAATCTCGGGCAAGTACAATACCGCTAGACAAAGGGAATTGTATACGGGATTGATAGAGTCCTTGACATCGTGGTTCATCTGATGAGATCATCGTGGAACATGTGGGAGCCAACATGGGTATCCAGATCCCGCTGTTGGTTATTGACCGGAGAACGTCTCGGTCATGTCTACATGTCTCCCGAACCCGTATGGTCTACACACTTAAGGTACGATGATGCTAGGGTTATAAAGGAAGTTTGTATGTGGTTACCGAATGTTGTTCGGAGTCCCGGATGAGATCCCGGATGTCACGAGGAGTTCCGGAATGGTCCGGAGGTAAAGATTTATATATGGAAAGTTGTTGTTCGGGTTCCGGGAAAAGTTCGGGTTTTTTCGGTATTGTACCGGGAAGCTTCCAGAAGGTCCCGGAGGATTCCGGAGGGGTCCGGAGGTCCGGAAATTGTTCCAACACGTCCAATATAGTAGCATGGGCTGTAAGGGGGCGCCCTAGCCTTAATGGGCCAGGGGCACCAGCCCCCCAAGGCCCATGCGCATGGGAGGGGGGAAACCCTAAGGGGGAGGGCCTCCACTTGACTTGGGAGGCACTCCTCCCCCCTTGACCGCCGCCCCCAACCCTAGATGGGATCTAGGGGGCCGGCCCCCTCTTCCTCCCACCTATAAATAGTGGAGGGGTGGGAGGGCAGCCGCACCCCAAGTTCTGGTGCAGCCCTCCCCCTCTCCCAAGTACTGCTCTCTCGCGGTGCTTGGCGAAGCCCTGCAGGATTGCCACGCTCCTCCATCACCACCACGCCGTTGTGCTGCTGCTGGACGGAGTCTTCCTCAACCTCTCCCTCTCTCCTTGCTAGATCAAGGCATGGGAGACGTCACCGGGCTGTACGTGTGTTGAACGCGGAGGCGCCGTCCGTTCGGCGCTAGATCGGATCTTCCGCGATTTGAATCGCCGCGAGTACGACTCCTTCAACCCCGTTCTCTTGAACGCTTCCGCTTAGCGATCTACAAGGGTATGTAGATGCACTCTCCTTCACCTCGTTGCTGGTTTCTCCATAGATAGATCTTGGTGACACGTAGGAAAATTTTGAATTTCTGCTACGTTCCCCAACAGTGGTATCAGAGCCAGGTTTATTGCGTAGATTCTTTGCACGACTAGAACACAAAGTAGTTGTGGGTGTTGATGTTGTTCAATATGCTTACCCTTACTAGTCCAATCTTGATTCGGCGGCATCGTGGGATGAAGCGGCCCGGACCGACCTTACACGTACTCTTACGTGAGACAGGTTCCACCGATTGACATGCACTTGTTGCATAAGGTGTCTAGCGGGTGCCAGTCTCTCCCACTTTAGTCGGATCGGATTCGATGAAAAGGGTCCTTATGAAGGGTAAATAGCAATTGACATATCACGTTGTGGTTTTTGCGTAGGTAAGAAACGTTCTTGCTAGAAACCCATAGCAGCCACGTAAAACATGCAAACAACAATTAGAGGACGTCTAACTTGTTTTTGCAGGGTATGCTATGTGATGTGATATGGCCAAGAAGAATGTGATGAATGATATGTGATGTATGAGATTGATCATGTTCTTGTAATAGGAATCACGACTTGCATGTCGATGAGTATGACAACCGGCAGGAGCCATAGGAGTTGTCTTTATTTATTGTATGACCTGCGTGTCATTGAACAACGCCATGTAATTACTTTACTTTATTGCTAACCGGTAGCCATAGTAGTAGAAGTAATAAGTTGGCGAGACAACTTCATGGAGACACGATGATGGAGATCATGATGATGGAGATCATGGTGTCATGCCGGTGACGATGATGATCATGGAGCCTCGAAGATGGAGATCAAAAGGAGCAATATGATATTGGCCATATCATGTCACTTTTTGATTGCATGTGATGTTTATCATGTTTATGCATCTTATTTGCTTAGAACGACGGTAGTAAATAAGATGATCCCTCATTAAAATTTCAAGAAAGTGTTCCCCCTAACTGTGCACCGTTGCGAAAGTTCGTCGTTTCGAAGCACCACGTGATGATCGGGTGTGATAGATTCTTACATTCACATACAACGGGTGTAAGCCATATTTACACACGCAAAACACTTAGGTTGACTTGACGAGCCTAGCATGTACAGACATGGCCTCGGAACACAAGAGACCGAAAGGTCGAGCATGAGTCGTATAGTAGATACGATCAACATGAAGATGTTCACCGATGATGACTAGTCCGTCTCACGTGATGATCGGACACGGCCTAGTTGACTCGGATCATGTAATCACTTAGATGACTAGAGGGATGTCTATATGAGTGGGAGTTCATAAGATGAACTTAATTATCCTGAACATAGTCAAAAGATCTTTGCAAATTATGTCGTAAGCTCGCGCTTTAGTTCCACTGTTTAGATATGTTCCTAGAGAAAATATAGTTGAAAGTTGACAGTAGCGATTATGCAGACAATAGAAAGCTTATGTTCTTAATGCACCGCTCAGTGTGCTGAACCCCAAACGTTGTCTGTGGATGTTGCGAACATCGGACATACACGTTTTGATAACTACGTGATAGTTCAGTTAACGGTTTAGAGTTGAGGCACCAAAGACGTTTTCGAAACGTCGCGGAACATATGAGATGTTTCGAGGGCTGAAATTGGGATTTCAGGCTCGTGCCCACGTCAAGAGGTATGAGACCTCCGACGATTTTCTTAGCCTGCAAACTAAGGGAGAAAAGCTCAGTCGTTGAGCTTGTGCTCAGATTGTCTGAGTGCGACAATCACTTGAATCGAGTGGGAGTTGATCTTCCAGAGATAGTGATGTTTCTCCAAAGTAATTGCCACCAAGCTGCTAGAGCTTCGTGATGAACTATAACATATCAGGGATAGATATGATGATCCTTGAGGTATTCACGATGTTTGACACCGCGAAAATAGAAATCAAGAAGGAGCATCAATTGTTGATGGTTGGTGAAACCACTAGTTTCAAGAAGGGCAAGGGCAAGAAGGGATACTTCATGAAACGGCAAATCAGCTACTGCTCCAGTGAAGAAACCCAAGGTTGAACCCAAACCCGAGACTAAGTGCTTCTGTGATAAGAGGAATAGTCACTAGAGCGGAATTACCCTAGATACTTGGTAGATGATAAGGCTGGCAAGGTCGATAGAAGTATATTGGATATACATTATGTTAATATGTACTTTACTAGTACTCCTAGTAGCACCAGGGTATTAGATACCGGTTCGGTTGCTAAGTGTTAGTAACTCGAAATAAAAGAGCTACGGAATAAACGGAGACTAGCTAAAGGTGAGCTGACGATATGTGTTGGAAGTATTTCCAAGTTTGATGTGATCAAACATCGCACGCTCCCTCTACCATCAAGATTAGTATTAAATCTGAATAATTGTCATTTGGTGTTTGCATTGAGCATAGACATGATTGGATTATGTCTATCGCAATACGGTTATTCATTTAAGAAGAATAATGGTTACTCTGTTTATTTGAATAATACCTTCAATGGTCTTGCACCTGAAACGAATGGTTTATTGAATCTCGATCGTAGTGATACACATGTTCATGCTAAAATATATAAGATAGTAATGATAGTACCACTTACTTGTGGCACTGCCATGTAAGTCATATTGGTATAAAACGCATGAAGAAGCTCCATGTTGATGGATCTTTGGACTCGCTCGTTTTTGAAAAGTTTGAGACATGCGAACCATGTCTATTGGTGTATATGCATGAAGAAACTCCATGCAAATGGACCGTTTGGACTCACTTGATTTTGAATCACTTGAGACATGCAAATCATACCACATGGGCAAGATGACTGAAAGCCTCGTTTTCAGTAAAATGGAACAAGAAAGCAACTTGTTGGAAGTAATACATTTTGATGTGTGCAGTCCAATGAGTGCTGAGGCATGCAGTGGATATCGTTATGTTCTTACTTCATGGATGATTTGAGTAGATACTGAGTATATTTACTTGATGAAACACAAGTCTGAATTATTGAATGGTTCAAGTAATTTCAGAGTGAAGTTGAAGATCCTCGTGACAACAGGATAAAATGTCTATGATATGATCATAGAGATGAATATCTGAGTTACGAGTTTGGAACACAATTAAGACATTGTGGAAATTGTTTCACAATTAATACCGCCTGGAACACCATAGTGTGATGGTGTGTCCGAACATCATAGTTGCACCCTATTGGATATGGTGCGTACCATGATGTCTCTTATCGAATTACCACTATCGTTTATGGGTTAGGCATTAGAGACAACCACATTCACTTTAAATAGGGCACCACGTAATTCCGTTGAGACGACACCGTTTGAACTATGGTTTGAGAAACCTAAGTTTTCATTTCTTAAAAGTTTGGGGCTGCGACGCTTATGTGAAAAGGTTTCAGGTTGATAAGCTCGAACCCAAAGCGGATAAAATGCATCCTCATAGGACACCCAAAACAGTTGGGTATACCTCCTAATTCAGATCCGAAAGCAATAGGGATTGTTTCTTTAATCGGGTCCTTTCTCGAGGAAAAGTTTGTCTCGAAAAGTTGAGTGGGAGGATGGTGGAGACTTGATATGGTTATTGAACCGTCACTACAACTAGTGTGTAGCAGGGCACAGGAAGTTGTTCCTGTGGCACCTACACCAATTGAAGTAGAAGCTTATGATAGTGATCATGAAACTTCGGATCAAGTCACTACCGTACCTCGTAGGGTGACAAGGATTCGTACTGCTTCAGAGTGGTATAGTAATCCTGTCTTGAAGGTCATGTTGCTAGACAACAATGAACCTACGAGCTATGGAGAAGCAATGGTGGGCCCAAATTCCGATAAATGGTTAGAAGCCATGAAATCCGAGATAGGATCCATGTATCAGACCAAAGCATGGACTTTGGTGGACTTGCCCGATGATCGGCAAGCCATTGAGATAAATGGATCTTTAAGAAGACGGACGTGGACTGTAATGTCACCGTCTATGAAGCTCGACTTGTGGCGAAGAGTTTTTCACAAGTTCAAGGAGTTGGCTACAATGAGATTTTCTCATCCGTAGCGATGCTTAAGTCCGTCGAAGTCATGTTAGCATTAGCTACATTTATGAAATCTGGCAGATGGATGTCAAAACGAGTTTCCTTACCAGTCTTAATAAGGAAAGGTTGTATGTGATACAATCAGAAAGGTTTTGTCGATCCTAAGGATGCTAAAAGGTATGTTGGCTCCAGCGATCCTTCTAAGGACTAGAGTAAGCATCTCGGAGTTGGAATGTACACTTTGATGAGATGATCAAAGATTTTGGGTTTATACAAAGTTTATGAGAAACTTGTATTTCCAAAGAAGTGAGTGGGAGCACTATAGAATTTCTGGTGAGTATATGTTGTTGACATATTGTTGATCAGAAATGATGTAGAATATCTAGAAAGCATAAAGGGTTGATTGAAAGGAGTTTTCAAGGGAAAACCTGGATTAAGTTACTTGAACATTGAGCATCAAGATCCGTGAGGATAGATCAAAAATGCTTAATGGTACTTTCAAATGAGCACATATCTTGACATGATCTTGAAGGTGTTCAAGATGGATCAGTCAAAGAAGGAGTTCTTGCCTGCGTTGTAAGGTATGAAGTTAAAACTTAAAGCTCGACCACGGCAGAAGAAAGAGGAAGGACGAAGGTCGTCCCCTATGCTTTTGTCATAGGCTCTATACGGTAAGCCATGCTGAGTACCGCACCTGATGTGTGCCTTGCCACATGTCTGGCAAGAGGGTACAAAGGTGATCAAGGAGTGGATCACCGGACAGCGGTCAAAAATTGTCCTTGGAGTAATAAGGACATATTTCTCGATTATGGAGGTGATAAAGAGTTCGGCGTAAAGGGTTACGTCGATGCAAGCTTTAACACCTATCCGAATGACTCTGAGTAGCAAACCGAATACGTATAGTGGAGCGACCATTTGGAATAGCTCCAAGTGGAGCGTGGAAGCAGCATTTACAATATGACCTAGAGATTTGCGAAGTACATACGGATCTGAATGTAGCAGACCCGTTGACTAAAACCTCTCTCACAAGCAAAACATGATCAAACCACATAACTCATTGAGTCTTAATCACATGATGATGTGAACTAGTTTAATGACACTAGTAAACTCTTTGGATGTTGGTCACAAGGCGATGTGACCTGTGAGTGTTAATCACATGGCGATGTGAACTAGATTATTGACTCTAGTGCAAGTGGGAGACTGTTGGAAATATGCCCTAGAGGCAATAATAAATTAGTTATTATTATATTTCCTTGTTCATGATAATCGTTTATTATCCATGCTATAATTGTATTGATAGGAAACTCAGATACATGTGTGGGTACATAGACAACACCATGTCCCTAGTAAGCCTCTAGTTGACTAGCTCGTTGATCAATAGATGGTTACGGTTTCCTGACCATGGACATTGGATGTCGTTCATAACGGGATCACATCATTAGAAGAATGATGTGATGGACAAGACCCAATCCTAAGCCTAGCACAAAGATCGTAGTTTGTATGCTAAAGCTTTTCTAATGTCAAGTATCATTTCCTTAGACCATGAGATTGTGCAACTCCCGGATACCGCAGGAATGCTTGGGTGTACCAAACGTCACAACGTAACTGGGTGGCTATAAAGGTGCACTACAGGTATCTCCGAAAGTGTCTGTTGGGTTGGCACGAATCGAGACTAGGATTTGTCACTCCGTGTGACGGACAGGTATCTCTGGGCCCACTCGGTAGGACATCATCATAATGTGCACAATGTGATCAAAGAGTTGATCGCGGGATGATGTGTTACGGAACGAGTAAGGAGACTTGCCGGTAACGAGATTGAACAAGGTATCGGTATACCGACGATCGAATCTCGGGCAAGTACAATACCGCTAGACAAAGGGAACTGTATACGGGATTGATAGAGTCCTTGACATCGTGGTTCATCCGATGAGATCATCGTGGAACATGTGGGAGCCAACATGGGTATCCAGATCCCGCTGTTGGTTATTGACCGGAGAACGTCTCGGTCATGTCTACATGTCTCCCGAACCCGTAGGGTCTACACACTTAAGGTTCGATGATGCTAGGGTTATAAAGGAAGTTTGTATGTGGTTACCGAATGTTGTTCGGAGTCCCGGATGAGATCCCGGACGTCACAAGGAGTTCCGTAATGGTCCGGAGGTAAAGATTTATATATGAAAAGTTGTTGTTCGGGTTCCGGGAAAAGTTTGGGTTTTTCCGGTATTGTACCGGGAAGCTTCTAGAAGGTTCCGGAGGATTCCGGAGGGGTCCGGAGGTCCGGAAATTGTTCCACCACGTCCAATACAGTAGCATGGGATTTAAGGGGGCGCCCTAGCCTTAATGGGCCAGGGGCACCAGCCCCCCCAAGGCCCATGCGCATGGGAGGGGGGAAACCCTAAGGGGGAGGGGCCTCCACTTGACTTGGGAGGCACTCCTCCCCCCTTGGCCGCCGCCCCCAACCCTAGATGGGATCTAGGGGGGCCGGCCCCCTCTTCCCCCCACCTATAAATAGTGGAGGGGTGGGAGGGCAGCCGCACCCCAAGTTCTGGCGCAGCCCTCCCCCTCTCCCAAGTACTCCTCCTCTCTCGCGGTGCTTGGCGAAGCCCTGCAGGATTGCCACGCTCCTCCATCACCACCACGCCGTTGTGCTGCTGCTGGACGGAGTCTTCCTCAACCTCTCCCTCTCTCCTTGCTAGATCAAGGCATGGGAGACGTCACCGGGCTGTACGTGTGTTGAACACGGAGGCGCCGTCCGTTCGGCGCTAGATCGGATCTTCCGCGATTTGAATCGCCGCGAGTATGACTCCTTCAACCCCGTTCTCTTGAACGCTTCCGCTTAGCGATCTACAAGGGTATGTAGATGCACTCTCCTTCCCCTCGTTGCTGGTTTCTCCATAGATAGATCTTGGTGACACGTAGGAAAATTTTGAATTTCTGCTACGTTCCCCAACATGTACTTATTTTCTATCATTTTGAGCGCTCCACCAAGACGTATGTGACATGAAAGAGTAACCCATGATCCTATTTATTTGTGCATTTTCATTCAAACGCAATTTTTAAATAATGCACAAATTTAGGGGGAGCTTTTTCTTATCACATACTTCTCAGAGCGACATTGTATTTCATTCTTATTATCATTTGTCGAAGCTTTGGTCTATATGTTGTCATCAATTACCAAAATGGGGGAGATTGAAAGTACAACTAATCCCTGGGTGGTTTTGGTAATTCTTAACAACATATAGTTCATTGAACTAATGCTCTTTCAAGATGATCATTTCAGAGAGTTCAATGATTGGCATGGCATGGACTAGAGATGTGGACCCCTCAAAATGCTAAGGACACATATTGGCAACAAGATCAAGACTCTACATTTTTCGTTTACATGATCCAAGATCACATTGAGTCAATAGGAAAGCCAATACTATTAAAAGGGGATGAGGTGTTGCTTAGTGGCTTACTTGCTCAAAATGTTTAGTGATATGCTCCAAAACCCTCAACCACTTTCTCATTTCCACATATGTCCTAAACACAAAAGTCAAATTCGGCGCCACCGATTTGATCTATCTGGCGCCACCGAGTTTCATTTGACACAACCACTGCCACAAACCATAGTCACTTCGGTTTCACCGATAGGGATCTCGGTCTCACCGAGATGGGATTGCAAACTCACTGTTTCCTTTTTGTAACATTTCTGTCCAATCGAAATGAGTGAATCGGTCCCATTGAGTCTGCAATGCAAATTCATTGTTTCCCTTTCGTAACACTTCGATCCCACCAAAGTGAGCGGATTGGTCCCACCGAGTTTGCCTGACCAACTCTCTATGTGCCTATTACTGAAATCGGTCCCACCGAGTTTATGTAATTGGTCACACCGAGATTACGTTATGCCCTAACCCTAGCATATCGGTCCCACCGAGATGACTGTGTCGGTCCCACGGAAAAGCCTAACGTTCATATTTTGACCTGAATTGGCCTGACCGAGTATCACCATTCGGTCTCACCGAGTTTGGGAATCTGTGTGTAACGGTTAGATTTGTGTGTAGGCTATATATACCCCTCCACCCACTCTTCATTCGTGGAGAGAGCCATCAGAACATGCCTACACTTCCAGCATTCATTTTCTGAGAGAGAACCACCTACTCATGTGTTGAGACCAAGATATTCCATTCCAACCACAAGAATCTTGATCTCTAGCCTTCCCCAAGTTGCTTTCCACTCAAATCATGTTTACAGCATAGCCAAATCTGTGAGAGAGAGTTGAGTGTTGGGGAGACTATCATTTGAAGCACAAGAGCAAGGAGTTCATCATCAACACACCATCTATTACCTTTTGGAGAGTGGTGTCTCCTAGATTGGTTAGGTGTCTCTTGGGAGCCTCCATCAAGATTGTGGAGCTGAACCAAGGATTTTGTAAGGGCAAGGAGATCGCCTACTTCGTGAAGATCTACCCTAGTGAGGCAAGTCCTTCGTGGGAGATGGCCATGGTGGGATAGACAAGGTTGCTTCTTCATGGACCCTTCGTGGGTGGAGCCCTCCATGGACTCGCGCAACCATTACCCTTCGTGGGTTGAAGTCTCCATCAACGTGGATGTCCGATAGCACCACCTATCGGAACCACGCCAAAAATCTCCGTGTCAACATTGCATTTGCTCCCTCCAAACTCCTCCCATTTAGTTTCCTGCAAGTTGCATGCTTTACTTTCCGCTGCCCATATACTCTTTGCATGCTTTCTTGAATTGTGTTGAGATTGCTTGACTTGTGCTAAGTTGCTAAAATCTGCCAATAATTAAGATTGGGACAAGGTTAAGTTTTTATTTGGTCAAGTAGTCTAATCACCCCCCTCTAGACGTACTTTTGATCCTACACAGTTTCCTCACTGTATCTGCATAGATCAGAATGAGGCTGATGCCTCCATCCATAAGGTCTCTAGTGAGGTGGTACCCATCGATAATGGGGTCGAGAACTAGGGCAGCTAATCCTCCATGACGGATATTGGTTGGATGGTCCCTATGGTCGAAGGTGACCGGGCATGCCGAACATTGGTTAAATTTTGGGGCTACAGGCTCTACGGCGTAGACATCCCGAAGTGCATGCTTCCGCTCCTTCTTGGGTATGTGGGTGGCGTAGATCATATTCGCCGTTTTTACCTTGGGAGGGAATTTTTTGTGGCCCCCATTGTTCGTCATGTGAGGTTCTTCATTGTCCTTGCTGCGGGGGCTTTTGCCTCCATTCGCGGATGTGAGCTTGCCGGCCTATTTGATTACCTAACAATTATGATTGGTATGGTTTGCAGGCTCGTCGGACGTGCCGTGATTTTGGCAGGGCCTGTCCAGGATTGTGTCCAACTTGGTGGATCCATCCTAGTTCCCTTTAGAGGGTTTCTTCTAGGTCCCGATTTGGAATTGCGGAATCTGACATTTACTAGCATATCTTCAGGTTCACTGTTGTTGTCGCGACGCTTGTTATTGTTGCGTCATGGTTTCTCGTTTCGCCCATGACCTCCGAGTTCCTGGGGTCTTCAGAGCTGGTGCTTCTACAAGCTACCCAACTATCTTCTCCCGCACAAAAGCGGGTCATAAGAGAGATAAGTGCCGCCATTGTCCTTGGCTTGTCTTGGCCGAGCTGGTGCGCGAGCCATTCGTCCCGGATACTAGGGTTAAATGCTGTTATTGCTTCTGCATCCGGACAATCGACGATCTTGTTCTTTTTGGTCAAAAACCGATTCTAGAATTGACGGGTTGATTCTTTGGGCTGTTGGACCACGTGACTCAGGTCATCAGCGTCCGGAGGCCAAACATAAGTGCCTTGAAAGTTAGCTCGGAAAGCATCCTCGAGCTCTTCCCAGCTTCCTATGGAGTTTTCAGGGAGGCTGTTGAGCCAAGCCTGTCCGGTCCCTTGAACTTAAGTGGTAGGTATTTTATGTCATGGATATCGTGTCCTCGAGCCATATGAATGTGGAGAAGAAAGTCTTCGATCCACACGGCCAGGTCTATAGTCCCGTTGTATTGTTCAATGTTTACGGGTTTAAACCCTTCGAGGAATTGATGCCGCATTACCTCATCTGTGATGCACATCAGATGAGCGGCACCTCTAACCCGGGCTACGTCATGTATAGATCAGCAGCCGTATCGGCCCGGTGCTGCTCCTGAATTCTATTGTTTTGGTCGTGCCATGATTGATAACCGCCCCGTCCAGCCAGGGTGTAATCCCGGGATCCGTAGATGGATCATGTATGTCCTGCTCTAAGGGCAAGGTCATGACAGAGATCATATTTGTATTTTGGTTGTGTTGTCTCCTTGCCTTTAGGGCCAAGGGGAGCGGGTGGGTATTCGACTTCTTTAGACGACTTGTCCCTTCCTCGAGGGGGCGGTTGGGCTGGTCTGCATGTGTGTATCTTGGCGGTACGAGCTTGAGAGAATCATCATCAAATTGAGGCAGCAGCTTCCGCTTCGGGTAGCTTTTAGTATATTGCAGTAGCCGTACCCTCTTCGGCTGCCAGGATTTTTGCCCATCTATTGTTGAGGGTATTTTGTTCCGCCTTCAGCTGTTGTCGCTTCTTCTTCAAGCTCCGGGTAGTGTCCACGAGCTACTGCTTGGACCGATCTTGGTCTAACGGGTCTTCATGAACGATAAAATCTTCCCTCTGAGGCTGAGCTCCTCTTCGGAGGGAGGCATATAGTTGCTATCCTCGGAGAAATTAGGGTCCTCGGGGTTATACTAACGCCCATGCCCCTCTGAGCCATCAGGCTGGTGCTCGGGGGAGGGGTCGCCAAGGTTTCCCACATTGTTTGGAGTGTCGTCCTCTCCGGTGCCCGTGTTGCTTTCCCTGCTTCGACGCCCCTTGGATCGTCGACGTTGTCTCCAGCGTTTGTGGGGATCCTCGTCGGGCTCTCTGGTGGTGTCGTCCCCATTTTTAGTGATGTTGTCCTTGGGGGTGTCCACCATGTGAACGTTATAGGTGGAGGTGGCCGTCCATCGGCCGGTGACAAGAGCGACAGTGTCCTTGTGGGCCATGGCTTCGCTATCGTCGTCCATGTCGTTGGACACCTCAGAGACGTAGTCCATCATGTTGGTTAAGTCTTCGACAGTGGCTACTAAGTGGGTGGTGGGTGGGGCGTCAAATCCCTATGGCCTGCCTCAAGGTGCTGTTGAGCATAGGCCAAGGGTGGGCCATCCAAGATAGTCACCAACTGGATCCGATCTAGTGCCTTATTTAATAGGGCGAGGCTAGCCGGATTGGTGTATGAAATTTCTTTGGAGTCCACCTCCTGTGTGATGGTGAGTCCAGCCGGGACTGACTCCTGGTCTTCGGACGCCAAACTTGCGTCGAGGCTCAAAGCCGGATCCGCAGTGAGGAGTGTGAGTCCAGCCAGGGGTGACTCTCGGTCTTCGGATGCCAATCCTTTGTTGAGGCACGAAGCCAAGTCCATGGTGAGGAGGGCGAGTACGGTCGAGGGTGATCCCGGTCTTTGGACGTAGTGGTTGCATCTATGCTCAAAGCCAATAGTATAGAAGGGGCCAATCCAGAGATCAGATCGGTGAGGTGCTCCAAAGTTGACGTTTCGGGGTCGGTGGGCATCCCAGATGAGGTTGAGAAGCCCATAAAAACCAGGTCGCCCCGAGCATCAGCGATGTACTCTAGGTTACCGAACCTGATCTGGTGCTCAGCCGCGAAACTGTCGACCTCGTCGAGATGACCGGTCGAGTCGGCGTGCAGAATGATGCTGCTGAAAGCGAAAATCTGCCTGGGGACAAAGATGTCCCTGGTGTTGATGCCATCTCCGATGATTAGGCGAGCCATCCATCCTTCAGTGATCCAACAGCGGAACTCTCAATGAAAGCACCAATGTCGGTGTCAGAATCGGCGGATCTCGAGTAGGGGGGTCCGAGCTGTGGATCTAGGATCAATGGGGAACAGGGGACTAGGGACATGATGTTTACCCAGGTTCGGGCCCTCTCTAAGAGGTAAAACCCTATGTCCTTCTTGATTATATTGCTTGTGTATATGAGGATTACAGAGTCGATCTACCACGAGATCAGATGAACTAAACCCTAGACTAGAGGGATGATGGTTGTTGTTTTAGCCTCTACGGATTAAACCCTCTGGTTTATATAGACACCAGGGGTATTAGGGTTACACGAGGTTGGTTACAAGGAAAAGATAAATATGCAGATTCAGCTCATCTTGACTTGGAGGACACACCAAGGCACCAAAAAGCTTCCTGTCTGGATACGGGGTCTCTTCATAATTTGCCCTCCTAGAACCGGCAACACAACCCAATAGTCCGGCCCACAAGGAGTAGGCTGGCAGGCCGAGGACCCCCTATTCTAGGACTCCCTCAGGGATGTCACGGGCTTCCATTGCGTGCCCGCGCAGACACAAACTCGGCCAAAAATTTGGGGCCAAACAGACAAGATAACGACATTCGTCAATTTGTGTCAGCGCGGTGGGATATGTTTTTTGTTGGTTGGACCCAAATGGATGTGGGCGGATGAAAGTGGGCCGGTGCATCAGAGTTGGCCTAAGTTAAGTTATTGTTTTGAATCTAACCGGGTATGAAAACTTGGCTAGAGAAACGGGCTTGTACGAGGGAACAAAATCGCTAGGAACGTGATAGAAGACTATGCTATCTCTGAGAAACTTCATATCTATCACAACACAACAAAAAAAAGAGGTAAACATATACATGACTAGGATAAAAAAACTATTAAAGCAAGACATGAGCTAGTACCGAATATAAATCACATGATCGAAACTTAATAGGCAGTTAAATGCATAAATCTATGTAATGTTCCAAAACAAAATTTCTTCCCGTATCTATGCTACTGGAGTGTTTTTTACATAAGTTATCAGGACCGCCACGCATAAAATACCATGGTATTTACATAGAACTTACCAGGGCATTTTTTTCAACAACTTGTTTTTCCACGGGTCAAAGTGTCAAAACCGGCGGATCTCGGGTAGGGGGTCCCGAACTGTGCGTCTAAGGCTAAAGGTAACAGGAGGCGGGGGACACAATGTTTACCCAGGTTCGGGCCCTCTCTATGGAGGTAATACCCTACTTCCTACTTGATTGATCTTGATGATATGAGTATTACAAGAGTTGATCTACCACGAGATCGTGGAGACTAAACCCTAGAGGCTAGCCTATGATAATGATTGTTGTTGTCCTATGGACTAAACCCTCCGGTTTATATAGACATCGGAGGGGGTAGGGTTGCACAAAGTCGGTTATAGAGAAGGAAATCTACATATCCGAATAGCCAAGCTGGCCTTCCACGCAAAGGAGAGTCCCACCTGGACACGGGACGAGGTCTTCAATCTTGTATCTTCATAGTCCAACAGTCCGGCACAAGTACATAGTCTGGCTGTACGAGGACCCCCTAATCCAGGACTCCCTCAGTAGCCCCTAAACCAGGCTTCAATGACGATGAGTCTGCCACGCAGATTGTCTTCGGCATTGCAAGGCGGGTTCTTCTCCAAATCCAGAGTACCTGTTGTAACGAGTAGTGTCCGGCTTCCCATTAATGTTGCACTCCTCGGCTTGTGTACTTTAATAACGGCAGTCTCCACGTGTCGAGCGAATGTGAGAAGTCGGGCAATTTTTACATTTGCCACCCTGACCATGTTAGTAAATCATCTATTTAAAGAGACGGGGATCCTCAAATCCAAATCACACCATCTTCCCCAAGCAAGGAATCACCAGAGCACTCCCGAAAAAACCATCCCATCATGGCCGGCCACCGCAGCGCCTCCTCTCGCTCCCACAGCGTCAAGTCATACGTCTCCAACGTATCTATAATTTATGAAGCATCCATGCTATTTTATTATCTGTTTTGAATGATTACGGGCTTTATTATACAATTTTATATTACTTTTGGGACTAACCATTAACCGAAGGCCCAGCCCATATTGCTGTTTTATTGCCTATTTTAGTGTTTCGAAGAAAAGGAATATCAAATGGAGTCCAAACGGAATGAAACCTTCGGGAGCATTATTTTGGAATGGATGTGATCCAGGAGACTTGGAGTTGAAGTAAAGGAAGCTTCAAGGTGGCCACGAGGGTGGGGGCGCCCCCTACTCGGCGTGCCCCCTGTCTTGTGGGCCCCTCGAGACTCCCCCAACCGACTTCTTTCGCCTATATATTCCCATATACACTAAAACCATCAAAAAACAAGATAGATCGGGAGTTCCACCGCCGCAAGCCTCTGTAGCCACCAAAAACCTCTCGGGAGCCCGTTCCGGCACCCTGCCGGAGGGGGGATCCTTCACCGGTGGCCATCTTCATCATCTCGGCGCTCTCCATGACGAGGAGGGAGTAGTTCACCCTCGGGGCTGAGGGTATGTACCAGTAGCTATGTGTTTGATCTCTCTTTCTCTCGTGTTCTCTCTCTGGCACGATATTGATGTATCGCGAGCTTTGCTATTATAATTGGATCTTGTGATGTTTCTCCGCCTCTACTCTCTTGTGACGAATTGAGTTTTCCCTTTGAAGTTATCTTGTCGGATTGAGGCTTTAAGGATTTGAGAACACTTGATGTATGTCTTGCCATGCTTATCTGTGGTGACAATGGGATATCACGTGATCCACTTGATGTATGTTTTGGTGATCAACTTGCGGGTTCCACCCATGAACCTATGCATAGGGGTTGGCACACGTTTTCGTCTTGACTCTCTGGTAGAAACTTTGGGGCACTCTTTGAAGTACTTTTGTGTTGGTTGAATAGATGAATCTAAGATTGTGTGATGCATATCATATAATCATGCCCACAGATACTTGAGGTGACAATGGAGTATCTAGGTGACATTAGGGTTTTGGTTGATTTGTGTCTTAAGGTGTTATTCTAGTACGAACTCTTGAATAGATCAACCCAAAAGAATAACTTTGAGGTGGTTTCGTACCCTACCATAATCTCTTTGTTTCTTCTCCGCTATTAGTGGCTTTGGAGTGACTCTTTGCATGTTGAGGGATAGTTATATGATCCAATTATGTTATTATTGTTGAGAGAACTTGCACTAGTGAAAGTATGAACCCTATGCCTTGTTTCCTACCATTGCAATACCATTTGTTCTCACTTTTATCATTAGTTACCTTGCTGTTTTTATATTTTTAGATTACAAAAACCTATATCTACCATCCATATTGCACTTGTATCACCATCTCTTCGCCGAACTAGTGCACCTATACAATTTACTATTGTATTGGGTGTGTTGGGGACACAAGAGACTCATTGTTATTTGGTTGCAGGGTTGTTTGCGAGAGACTATCTTCATCCTACGCCTCCCACGGATTGATAAACCTTAGTTCATCCACTTGAGGGGAATTTGCTACTGTCCTACAAACCTCTGCACTTGGAGGCCCAACAATGTCTACAAGAAGAAGGTTGTGTAGTAGACATCAAGATCTTTTCTGGCGCCGTTGTCGGGGAGGTGACTGCTTGAAGGTATATCTTTAGATCTTGTAATCGAATCTTTTTGTTTCTTGTTTTATCACTAGTTTAGTTTATAAAAGAAAACTACAAAAAAATGGATTTGAGTTTGTCTCATACCCTTCATCTTTTTAATATCTTTCGTGAGAATGATGGAAAGGAAAATTGTGCTCAATTGCTAGAAGAAGAATGCATTAAAATGCTTGGTACTAAATCTTTGAGATGAGCATGATTGCAATGTTGTTAGTATGAACTCCTTGAATATCCATAGTACTAATGATGATTGCACTAGTTATGATGAAAATGTCTCCTATAAGCATGTCGATTTTTGTGGAGTAGATTGGGTTTGCAAGTATACACCAAATAGGGAAAATAGATATTGCAAGAGGCATAAGCATTTAGAAACTAAATGGTTGCAATAAAGGCTTAATGTGAGTGCTAAAAATTTTCAATTCCTTTGCCGTACTTGTGAACTTTGCAATGAACGTGGTCATTTACATCTCCGATGCAAATTATTCATGATCGAATCGTGTCCAAAAATCGTGATGATTTGATTTCCCTTGCACATTATAATGAACTTAGTTTTCTTTTGGGTTATGAAGAATTTAAACGTTTAACTAAGAATCTTCTAGAATTTTCCCTTGAGAAATTTCTTGATATTGATCTAGAGGATATTTATATGTTTTGTGCGGAGAATTGCATTGAAAATCCTTATATTGCCAATTACCTAAAGAAAAGGAAGAAAATAGAAGATGAAGAGAACACTAATGAAAGGGAAGATACTTCCCATTATCCTCCTATTATTTCTTATGATGAATCAGGTAACGAGGAGGAGCCTTCTATTCAACCAATCTCATCAATAAGGAGCTCAAAGAAGAAGGCTGAACCCACACATAATGTGAAAAAGAAAAGGAAAATAAGGAGCAACAAAGGTAAAAAGGTATCCCTCCCAAATGATGTTGCTCCTACTACTTATTGTGATGATGATAATTGCTATACTATTGGTGCTATCCATACTATTAATGATGAGAGTGATTATGCTTATGATATGAAAAGGCCCAAGCTTGGGGAAGCTATGTTTGATGAGGATGAAGTATTTGAGAATATATTTGCTGAAGTTAATGTTTGTCCCAAGCTTGGGGATGCTACGTTTAATGAAGATGATATTTTTAGCCTCCCAAGTTTTGATATGCAAAGTTGTTATGATGATAGCATGCCTCTTACCTATGATGATTATATTGATGAAAGTGGCTTTGGAAGAGTGTCAAATTTAGGAAGTAGTTATCCCACTATTTTTGAGGATGTTGAGTCTTATTGTGATGAATATGAAAGTGGATTTGGAAGAGTGTCAACTTTATTTAGTGATGATTCCACTATTTCGGAAGAGGTTCCAATCGATTATGATGAGAATGAAGTTGCTACTTATGATGATTATTGTGATGAAACTTATGCTATAAAAAGTAGTGATGTTTATATTTATAAAACTTGTCATGATTATGATTACCCTTTTTCTGAACATTACTCTTTTAATGTGGAAACAATTTATAGTATTCAAGTCTTTTATGATACTCCCACTATTCCGAATGAGAAGAATTTTGCTTATGTGGAGAGTAGTAAATTTTCTATGCTTGTAGATCATGAAAAGAATGCTTTAGGTGCTGGTTATATTGTTTAATTCATTCATTATTCTACTGAAAATTATTATGAGGGAGGAACATATGCTTGTAGGAATTGCAATAATGTCAAGTTTCCTCTCTATGTGTTGAAAATTTTGAAGCTATGCTTGTTTTACCTTCCTATCCTAGTTAATTATTGTTCCCATAAGTTGTTTTCTCACAAAATCCCTATGCATAGGAAGTGGGTTAGACTTAAATGTGCTAGTCATATTCTTCATGATGCTCCCGTTATGTTTCAATTCTTATCTTTTATGTGAGCATCATTGTCATCATCATGCCTAGCTAGAAAGGCATTAAAGAAAAGCGCTTGTTGGGAGACAACCCAATATTTACCTTTACTGTTTTTGTGTGTCCACATGATTATTCTACTGTAGTAATCATGTTTTAAAGCTTTTATTTCAATAAAGTGCCAAGTAAGACCTTTAGGATAGCTTATGGTGATAGTTGTGTTGATCCTGCTGAAAATCAGAAACTTTTGCACCCAGTAAATTAGTTTTGTTAATTCACAGAAATGTGATTTTGTTATGATTATTTTTGCTCTGGATTGGTACAAAAATTGCTTAGGACTTTCTAATTTCGTAGGATTTTTGGAGTTCCAGAAGTATACGTTTGATACAGATTACTACAGACTGTTCTGTTTTTGACAGATTCTATTTTCTATGTGTTGTTTGCTTATTTTGATGAATCTATGAGTAGTATCGGAGGATATGAACCATAGAGAATTTTGAATACAGTAGGTTTAACACCAATATGAATTTAGAATGAGTTTATTACAATACCTATGTGGTGGTTTTATTTTCTTATATTAACGGAGCTTACGAGTTTTCTGTTAAGTTTTATGTTGTGAAGTTTTTAAGTTTTGGGTAAAGATTCGATGGACTATGGAATAAGGAGTGGTAAGAGCCTAAGCTTGGGGATGCCCAAGGCACCCCAAGGTAATATTCAAGGACAACCAAGAGCCTAAGCTTGGGGATGCCCCAGAAGGCATCCGCTCTTTCGTCTTCGTTCATCGGTAACTTTACTTGGAGCTATATTTTTATTCACCGCATGATATGTTTTTTGCTTGGAGTGTAATTTTATTTGTTAGTATTTGCTTGCTGTTATTTATAATAATTTTTTGCATCTATATTTTCAATAAAAATGTCAAGGATAGCCTTTACCATGCTTATTTTGCTACTATACATGTTGCTGTTTGAAAACAGAAAGTTTACCGCTGTTGCAAAAATTCCCTAGAAAATTCAGAGAATGATATAATATTGAAACTTTTTGCATAATGAGATCTGATAAATCTTCTACAGCTTACTATTTTTCTCATAATTGTTGCAGTTAGGGAAGTATGATGAATCTTGCATTCTTTATAGATTGTACTGTTTTGGCAGATTGCTGTTATGTTTGCATTGTTTGCATATGTTTGCTTGTTTAATGATTCTATTTGAGGATAGGAGTATTAAATATGAAGAGGCATTTAGTATGCAATGTTGAATAATAATTTTAGTGATTTTCTACAGTAGAGAATGATAAGGTTTTGCATTGGTTTATACTAACTTATCTCACGAGTTCTTGTTGAGTTTTATGTGGATGAAGTTTTTGAGAAATAGAGAAACCATGATATGAGAGGGATTAAGGAGACACAAAAGTTCAAGCTTGGGGATGCCCAAGGCACCCCAAGATAATATTTCAAGAAGTCTCAAGCATCTAAGCTTGGGGATGCCCCACAGGCATGCCACCTTTCTTCTTCAACAACTACCGGTTAGTATCAGTTGAACCTAAGTTTTTGCTTCTTCACATGAGTTGTGCTATCCTTGCAATGTAATTTTATTTTGCTTTGCTTGCTTTTTGAATAAAGTACTTAAGATCTGAAATTCTTAAATGAGAGGGAGTCTTCACATAGTTACATAATTGTTTAGCTACTCATTGATCTTCACTTATATCTTTTTGGAGTAGTTTTTCATTTACTCGTGTGCTTCACTTATATCCTATGAGTAAATTGTTGAATGAGTTGATTTTCATAAATACCAAATTATATTTGTCTCATTTGCTTATACCATGGGGAGTAATGACTTCACATCTAAGAAGTAGAGGTTGTAAATTTATTGAAGGTTAGCAAGCATTGTATTGGTCACTTGAACAATTCATGAAAGAATATTGAAGGAAGAGAGATTTCACATATAAATATACTATCCTAGACATCTTTTATAATTGTGAGCACTCATTAAGTATGACATGCTAAAGATTTGATGTTGGACAAGGAAAACAATGCAATGGGTTATGTTTTCTCACATCTCAGTTAAAGTATATTGTTATGGATCATTCAAACATGTTGAGCTTGCCTTTCCCCCTCATGCTAGCCAAATTCCTTGCACCAAGTAGAGATACTACTTGTGCTTCCAAATATCCTTAAACCCAGTTTTGCCATGAGAGTCAACCATACCTACCTATGGATTGAGTAAGATCCTTCAAGTAAGTTGTCATCGGTGCAAGCAATAAAAATTGCTCCCTAAATATGTATGATCTATTAGTGTGAAGAAAATAAGCTTTATACGATCTTTTTATGGAAGCAATAAAAGCGACGGACTGCATAATAAAGGTCCATATACAAGTGGCAATATAAAGTGATGTTCTTTTGCATTAAGATTTTGTGCATCCAACCATAAAAGCGCATGACAACCTCTGCTTGCCTCTGCGAAGGGCCTATCTTTTACTTTATGTCTTTTACTTTATGCAAGAGTCAAGGTGATTTTCACCTTTCCCTTTTTCATTTTATCCTTTGGCAAGCACCTCGTGTTGGAAAGATCCTGATATATATATCCAACTGGATGTAAGTTAGCATGAACTATTATTGTTGACATCACCCAAAGGTGAATACGTTGGGAGGCAACACTATAAGCCCCTATCTTTCTCAGTGTCCGATTAAAACTCCATAACCATTAGTATTGCGTGAGTGTTAGCAATCATGGAAGACTATATGATAGTTGAGTATGTGGAGTTTGCTAAATCAAAACTCTGACATAGATCCTTCCTGAAAATAAGATGAATTGTAATTGCTTGATGACTGAGAACGAAGTTTGCTAGTTTTCAAGAAAGTTTATTGTCTATGCTTTAAACATGTGAATAGCTTGTTACTTGATCTTGAGAAGTTTTATGAGATGAACTACTATTATGACATATAATCATGCTAGAGAAGGTGATTGAAATTATCATTGATCAAACTTGTGCACCTGCTAGCATTCACACTTCATAAGTTCTTTCTTTTATCTTTACCTACTCGAGGACGAGCAGGGATTAAGCTTGGGGATGCTGATACATCTCCAACGTATCTATAATTTATGAAGCATTCATGCTATTTTATTACCTGTTTTGAATGATTATGGGCTTTATTATACACTTTTATATTACTTTTTGGAGTAACCTATTAACCGGAGGCCCAACCCATACTGCTATTTTATTGCCTATTTCAGTGTTTCAAGGAAAAGGAATATCAAACGGAGTCCAAACGGAATGAAACCTTCAGGAGCGTTATTTTTGGAATGGATGTGATCCAAGAGACTTGGAGTTGAAGTAAAGGAAGCTTCGAGGTGGCCACGAGGGTGGGGGGGGGCACGCCCCTACTGGGCACGCCCCCTGTCTTGCGGGCCCCTCGAGACTCCCCTGACCGACTTCTTTCGCCTATATATTCCCATATACCCTAAAACCATCAAAAAACAAGATAGATCAGGAGTTCCGCCACCGCAAGCCTCTATAGCCACCAAAAACCTCTCGGGAGCCCGTTCCGGCACCCTGTCGGAGGGGGATCCTTCACCGGTGGCCATCTTCATCATCCCGGCGCTCTCCATGACGAGGAGGGAGTAGTTCACCCTCGGGGCTGAGGGTATGTACCAGTAGCTATGTGTTCGATCTCTCTCTCTGTCGTGTTCTCTCCATGGCACGATCTTGATGTATCGCGAGCTTTGCTATTATAGTTGGATCTTATGATGTTTCTCCCCCTCTACTCTCTTGTGATGAATTGAGTTTTCCCTTTGAAGTTATCTTGTCGGATTGAGTCTTTAAGGATTTGAGAACACTTGATGTATGTCTTGCCGTGCTTATCTGTGGTGACAATGGGATATCACGTGATCCACTTGATGTATGTTTTGGTGATCAACTTGCGGGTTCCGCCCATAAACCTATGCGTAGGGGTTGGCACACGTTTTCGTCTTGACTCTCCGGTAGAAACTTTGGGGCACTCTTTGAAGTACTTTTGTGTTGGTTGAATAGATGAATCTGAGATTGTGTGATGCATATCGTATAATCATGCCCACAGATACTTGAGGTAAAAATGGAGTATCTAGGTGACATTAGGGTTTTGGTTGATTTGTGTCTTAAGGTGTTATTCTAGTACGAACTCTTGAATAGATTGATCCGAAAGAATAACTTTGAGGTGGTTTCGTGCCCTACCATAATCTCTTCGTTTCTTCTCCGCTATTAGTGGCTTTGGAGTGACTCTTTGCATGTTGAGGGATAGTTATATGATCCAATTATGTTATTATTGTTGAGAGAACTTGCACTAGTGAAAGTATGAACCCTATGCCTTGTTTCCTACCATTGCAATACCGTTTGTGCTCACTTTTATCATTAGTTACCTTGCTGTTTTTATATTTTCAGATTACAATAACCTATATCTACCATCCATATTGCACTTGTATCACCATCTCTTCGCCGAACTAGTGCACCTATACAATTTACCATTGTATTGGGTGTGTTGGGGACACAAGAGACTCTTTTTTATTTGGTTGCAGGGTTGTTTGCAAGAGACTATCTTCATCCTACGCCTCCCACAGATTGATAAACCTTAGGTCATCCACTTGAGGGAAATTTGCTACTGTCCTACAAACCTCTGCACTTGGAGGCCCAACAACGTCTACAAGAAGAAGGTTGGGTAGTAGACATCACCAAGCCAGGTGATTGGGTGAAGTGTGCTGTCACCCACGGCCGATTGGTGGAGTTGCAGACCCAGGGGTTCCTCCCGCCTGCATATATGGTCCCCGTCCGAGCCGGACTAGCCACTTACGATGGCGGGGAGCAAGCAGAGAGTTTCCCCAACCCATCCAGGGAGGGAGCGAGTATGCCTTGTCCCTTACTTGCTGAGGGGCCTTAGATTTCCAATCCATCCATTCCTCCGCGGGCTCCTAGAGTACTACGGCCTCCAGCTGCACAACTTCACTCCTGCCTCCATACTGCACATTGTAGGCTATGTCGCCCTTTGCGAGCTATTTCTGGGCTGCGAATCTCATTTCGATCTATGGAAGAGGCTATTCTGCCTCGTCCGCCGCACTTAGGGGGGATCAATATATCAAGTGGGCGGAGCCGAAATATGGCGCATCGCCGGGACCGGATACGTGTCCGGTACTTCGAAGAAGACATCCGAAGACTGGCCTTTAGAGTGGTGTTATATGGAGGACGTCCCCCTTCCGGACCCTATCCAGATGGGCCTTCCTGAGTTTGCCAATGACCCACTTAAGAAACGCCACAGCTGGCGCCCCCGGAGCCCCCAGGAGGAAGATAACAGAGAGGTCCTTTATCTGATGGGTAGGATAAAAACGCTGGCCAAATCAGGATTGACAATAATCGAGGTTATGTCAATATGCATAATGCGGGGGGTGTAGCCACTTCAGTACCGGGGGAAACCCATGTGGCACTTCAATGGAGAAGACGATGCCTCCCGCTGCGGTCGTAAAGGTCTGGACTCCGCCACCGCTCTGGCGAAAATACTGTCCGATTTGTATAAAGGAGAAGAAGAGGAGTTTATCTGCATTAAGCCACGGGATGGATTTTCCATGTACAACCCCCAAGCTGGGTGAGCTGCTATCTTTTACTCAACTCCTTTCATTCCCGCATTCTTTATCACAAATATTTACATTGCTAATTCATAGCAGGAACTGCGAAAATCTGTGAGAGAGGTCCACAACCCGTCTCCACAGCCAGAGGACCCTGACCGGGCCCTCGACCCCGGACTCGAAGAAGATCCGGACGTATTTGTGGAGCTCATAGACAAGACGTTCTATCAGTTAAGCTGTGATGGTGCCTTGGTGGCCATCATAGCTGATTATCCTGGCCTACTCCCTGCATCACATGCAAGTAAAACCGGAGTCCTAACTTCTGAGAAGGATCCCTTCTTTGCGCCTTACCCACCGCACATGTATTGCATTTTACAGGGAAGGCCATCAGGGCGCCATGTCAAACCCGCGGTGACTCACAGGGGTCGTTGGGTCGTACTCCGCGACCCTAATTTCTCTGAAGAGGCGTTTAATGCCTTCAACTCAGGAGACGCGTACATCCGAGCTGCTCAAGGTGGTTTTGCTAGAGCCATGGACCAGTATTTAAAGGATATACGGGTAAGAAAATCTGATAATTATGTATATCAGTAGCCCCTGAGACTTGAAACAGTTGGCACAACTGATTTAAGGATCATTGTATGCATAGGTTCTTACAGAGAAGAACACCCATTTGTCCCAAGAGCTGGAGGAGTGCAAAGCCTAGCTAAGGGCCGCAGTTGCCGGAATGGAGGAATCTAAGAAGGCCTCATCTGGTAATACTTGTCTCAAAAAGAATGTAATTACGTGTACCAGTTAGTATTCGGCATGCTTGTGAATCTAACAATAGATTCTGCAGATAATCCCGGAGGGAATCCGGGGATGGTACAAGAGGATGAGCAACAAGCTAAACGATAGCTAGAGGCTGGCGAGCGTGTGCTTACACGGGTTAGGCGGGAGAAAAATGATCTCCAAGACACCAATACCCGGCTGGGCGTTGAATTAAAAGATGTTCGGGCCTAGCTTGCTGACTCTGTGAAGGAGAATAAGAGGCTTCGATGCGGCATTTTTAGTAAGTGCTCGAATGAACCTTTATATATTTCAGCGAAGAAATGGGCTAACAGAGTTATGTCTGTAGGTATGCTGACAGGTCATCCCGAAGAGGAGATGTCCGGATCCGCAGGTGATCTTCTGCAAGAGCTCTCACAACTGTGCGAACAAGTTCGGCAGGTGATGCAGGGTATTGCCCAGGCCTTGTGGCCATCCGCCTCCCTGCTAGGAGGCATGGGGGAGCTTGTAGAGATGCTCAAGGGAGCACGGTGGCGCTTCCGATTATGGAAGATATCGGCCTGCCGACAAGGTGCGAGGGAAGCCTGGGCCGTGGTGAAGACGCGGTACACCAAGGTTGACCCGAATCACATGGCCGAGGTCGAACCTGTAGGGTCAGATGGGAAAGAGATCCCCGTTAGTCTGGTATATGACCAGGTAGGATTAGCCGCAAAGTATTCCCAATAGGATTGTAGGCTAGACAGCTTGTTGGATGGTATAGAAGAAGAATTTAGTCAGTCTAAGTGACTGTGTACTTCAAATGACATATTTTGTCCCTAGCCGAATTGTAAATCATTTGTCATGGAGGACCTTTTCACTTCAACCTCTCGACCTGACAGTCCGGAGTGTATCCGAATACCCGCTCAGTTACGTAAACCGGGGTACGCATGGAAACCAGGCGTAGGGGTCATAAGTGCTTTAACAGACAAGTACCCAACTAGTTATGTTATATTACATGGATAGTAAGAAACATCTTCTAGGGAGAATAGTTCCGTTAAGGGCTCCTTTTCCTGGGTACGCATGCATTAATGTGCATGTCCGAACTGCGAACAGAGACGCAGGATATGAAACATCTGGGGGTTTATATTGTAAATAGGTAAGAAACATCTTTTGTTCACCGACCGAATATTCCCTTAAGAACGCTAGCTTTCGGCTTCACCCAGTCTGAGGTACACGTCCGGCTGACCCGATAGTAACAATCGCAGAGGTGCTCCCCTTATGCCCTAGCCGAACTAACGGGAACGTTGGGCATAAATACAGGAGCCAGGCAACCCAGCTTGGCCTAAACTTAAGTCATATCGATGTATATAATGGTGAAAAAAGGTACATATGGAAAAGTGACACATATGTAGTGGGCATAAAGCCCAGGAGATAATTATATTAAGTTTCTGTATAAGAAGCCCCCAGGTATAATAAGCGCGCATAGTGCGTCAAGATTGTGTAGTCAAGACACACTTGAAGCCTTTAAGGCCATAAAAAAGGAAGAAAGAAAGAAAGAGATAAAGAGGATATAACTTAAAAAAGAAAGGACATGAACACGGAGCTCGGCACTAGGCATATAATCATCGGAGTCTGGACGTGTTCCATGGGTTTGGCTCGAGTCGATTATCAGATGCATCAAGCAGACGGTACGCCCCTCGGGTGAGAACTTTATCAATGATGAAGGGACCCTCCCACTTGGGCTTGAACTTGTCCTTTTTCTTCTTCGGTATGCATAGAACCAGTTCACCAACGTTATAAGTTTTGGCCCGTACTTCTCTTCTTTGATATCTTCGAGCCTGTTGCTGATAGAAAGCAGAATGGGCTTTTGCGACATCGCGCTCCTCCTCCAGGGCATCTAAACTATCCTGCCGATCAAGCTCGGCTTCTCTCTCTTCGTACATGCGCACTCGAGGTGAGTCATGAATGATATCGCAGGGCAATACCGCCTCTGTGCTGTACACCATAAAAATGGTGTGTATCCGGTGGTGCGATTCAGCGTAGTCCGCAGCCCCCATAGTATGGAGTCGAGCTCCTCGACCCAGTGTGTATCTGATTCCTTCAAGGATCGCACTAGTCCGGGTTTGATGCCGCTCATAATAAGACCATTTGCTTGTTCAACTTGACTATTTATTTGGGGTGATAGACGGAGGCGTAATCGAGCTTAATGCCCATATTGCCGCACCAAGTTTTCACCTCGTGAGCTGTGAAGTTGGAGACATTATCGGTGATGATGCTGTGGGGGATACCGTAATGGTGCACAACCCCTGATATGAAGTCTATCACTGGTCCGGATTCGGCCGTTTTAACTGGTTTGGCTTCTATCCATTTGGTGAATTTATCCACCATGACCAACAAGTATTTTTTTTCTTATGGCTTCCACCTTTAAGGGGTCCGACCATATCAAGCCCCTAGACCGCAAAGGGCCAAGTTATGGGGATGGTTTGGAGAGCGGTAGGTGGCATATGGCTTTGGTTGGCAAAAAGCTGGCATCCAACGCAATGTTGGACAAGGTCCTGTGCGTCTGCTCAGGCTGTCGACCAGTAGAAACCTGTATGGAAGGCCTTGCTTACAAGGGCCCGAGCTGCGGCGTGGTGGCCGCCGCGTCCAGCATGAATTTCGGCCAGGAGCTGCCGCCCTTCCTCTTTGGAGATGCACCTTTGGAGCACTCCGGTAGCGCTTCTCTTATAAAGCTCTCCCTCGTGAACCTTGTAGGCTTTAGAGCGCCACACAATGCAAGTGCTTCGTTTTGGTCCTCGGGGAGTTCTTGCCTATTTAGGTAAGCTAAGAAGGGTTCTGTCCACGAGGCGACAACAGCCATGATCACATGGGCCGAAGGTGTTATTTTGGTGGCGGAGCCTCCGATTATGTCAGTGTGTTCGGGATCTGGGGTTGTGCTCAGATCTGGACTAGTATTGCCGGACTCCCCTTGCCACACCACGGATGGCTTGAACAGCCTTTCCAAGAAGATGTTAGGTGGGACAGGGTTGCACTTAGCGCCAATGCGGGCGAGGATATCTGCCGCTTGATTGTTTTCTCAGACCACATGATGGAATTTGAGACCCTCGAACCGAGCTGAAATTTTGAGGACGGCATTGCGGTAAGCCGCCATTTTTGGGTCCTTGGCATCAAAGTCTCCATTTATTTGAGATATTGCGAGGTTCTAATCTCCACACACTTCTAGGCATTGAATGCCCATGGAGACTGCCATCCGAAGACCATGCAACAGAGCCTCGTATTTGGCTGCATTGTTGGGGTCTGTATATAATATTTGGAGTACGTATTGGACTATATCTCTGGTGGGGGGTGTCAGGACAACGCCCGCTCCCAGACCAGCCAGCATCTTAGAGCCGTCAAAGTGCATGATCCAATTGGAGTACGCGCCGTACTCTTTAGGGAGTTCGACTTCTGTCCATTCGGCGACGAAGTCAGCCAGTACTTGTGTTTTAATGGCTCACCGTGGTTTCTATATGATGTCGAACGGGAGGAGCTCGATAGCCCACTTAGCAATCCGGCCTGTGGCATCGTGGTTATTTATTATATCATTGAGTGGTACTTCGGAGGCCACCATGATTGAACACTCTTGAAAGTAGTGTCGTAGTTTCCGGGATGCCATGAAGACCGCGTATGCTATCTTTTGATAATGTGGGTACCATGACTTGCATGGAGTAAGGACGATGGATACGTAGTATACCGGCTTTTGAAGCGGGAACTTATGTCCTTCCTCCTCTTGTTCGACGACGAGCACTGTGCTTACAACTTGGTGCGTTGCATCTACATATAACAACATGGGTTTGCTGATGTTTGGTGCAGCCAGGATTGGATTGCTAGCCAAGAGGGCCTTTATTTCTTCCAGTCCAGCCATAGCCGCATCCGTCCACTCGAAGTGTTCGGTGCGTCGAAGAAGGCGATAGAGAGGTAGTGCCTTTTCTCCCAATCGGGAGATAAAGCGGCTTAAGGCAGCCACGCATCCAGTTAACTTCTGGATTTGCTTAAGGTTTGTTGGGGTAGCCAACTGTGATAGAGCTCGGATTTTAGCCGGATTTGCTTCAATTCCTCTATTGGAAACAATGAAGCCCAGGAGCTTTCCGGCAAGGACGCCGAAAACGCATTTTTCCGGGTTGAGCTTGATGTCATATGTTCAGAGATTGTCGAACGTAAGCCTCAGGTCGTCTATTAAAGACTCGATGTGTCTGGTTTTGATGACCACGTCGTCTATGTATGCCTCAACTATTTTGCCGATTTGTGTTTCCAGGCATGTCTGAATCATGTGTTGATAGGTTGCACCGGCGTTTTTGAGCCTGAAAGGCATGGTGTTGAAACAGAAGGGGTCGTATGTAGTGATGAATGCCGTTGCGGCTTGATCGGACTCCGCCATCTTGATTGGATGGTATCAGGAGTATGCATCGAGGAAGCACAATGAGTCATGTCTTGCGGTAGCGTCGATGATTTGATCTATGCGGGGGGAGGGAAGGGATCCTTGGGGAAAGCCTTATTGAGGTCCTTGAAATTGACACATAGGCGCCAGGATTTGTCCTTCTTTGGTACCATCACTAGGTTTGCTAGCCAGTCCGGGTGTTTTATTTCTCTGATGAATCCGGCCTCAAGTAGCTTGGCTAGCTCCTCTCCCATTGCTTGTCGTTTGGGTTCTGAAAAGCGCCGAAGAGTCTTCTTGACCAGCTTGTATCCCTTCAGTATGTTTAGGCTATGCTCGGCCAGCCTGCGTGGGATACCTGGCATGTCTGAAGGGTGCCAGACGAAGATGTCCCAATTCTCGCGCAAAAACGCCCGCAGTGCGGTGTCTACTATGGGGTTCAGCTGTGCCCCGATGGATGTTGTTTTTGTAGAGTCCGTTGGCTGGACTTGGAATTTGACTATTTCGTTCGCTGGTTTTAAAGAGGTGGACTTGGATCTTTTGTCGAGTATCACGTCGTCCCTGTCCACTGTGGAGCGCAGTGCAGTTAGTTCTTCGGCCACGAGGGCTTCGGATAATGCCTCAAGGGCCAGGGCGGCGGTTTTATTTTCGGGCGGAGTGCTACATCCAGATCACTGGCTAGAGTGATGATTCCATTGGGCCCAGGCATCTTGAGCTTCATGTACCCGTAATGGGGTATAGCTTGGAAGCTCGTGAATGCATCCCGCCCTAAAAGGGCGTGGTATCCGCTACTGAACGGGGCCACTTGGAATGTGATTTCTTCGGACATGTAGTTCTCCGGTGTGCCGAATACCACATCTAGTGTGATTTTTCCTGCACATCGTGCCTCCCGACTAGGGATGATTCCTCTGAAGGTCGTGCTGCTTTGCTCAATGCGGTTCTTGTCTATTTCCATTTTGTTAAGAGTTTCCTCGTAGATGAGGTTTAATCCGATGCCGCCGTCCATGAGCACATTAGTAAGCCAGAAGCCGTCAACAATTGGACTAAGGACCAAAGCGGCCGGTGCTCGGACTGTTCAGAATTGAGGTTTGTCACTGGCATTGAGGTTATGGCCGTGTCGTTCCATGGGTTTATTGCTGCAACGTGGCAGACCTCGGCGAGGCTGCGGAGTGCTCTCTTGCTCCTGTTATTTGAGGCGAAAGTCTCGAAGACTGTTAATACCGTATTGTTGTTTTCTACGGGATGATGCTCTGCGGTATCATTAATGAGGATATCCTCGCCGCTCTTGGCCACCTGCCGAAGTATCCAACATGCTCTAAGGCTGTGTGTTGGTATGGTATCCGGTGTGGTGTGAATTTTGCATGGCCCATTGAGCCATCCCTCCAATACAGTTCCATGCCCTGTAGTGGGCTTTTGTTTCTTTGTAATTGGATCGAGTGCCTTGCAAGAGTGCACCCTTTTAGTTCGGACAGGGGGTTTAGCGAGGGTCGGAGGATCCCAGAATTTTGCTTGGGTTTTCTAGGCGCTTTCCATCGCACAGTACTTCTGTACTATGGCCGCCAAGTCAGCAAAGTGTGCTATATGACGACGACTTATGGCGTTAAGGATTCCCTTGTCCGTGCAATTTTTGCAGAAGAATGAAATTGCGTTTTCCTCGCGACAGTCCTCGACCTTACTCATTACAAGGAGGAATCTGGCCCAAAAGTGATGTACTGTCTCTTGGGACTCTTGTCTAATGTGGGAAAGATCGCTTGTATCTGGGTGGGTGGGTAGATTTAAGTCCAAATCCCGACCCGATCTGAGACCCAGGGGCAGAGGAGCTTCCGAACTTGGCAGTTCGGGCTCCGGGATGTTGCCCAATTTTTCTTGCCCGCTGTCCGATTCTAAGTTCGGCGTCTCGGTCATGTCCTCCCGTAGACGGGTATCCGGCTCGGAGAGCTCGGGAATCCGGACATAGTTCGTCCTCAAAATAGAGGAAGAATCGCTGCATTGCTCCTCCACCACCACTATCTGATGGGTGAGCGGCGGAGAGTTAATCTCTCTTTGGTCGGGTTTAAGCCCGATCCGATCATAGTCCATAGCGACTACCAAGCGGCGATGTGATCCAAGATCTCGTTCAAGGACGAGAGCTCCATTGGATCCATCTGCTCGGTGTATTCCGAGCTGACGTGGAGGCTGCTTTTGATAACCCGAGAAGTCATCATCGGTGCAGCGGCCGAGCGGGCGGTCATGACGAAGCCGCCTAGTCGGAGAGTTTGGCCTAAAGCCAGGGCTCCCCCAGAGGTGATGTTGTCCTTGATAACAAGGCGAGCCATCAAGCCTTACCGTGACGACACAGTGGAACTCTCAATGAAAGCAGGAATGTCCGTGTCAAAATCGGCGGATCTCGGGTAGGGGGTCCCGAACTGTGCGTCTAAGGCTAATGGTAACAGGAGGAGGGGGACACAATATTTACCCAGGTTCGGGCCCTCTCTATGGAGGTAATACCCTACTTCCTGCTTGATTGATCTTGATAATATGAGTATTACAAGAGTTGATCTACCATGAGATCGTAGAGACTAAACCCTAGAAGCTAGCCTATGATTATGATTGTTGTTGTCCTACGGACTAAACCCTCCGATTTATATAGACACCGGAGGGGGCTAGGGTTGCACAGAGTCGGTTACAGAGAAGGAAATCTACATATCCAAATAGCCAAGCTTGCCTTCCACGCAAAGGAGAGTCCCACCCGGACACGGGACGAGGTCTTCAATCTTGTATCTTCATAGTTCAATAGTACGACACAAGTACATAGTCTGGCTGTCCGAGGACCCCCTAATCCAGGACTCCCTCACCAACAAAAGTGTTTGTATGTATGCCTAATTCGACAACTTATAATCTAGTATGAAATGATGTACTAGAGAAGGCCAACAAGCAATAAATAAATGATAACCCACAAGTATAGGGGATCGTTTGTAGCCTTTTTCGATAAATAAGAGTGTCGAACCCAACAAGGAGCTAAAGGTAGAACAAATATTCCCTCAAGTTCTATCGACCACCGATACAACTCTACGCACACGTAACGTTTGCTTGATCTAGAACAAGAATAAAACTAGAAGTACTTTGCGAGAATAAAACTATGAATAAATTGCAAGGTAATAAAAGAAGATAGCTTTTGTCACACAAGAAAGTTATTTGTCCCTAGGTGATCGATAACTAGACCAGTGATCATTATTCAACCCATAGGAAAAAATAGATCTACTCAAACATCATAGGATAACCACATACCATTAGATAATAATATATAGTGTCGAGCACCATGTTTAAGTAGAGAATTGCAGTGGGAATAGAGAGGTTACACTGCTGCACAGAGGGGGAGAAAGTTGGTATTGACAGTAGCAAGATTGTTGATGTAGATCGCCGTCACAATCCTTGCCGTGGCGGCACTCCGGCGCCACCAGGAAAGAGAGAGGAAGAGAGCCACCCTCCTTCTTCTTCTTTGGCCTACCCCTAGATGCGAGGAGGCTTCCCCTTCCGTTCCATGGCCTCCATGGCGGCGGACGGGCAGGATCCCCTCCTAGATTGGATCTCTCTCTCCGTTCTCTTCTGTTTCCTGTTCCTGATTTCTGGCCGAAAACCGTTTCTTAAATATCGAGAGATCCATAACTCCGATTGCGCTGAACTTTTAACAAGATTTTTTTTCCGGATATAAGCTTCCTTGCACCTGAAGAAGAGCCCCAACCGACTTACGGGGTGCCCACAAGGCACCACTATGCACAGGGGGGCAGGCGCGCCCTGGTGGATAGTGGAGGCCCTGGGCCTCCGTTTTCGTTGATTCCACCTCCCAAAAATCACATATATTCCAAAATAATCTCAATAAATTTTTATCGCGTTTGGACTTCTTTTGATATGGATATTCTGCGAAACAAAAAACATGCAACAAACAGGAACTGACACTGGGCACTGGATCAATATGTTAGTCCAATAAATCATATAAATTGTTGCCAAAAGTATGTGCAAGTTGTATAATATTGACATGAAACAATCAAAATTATAGATACGACGGAGATGTATCAATAAACAACTTTTCTTTTGCTACTATCTGGTTTAAAAATGGTCACATAGGTATTTTCAAATTATAGGACAAGAAAATGGTATTAGGTGAGTTGGTTATTGGCGTCATACAAAATCGAGCAAGCTTGGGTTCAATCCCCACTGGGCGCAATAATTTTTTACAGCAATGATCAACACGAAAAAATAGCAGAGGGAGCATTTGGAGCGAAAAAAAAGAGATAGTTAATGATCTATTTGGCGAGGGAGAAAATCGCGGAAGGTTCTGTTCACGAAAAAAGGCAGTGACGATCTATTCGGCAAGGGAGAAAATCGTGGGTGGTTCTGTTCGCTAGATGCTGATTGTGCGGCACAAAAGTCGTTCGGATCTGATGACAAAATCAGAACGTTTGGAAAATACATAATTTGTAAATTAATATTAAAAGGCTCTACATATGATTAGGAGGCTTTTATATTTATTTAAATATTAACGGGCCTAAAAAGACCAAGTGGTGGAAAGCTACTTGGGCCCAATAGGAGGTGGAGCCCCTTCTCACTTGGGGAAGGAAGGGGGAAGCCGAATTGGAGAGGAAATCCCCCTCCTCTTGGCAGGCTAAAGGAGGGAAACCTTACCCCCTTCCATGGTGCCCCTTGAGGGAGTCCTGGATTAAGGGGTCCTCGGTCGTCCGGACTGTATAGCGTGGGCCGGACTGATGGGCTATGAAGATATCAGACAGAAGACGTCGTCCCGTGTTCGGATGGGACTTTCCTTGGCGTGGAAGGCAAGCTTGGCGTTTGGATATGTAGATTCCTTTCTCTATAACCGACTTTGTACAACCCTAGTCCCCTCTGGTGTCTAAAACCAGAGGATTTAGTCTGTAGGGTAGAATCATAATCATACAGGCTAGACTTCTAGGGTTTTAGCCATTACGATCTCGTGGTAGATCAACTCTTGTAATACTCGTATTCATCAAGATCAATCAAGTAGGAAGTAGGGTATTACTTCCATAGAGAGGGCCCGAACCTGGGTAAACATCGTGTCCCCCGCCTCCGGTTACCATCGACCTTAGACGCACAATTCGGGCCCCCTACCCGAGATCCGCCGGTTTTGACACCGACATTGGTGCTTTCATTGAGAGTTCCCCTGTGACGTCGAAGATAGGATTGATGGCTCGCCTTGTTATCAAGGACAATATCACCTCCGGAGGAGCCCTGACCTCAGGCCAAACCCTCCGGCTGGGTGGCTTTATCATGACCGCCTGTTCAGCCGTTGCGCCGACGATGACTTCTTGGGTCATCGAAAATCGTCTCCCTGTCGACTCCGAATACTCCAAACGGATGGATCCGACGGAGCTGTCGTCTTTAAACGAACTACTGGATCGCATTGCTGCCTTGGGGGTCACTACAGACTACGGTTGGATTGGGCTTAAACACGATCAGAGAGAAAACAAATATCCGCCGATCACCCATCAGATAGCGGTAGTGGAGGAGCAATACAACAACTCTTCCTCTATATTGAGGACAAGCTATGTTCGGATTTCCGAGCTCAAAGAACCGAATACCCGTCTGCGGAAAGACATGCCCCGTACTCCGAACCTAGAGTCGGACGGTGAACTTGAGAAATTGGTTGATACCCCGGAGCCTAAACTGTTAAGCTCGGAAGTTTCTCAAACTCCGGATCCAAAATGGGGTCAAGGTTTGGACTTAAATCCACCCACCCACCCAGATACACGCGATCTTATGCACATACGACAGCAGTCTCAGGAAACGGTCCATCACTTTTGGGCCAGATTCCTCCTTATCGAAGACAAAATCAAAGACTGCCGCGATGAAGACGCGATCTCATTATTCTGCAACAACTGCACGGATGAGGGAATCCTCAATGCCATTCAACGTCGTCATGTATTACACTTTGCTGACTTGGCAACTATAGTACAGAAGTACTACGCAATGGAAAGCGCCTGGAAAACTCAGGCAGCTCCTTGGGAACCACCGGTTTCCACTCAACCCCTTGTCCGGGCAAAAAGGACGCACCCTCGTCGGTCGCCTGACCCAATAGTAAATAAATCAAAGCCCATTACGGGGTGCGGAACCGTTCTGGAGGGATGGCTCGATAGGCCATGCAAAATACACACAACGCCGGACATCATACCAACCCACAGCCTTAGAGCATCTTGGATACTCTGTCAAGTGGCCAAGAGCGGCGAGGATCTCCTCACCAAAAATACCACAGAGCAACATCCCATGGAAGACGACGACCTCAGAGTATTGACAGTCTTTGAGACTTTCTCCTCAAACAATAGGCGCAAAAGGGCACTCCGCGGCCTCGCTGAAGTCTGCCAAGTCGCAGCAATAAACCCCTGGAACGACACTGCCATAACTTTCAATGCCAGTGACGAACCAAAAATTCAGGACAATCCGGGCACCAGCCGCATTGGTCCTCAATCCAATCATGGACGGCTTTTGGCTTACCAAAGTGCTCATGGACGGCGACAGTGGACTAAACCTCATTTACGAGGAGACTCTCAACAAAATGGAAATAGACATGAGCCGCATTGAGCAAAGTAGTACGACCTTCCGCGGAATTATTCCCAGTCGGGAGGCGCGACGCGCAGGAAAAATCACACTCGATGTGGTATTCGGCAAGCCGGAGAATTATCGGTCCGAAGAGATAACGTTTCAAGTGGCCCCTTTCAACAGTGGATATCACGCCTTATTAGGGCGAGATGCATTTGCACGCTTCCAAGCTATACCCCATTACGGGTACATGAAGCTCAAGATGCCCGGGCCCAATGGTATCATCACCCTTGCCAGTGATCAGGACATAGCACTCCACACCAAAAATAAAACCATAGCCCTGGCCCTCGAGGCATTGTTTGAAGCCCTCGCAGCCGAAGGGTTAACCGCACTACACTCCACAGTGGATAGGGACGACGTGATCCTAGACAAGCGACCCAAATCCACCTCCTTTAAACCAGCAGACGAAATAGTCAAATTCCAAGTCCACCCAATGGACTCCAAGAAGACAGCATCCATCGGGGCACAGCTGGACCCAACGGTTGATGCCGCACTGCGAGTGTTCCTACACAAAAACTGGGACATATTCGCCTGGCACCCTTCTGATGTGCCAGGGATCCCACGCAGGCTGGCCGAACACAGCCTCAATATATTCAAGGGATATAAGCCAGTCAAGCAAACACTGCGGCACTTTTCAGAACCCAAACAACAAGCTATGGGGGAGGAGCTAGCCAAGTTACTCGAGGCCGGATTCATCAGAGAAATAAAACACCCGGACTGGCTAGCATACCTGGTAATGGTACCAAAGGAGGATAAATCCTAACGCCTATGTGTCGATTTTAAAGACCTCAACAAGGCATGACCTGAGGATCCCTTCCCCCTCCCCCGCATCGATCAGATTATCGATGCCACCGCAGGACATGACTCACTGTGTTTCCTCGACGCATACTCCGGATACCATCAAATCAAGATGAAAGAGTCCGATCAAGCTTTAATGGCATTTATTACCCCACACGGGCCTTTCTGCTTCAACACTATGCCCTTCGGGCTAAAAAACACCGGCGCCACCTACCAACGCATGATTCAAACATGTCTGGAGAAACAAATCGGCAAGACAGTTGAAGCATATGTGGACGACGTAGTTATCAAAACTAGGCACTCGAGTCATTAATAGATGATCTGCATCTCACATTCGACAACCTCCATACATATGACATCAAGCCCAATCCGGAAAAGTGTGTTTTCGGCGTTCCCGCTGGAAAACTACTGGGATTCATTTTTTACAATAGAGGAATTGAGGCGAATCCAGCCAAAATCCGAGCTTTGTCGCAGTTGGCTATGCCAACAGACCTTAAACAAGTCCAAAAACTAGCCGGATGTGTGGCAGCTTTAAGCCGCTTTATCTCCAGGCTGGGAGAAAAAGCATTGCCACTTTATCACCTTCTCCGACGCACCAATCTCCTCGAGTGGACGGACGCGACAACGGCCGGACTGGAAGAAATAAAGGCTCTTTTAGCGAGCAACCCAATCCTGTCCGCACCGAATGTCGGCGAACCCATGTTATTATACATATCGGCAACACACCAAGTCGTGAGTGCGGTGCTCGTCATGGAACGAGAAGAGGACGGACACAAATTCCCGCTTCAGAAGCCGGTATACTATGTATCCACTGTCCTCACACCATGCAAATCTCGGTACCCTCATTACCAAAAAATAGCATACACGATCTTCATGGCATCCCGGAAGCTACGACACTACTTTCAATAGTGTTCAGTCATGGTGGCTTCCAAAGTACCACTCAATGACATAATAAACAACCACGATGCCACGGGCCAGATTGCCAAGTGGGCCATTGAGCTCCTCCCATTCGACATAACATACAGACCGCGCCGGGCCATTAAATCCCAATTACTGGCCAACTTCGTCGCCGAATGGACAGAGGCCGAACTCCCTAAAGAGTGCGGCACATATTCCAATTGGGTCCTGCACTTCGACAGCTCCAAAATGCCGGCAGGCTTAGGAGTGGGCGTTGTCCTAACATCCCCCACTGGAGATACAATTCAGTACGTACTCCAAATATTATACACAGACTCCAACAATGTAGCCGAATACGAAGCCTTATTGTATGGTCTTCGGATGGCTGTCTCCATGGGCATACAACGCCTGGAAGTGCGTGGGGATTCAAACCTTGCTATATCTCAAATAAATGGAGATTTCGACGCCAAAGATCCAAAGATGGCGGCTTACTGTAATGCCGTTCTCAAAATGTTGGCTCGGTTTGAGGGGCTCGAGTTTCATCATGTGGCTCGAGAAAGTAATCAAGCAGCGGATGTCCTTGCTCGCATCGGTGCCAAGCGCGACCCCGTCCCACCTAACATCTTTTTGGAAAGGCTCTTCAAGCCATCTGTGGTGTGGCAAGGGGAGAGCGGCAACACCAATCCGGATCCGACTATAACCCCAGATTCCGAAGACACCGATATCATCGGGCGCTCAGCCATCGAAATAACACAATTGGCCCATCTCATCATGGCAGTCATTGCCCCATGGACTGAACCCTTCTTGGCCTACCTTAATAGGCGAGAACTCCCTGAGGATCAGAATGAGGCGCCCTGCATTTTCCGGCGCTCTAAAGCCTACAAGGTTCACGACAGAGAACTCTACAAGAAAAGCGCTACCGGAGTACTTCAAAGATGTATCTCCGAGGAAGAAGGGCGGCAGCTTTTGGCTGAAATTCATGCCGGTCTCGCTGGTCACCATGCTGCGGCTCGGGCCCTTGTAAGCAAGGCCTTCTGTACAGGTTTCTATTGGCCGACGGCTCGAGCAGATGCACATGACCTTTTCCAACATTGCGTCGGATGCCAGCTTTTCGCCAACCAAAGCCATATGACACCCACCGCTCTACAAACAATCCCCATCACTTGGCCTTTTGTGGTCTGGGGGCTTGATATGGTCGGACCCCTTAAAGGAAGAATGTCAGGACCCCGACTCGATGTCACATCGATCTAGCTGGTAACACCTCATATCACTTTGCGGCCTCACGCACGGTATCCCCACGGGTGTCGTCTTACCTTTTCCCGGGACCGTTTGCGCCTTTTGGCTCACGTATATGATAGTGTCGCTAGCATCCATATGATAAGGAGCCCGGGCTGACATGACTAGTCGTAAACCCAAAGTGGCACAGACTTACAGGGACAGGCATCCATGACCCAGCTTCGAACGTGTCGGTCATCAGCAAGTGGGTCCGGGCTGTAGCACTGGGCTAGCAGGACTCCGGTAAACCGGGCTGTAGCGGGCTAACAGGACTCCGGTACTCAAAGCGTGACATTTCCCCGAAGGGACAGACACAGGAACGAAGAAGGACACATGCCGGCCAGCCTAAGTGTTCCTGAGCAGTAGCAAGCTACCATGGCTCGGTGGTAACACTAGGAGACATTTCCCGGTAAGAGAGGCTACTAAAGATAAACAACTAGATAGTCAGATCCCACACATACCAAGCATTTCAATCATACACACAATATGCTCGATATGTGCAAATACAACGAAGCATCACAACATGACTCTACGACACAAGTACTTTATTTAAGGCTCAGGGAGCCATACATATCATACACAAAGGTACGGGTCTCACGACCCAACATACAAGTCATACAGTCATACAAGCCAGCAGCGGAAGTACATTGTCTGGGTACAGACAACTAGTAAAAATAAAGGAGGCTTGGAAGCCTAACTATACTACGTGGTCCATCACAAGCTCAGGGTCACCACCTGGGTCTTTAGCCTACTCGTTGATGTCAACGTCTACATAGAACCCATCAGAAGGGGTTGCAACGTCTTCTGTAAAAATGTAGATTATAGCAACATGAGTACAAAGGTACTCAGCAAGACTTACATCAGATCCTACATACATGCATAGTATCAAGAAGGGTTGGTGGAGTTATTGCAGCAAGCCAGCTTTGACTCTTGGCTAGACTATCCTATGATACCCCAGTTTGAAATAGTTTTGCGCACACGAGTCCACTACTCACCACTTCAATACACTACCGAGGATCCACCTCCGTCTTCCTACGGAAGAGCCATCCTCGGCACTCACACTTATCTTGAGGCTTTTAGTAGTTTCCATTTACTTGTCTATGAACTATATAGGCAACCAAGTAGTCCTTTACCGCGGACGCGGCTATTCGAATAGATCATGTTAACCCTGCAGGGGTGTACTTCTTCATACATGTTTCCACCACTTAGCGTCTGCACACGACATGTGCTCGGCAGACTTCAAGCGAAAGCCGACGTGGGTGTAGACCACGACCTACCTAAACACTTAAGCCTCTAGTCCAGGTTTATCGCCTATTCAGGTTCCATCCGCAGGGAGTCCGGCCGAGGTTTCTCATACGGCCCCGAACGATGTGAACAGGGTTCCCGAGATACCTAACGGGTATTCGGTACACCCGGCCACGTACCTACCGCATCACAGCCCACCCCTACGGTCAGCGCTGTCCACGGCCTCCAGTAGGCTACAAACACCAGAAACTACTTGCAACTCCTGGACAGAGAGCTAGGGTGAATAAGAAGTCGAGCGGGGTCATATTTCAGGGCCCAATGCATGGTAGTAGCTGTATCTTAAATCACACATACAGATCTCAGTGCTTAAGGTCGGCTTCAATGAAACAACCCACCATGTACTCCTACATGGCCTCTCATCGATACCTTTACCAAATCGTGTTCACCACACCACTCTCATTACCGACATAATCATTTCACTCCAGCCCATCACCCAGATGAACCAGACCTGACACGACTCTAAGCATAGCAGGCATAGCAAGGTAGGAACAACACATACATATGGCTCAATCAACTCCTACACATGCTAGTGGGGTTCATCTAGTTACTGTGGCAATGACAGGTCATGCAGAGGAAAAGGGTTCAACTACCGTAGCACACAGCAGTTTGAATCGCGTTGTCTTAATGCAGTAAAAGAGAGCAGGAGCGAGAACATGGGATTGTATCGATATGATCAAATCGTTGGTTGCTTGCCTGATGGTTCGTTGCACGGATACGGTTCTTCGTTAGGGTAATCACGGTACTCCTCGGGGACAGATCCTGTCGCAAAGGACAACGATACACAGGCATCACCAAACAATGTGCAACAATATGATGCATGCATGAAACATGGCAATATGAATGTGTTGGGCTAATGCAACTAAAACCAGAGGGGTTTGAACAAATTTGAATCATAGATTCAAATTTCAAACTCAAACATGGCCTTTTAAAGTGCTTTTTCTTCTTCTGCTTAAAACATCAATTTAACTTGTTTGATCATGCATGAAAATAGTACAGATGGATAGATTGGATTTTTCTGATCATTTTTCATATATAATTTGTCCAATTGGAGTTACAGAATAAAAGTTATGAATTTTTGAAGTTTAATTAATATTCTGGAATTTCCTGATTTAATTTAAATCCAGAAATATAATTATTGCGCCAGCATGACGTCAGCATGACGTCAGTGGTCAACTGTGGCTGGCTGAAGTCAAACCTGACGTGTGGGGGCCACACGTCAGTGACAGGGGGGGTTAAACAGGTTTAAATTAATCCTAATTACTAATTAGTGGCGCTGGGGCCCACTGTCAGTGTCAGGGGGGGTTGACTAACAGTAGTTAGCGCTAACCTAACCACCTGGCCGACAGGGCCCACGCGTCAGTGACCCTGGGGGTCAAACCCCAGGTCGGACAAGTCAAACCCCACCGGCGACATGACGCCGGCGAGGTCCGAGACGGCGGCGAGAGTGCTTTTTGCCATTCCGGCAACCAAATGGACGGCGGAAGGCATCTACGTGTTGCTGAGGTTGAGCCGCGGCTATTGGTGGTGGTGGTTGGGCTCGGGGTGGCCGGAGTTGACGGCGGCGAGCTCGGCTGCGGCGGCCGGAGTTCGGGTGCGGTCGGGATCAGTGTTGCAGGGGGTTTGGGGAGGTGTTGGTGCGTGCTACGTGCTCCTAGTGAGGTGTGGAGCACGATGGTGAGCTCGGTTGGGCGCTACGGTGACCGTGGCCACGACGGCGACATCGTCGGCGGCGTGGAGCTCTCGGCCGAGGTGGGGCTAGGGCCTAGGGGTCGGGAGAGAGCAGGGGAGAAGGGGGAAACGACTCGGGGGCTCACCGCGGTTGCAGTGGGCGTCGAAGCGGGCTCGGGGACGCGTCGGAGATGACGAATTTGACGGTGACGATGATCGGAGCCCGAAGAGGGGAACGGCGACGAGGCGGCGATGCAGGGCTTCCGGGGACCCGTGGAGCGGTGGGGAGGAAGAGGGAGTCGAGGCGGAGCTTCTGAGCTAATCGGGGGAGCGAGGGGTGGTCGGAGACGGCTGCTGTGGCGAACGGCGGCGACGGTGGTGTTCGGCCGTGAGAGGGAGAGAGCGAGGGAGAGGAAGGAAAGAGCCGGGGAGAGTGAGAGAGAGCAGGGGGGATCGGGACGGGCTGCGGGCGTCGTCCACGCGGCCAGGAGGTCGTCGGCAAGCAGGAGGTGGCCGCGCGGCCGTGCGCGCGCGAGCACGCAGCAGCTTCGGGGCGAGGGGAGGAAGACGACGGAGAGCTACAGTGCTGGGCTGGGTCGGTTGCTAGCTGGGCCGGCCAGCTGGCTGGGCCGCACAGGTAAGTTTTTCCCTCTCTTTTCTATTTCTGTATTTATTTAATATATCTGCAACTTTGTTGAATTAAATAAAATACCTAGGCAACTTCAAAAATCACCAAACTATTCCTGGCCCATAGTTGGATTATTTCCAACATGAAACATTTTAGTTTGGAGATATTTGAGCATTTAAATATTTTATATTATTTTAAATGCCCAAATTCAAATATTTATGATTTAATTCAAAAACCCTAGGATGGCCTAGGAAAAAGTGCACCATTTTTGGCAGAGGTTCTGAACCAAGACAAAAATGATGGGCATTTTAGAAGGGCATTTCAGGTTCATTCAAAAATTATTTTAGTAACCCTAGTTGGTTTCAGAGGGGACTGGGGGTTCTGTCATCCCCATTTCAAGTTTCTGATGAAAGAGTAAACATGATGCAACACTCTAATGCATGACTAGCTAGGGTGTGACAACTCACCCCCACTCAAAAGAATCTCGTCCCGAGATTTGGGTTCGTCCGGGAAGAAGGCGGGATATTCCAGTCGAAGACGATCCTCCCTTTCCCAAGTTGCTTCATCCTCAGAATGGTGCGACCATTGAACCTTGAGAAACTTGATATTATGACGTCGCGTGGTACGTTCGGCTTGATCGAGGATACGAATGGGGTACTCTCGATATGTAAGATCATCTTGGAGATCAAGCGTTTCGTGGTCAACTTCACGGATAGGATCCGAGAAGCAACGCCTGAGTTGAGAGACGTGGAAGACATCATGAACTCTGGAGAGGTGCGGAGGTAGTTCCAACTGGTAGGCAACTTCTCCTCGTTTGGCAAGAATGCGAAAAGGTCCAATGTAACGAGGAGCCAATTTGCCTTTGATACCGAAACGATGGGTTCCCTTCAGAGGGGTGACCCGAAGATAAGCCTTCTCGTCAACCTCGAAAGTCATAGCCCTATGTTTTCGGTCATATTGACTCTTTTGGCGAGATTGGGCTGTTTTCAACTTTTCACGAACGATACGAACTTGTTCTTCTGCTTCCTGAATCATGTCCGGGCCAAAGAATTGTCTTTCCCCGGTCTCTGACCAGTTAAGGGGTGTTCGACATCGTCGTCCATAGAGAACTTCAAAAGGGGCTTTACCCAAGCTAGATTGATAGCTGTTGTTGTAAGCGAATTCGGCAAATGGAAGGCACTTCTCCCAGTCCATTCCGAAAGAGATAACGGAGGCTCGAAGCATGTCTTCTAGAATCTGATTGACGCGTTCCACTTGACCACTCGACTGAGGGTGGTAAGCAGTGCTGAAGGAGAGACGAGTTCCCATAGCATTTTGGAAACTTTCCCAAAATCGAGAGGTGAAAAGACTTCCTCGATCCGAGTTAATTTCCAAAGGAACACCATGGAGAGACACTATTCGGGAGATGTACAAGTCTGCCAGCTGACTAGCGGTTATACTCTCACGAACAGGTAAGAAATGAGCTACTTTGGAAAGACGATCGACCACGACGAAGATAGCATTATTCCCTCTCTTGGTCCTGGGAAAACCGGTAATGAAATCCATACCAATTTTATCCCATTTCCATTCAGGAATAGCTAAGGGTTGAAGGGTGCCAGCAGGCCGTTGATGCTCTGCTTTTACACGACGACAAACGTCGCAATTAGCAATATACTGAGCAATTTCTCTCTTCATCCTAGTCCACCAGAACCTCTGGCGTAGGTCCTGATACATCTTAGTACTACCGGGATGAATGGTGAGAGGAGATTCATGGGCCTCCTTAAGGATCAACTGCCGTAGATGCTGGTTCTTGGGAACCACTAGACGGTTCTCAAAATACACAACACCATGATCATTAGTGGAGAAACAACTAGCACCTCCGCTAGCAATGTTCTCTTTGATTTTAGATATTCCCTTATCTCGCTTTTGGGCAGCGATGATTTGATCCGTAAGAGTAGGTTTTGCTACCAAGGTGGAGAGAAAACCTTGAGGTACAATGTGAAGGTTAAGCTTCCGAAATTCCTCATGGAGAAGCGGTTGACTTTGTTGTAACATCAGGTTGTTACAATAAGATTTACGACTTAGCGCATCAGCCATGACGTTGGCTTTCCCTGGGGTGTAGGTTATTCCTAAATCGAAGTCTGTGATCAATTCAACCCAACGTCTCTGCCTAAGATTCAAATCCGGTTGGGTGAAAATGTACTTCAGGCTTTGGTGATCAGTGAATATTTCGCAACGATTACCCAGGAGGTAATGTCGCCAGGTCTTAAGTGCATAGACTACGGCTGCAAGCTCTAGATCATGAGTAGGATAATTCTCCTCATGTGGGTGCAATTGCCGTGAAGCGTAGGCAATTACGTGTCGATCTTGCATGAGAATGCAACCTAGTCCTTGTCGCGAGGCGTCGCAGTAGATAACAAAGTCCTTGGAGAAGTCTGGCGGAACCAGCACGGGAGCAGAGGTCAGGCGTCTTTTCAGTTCCTGAAAGCTGTGCTCACATTGTGGAGTCCATTCGAACTTCTTATCTTTCTTGAGGAGTTCGGTTAGAGGTTTGGCAACCTTGGAGAAGTTCTCGACAAAGCGACGACAATAGCTCGCTAAGCCTAGAAAACTCCGAACTTGCTTGACCGATTCAGGTGGAGTCCAATTAAGGACGGCTTGAACTCGCTCAGGGTTAACAGCAATACCTTTACCAGATATTACATGACCCAGATAGGTCACTTCTGGCAACCAGAATTCACATTTTGAAAATTTGGCATAAAGGCGATGCTCTCGAAGTTTCTGCAACACTAGCCTTAGATGTTCGGCATGTTCTTCCTCGTTCTTGGAGTAGATGAGTATATCATCGAGATAAACTACGACGAATTTGTCCAAATACTCCATGAAGATTGAGTTCATTAACCGAGAAAAGGTGGCTGGAGCGTTGGTTAATCCGAAGGACATGACGGTGTACTCGTATTGGCCATAACGAGTAACAAAGGCCGTTTTAGGAATGTCCCCGTTTCTGATTTTGATTTGATGGTAGCCCAACCTCAAATCCATCTTGGAGAAGACTGAGGATCCAGCGAGCTGATCATACAGGTCGTTGATCCTAGGAAGAGGGTATTTGTTCTTGATTGTGACCAAATTGACAGGTCGGTAATCTACAACCATCCGGTCCGTACCATCCTTCTTCTTGACGAATAGGACGGGGCAGGCCCACGGAGATGAACTAGGTCAGATGAAACCCTTTTTCAAGGACTCATCGAGTTGTTTCTTAAGCTCGGCTAATTCTAGGGGTGCCATCTTATAGGGTCTTCTAGCAATCGGAACGGTTCCGGGGATGAGGTCTATTACGAACTCAACATCCCTGTCAGGTGGAACACCTGGCAATTCCTCTGGAAAGACATCCGGGAAGTCACGGACTACCGGAACGTCCTCAAGGTCTGGCAAGGGGCTGGCGTTAAGAGAATATAATTGTCGCTTGGCTATTCGGGTCAAGACATTGACTATCTTCCCCGAAGGATGGGTGAGTTGAACAGTCCTAGAGAAGCAATCAATTTTGGCTTGATGAGCTGACATCCAGTCCATACCCAAAATGATATTAATATCTGAAGATTTAAGGGCTATCAAAGATGCAAGGAAAACAAGTCTGTCGACTTGGATTTCATTTCCATAACTTACCCTAGAGGTCTGCCATCTAGAACCAGGGGTAGAAATTTCCATAGTGGACGGCAAGTCACAGAATGCAATGTTATGCAGACGAGCATAATTTTCGGATATAAAAGAATGAGAGGCTCCTGTATCGAAAAGAACAGATGCCGGGTGGCAATTAACAAGAAGCGTACCGAGAACGACGTTGGGATCCTCTTGAGCTTCTTCGGCAGAGACACAGTTGACATGGCCACGTGAAGCGGTGACCGGCTTAGCATGAAACACCTTCCCTGTCGGCTTGCCACGGCCAACAGCTTTAGCAGATTGATTGAGGTTGGCCTGGGGACACTCACGCATATAGTGACCAGATTCCCCACACTTGAAACAAGTCACGGAACTGGTACGTGGAGGAGCATTATTGGTTGGACCCCCATAGGGCTTGGTTGGTGCAGACTGTTGAACAGGGCGAGGCGCCTGGAAAGATGGCCTCGGTGTGAACCTGGGTGGCAAGGCAGTGTTGGGTACCCACACGCGGCGCTTCTGAGGACCAGCACCGGATGAGGAACCCATGTCACGTCCATGCTTGCGTGTTGCGTCATAGTCAGTCTGACCAGTTTCAGCACTGATGGCTTTGTTGACAAGTTTCGAAAAAGATGTGCACTCATGCAGACGGAGGTCGCGGCGAAGCTCAGGACTAAGGCCCTTGCGGAACCTTGCTTGCTTCTTGGCGTCAGTAGAAACTTCCTCGGTTGCATATCGTGCAAGATTACCAAACTCCCTGCTATAGACATCCACAGAAAGTCGGCCTTGGGTGAAATTGCAAAATTCTTCACGCTTACGGTCCATGAGACCCTCCGGAATGTGATGTTCACGGAAAGCCTCACTGAACTCAGCCCAAGTTGTGACATGGTCTGCTGGGCGCATAGCTCCATAATTCTCCCACCATAGACTGGCGGGGCCTTCAAGATGATATGCAGCAAAGGTGACCTTGTCAGCCTCAGCTACCAGCGCGGAACGCAGCTTGTGAGAGATACTGCGAAGCCAGTCATCAGCGTCGAGAGGCTCGACGGAGTGGTGGAACGTGGGAGGATGCAATTTGATAAAATCACTGAGTGACACCACGTTAGCCCTCTGATGGTGTGCTGTATTCTGTTCAATACGCTCTAACAAACGGTTTGTCTCCCGCTTGTTTTTCTCAGCTTCCATCATAACCTCGGCTAGTGAAGGAGGATGAGGCAGATTTTCATTCCTGCCCTCACTGCCTTCGGCCTGCTCTTGAGAAGCAGGGTTAGCGCGCGTGTTGACCATCCTAGGTAAACAAGACAATGATTTAGTCAGAATGGTAAAATTCCGACATAGGATACATGATGTAAGGAATAACTCGGAATGCAAGATGATCATCCGTATGACATGGTAGATACAGAAACTGCTTCTTTATTCCATCGTCATACACACCATACAGGGTTTAGTACAAGACCAAACAAAGTACTATTACGGTGAGAAAAGGATTACATCTCATCGGAGGCATTCCAAGCTCCTATACATTATTTTTCTACATCTCCGGAAAGAGTACAAACTAGGTCATATCCCACGAGTCACGCGGAACGATAGACGACACAGCTAGTGCGAACTAGGGATACTATCACTAACTCAGACCGATCCGTAGTAGTCCTCGTAGAAGTCGCCTCCATAGCCTGGAAGTTCAACGTGATCATCCGGAAACAGACGGTCTCGCGGAGCTTGTGGACCATAGGGGCTAGGATGAGGCCTTGGACCAGCAAACGGTGGCCTGCGGGGACCGCGAGGTGGGGTGATGCCTCCTACATCACGCCAAACCATCACGTCTGGCAGAGCAGATCTCACAGGATAGAGATCGCGCATATCCGAATATCCAGCTTGCACCGCCGGTGCGAACCGAGTCAACGTGGCCCAGTGGTCAGCACGGGTATTGAAGAGCTCTAACCTTAAGGCCCGATTTTCACGGTCCTTATCCTCGAGCATCTCAGCAGTGGTGCGAGTCCGTGAATCCTCCTGAGTGGAGTCAGCATAGATAGCCTGGAAATATCCTTGTGCTCCCGGAAGTGATCCTGGCATATACCGGAAGTCAGAGTCCCGAAATAGACCAGATCTGACTCGCATAATGGTCATCATAGAGTAGGCGGCGTCCTGCACAGCCATCTCAATAGTAACCCCGAGTCCATAGGAGCAGTGAAGAGGCTCGGTGGATCCAGGATAAGATGGAAATATCCTGACAGTGCAGAGATACTGGCTTTGATTAAAGTCCCGGAATTGCTCTTCGACCGTGTACTCAGGATACCAACGGTATCCAGCCTCAGTCATTACCCTGACCAACTTAGCAGTATGGCCGGGTACATCTAGGCATCGAGTCAGGCGAACCACTTGATTGAGGTCGCGAGTGGCCATCTGAAAGCATAATCATAATGCAAAGGCATTAGAATTTCTAGCAAAATTTCGGCAGCATAACAGCTGTAAATGCTCAAAAAGGATATTGAGACATTTGACAAAGGATTTCGTACACACTCAACATCATCACATCAAAGTTCTGGAACCATTCTAACAACATAATGTGGTGGTAGAACTGAACTAGGCTGGTAACCATCAAACTTATAAGGTACTACTGATTAGTAACTCGTGATCCTGATAGAGAGAACAGATCCTAATTCCTTAACCCCTGGTGGAAGAATGGACTGACTCAGATCAGAAGGTCATAAGGTATAAGAAGTAAAAAGAGCCTTACGTTCCAACCCACAAACAATTCCCCTACATATAACTAAAGAATTTCTAGACTCAACATCGACCAGTTTGGCTTGAAGAACCTACAGGCAGTCCGGCTCTGATGCCAACGCTGTCAGGACCCCGACTCGATGTCACATCGATCTAGCTGGTAACACCTCATATCACTTTGCGGCCTCACGCACGGTATCCCCACGGGTGTCGTCTTACCTTTTCCCGGGACCGTTTGCGCCTTTTGGCTCACGTATATGATAGTGTCGCTAGCATCCATATGATAAGGAGCCCGGGCTGACATGACTAGTCGTAAACCCAAAGTGGCACAGACTTACAGGGACAGGCATCCATGACCCAGCTTCGAACGTGTCGGTCATCAGCAAGTGGGTCCGGGCTGTAGCACTGGGCTAGCAGGACTCCGGTAAACCGGGCTGTAGCGGGCTAACAGGACTCCGGTACTCAAAGCGTGACATTTCCCCGAAGGGACAGACACAGGAACGAAGAAGGACACATGCCGGCCAGCCTAAGTGTTCCTGAGCAGTAGCAAGCTACCATGGCTCGGTGGTAACACTAGGAGACATTTCCCGGTAAGAGAGGCTACTAAAGATAAACAACTAGATAGTCAGATCCCACACATACCAAGCATTTCAATCATACACACAATATGCTCGATATGTGCAAATACAACGAAGCATCACAACATGACTCTACGACACAAGTACTTTATTTAAGGCTTAGGGAGCCATACATATCATACACAAAGGTACGGGTCTCACGACCCAACATACAAGTCATACAGTCATACAAGCCAGCAGCGGAAGTACATTGTCTGGGTACAGACAACTAGTAAAAATAAAGGAGGCTTGGAAGCCTAACTATACTACGTGGTCCATCACAAGCTCAGGGTCACCACCTGGGTCTTTAGCCTACTCGTTGATGTCAACGTCTACATAGAACCCATCAGAAGGGGTTGCAGCGTCTTCTGTAAAAATGTAGATTATAGCAACATGAGTACAAAGGTACTCAGCAAGACTTACATCAGATCCTACATACATGCATAGTATCAAGAAGGGTTGGTGGAGTTATTGCAGCAAGCCAGCTTTGACTCTTGGCTAGACTATCCTACGATACCCCAGTTTGAAATAGTTTTGCGCACACGAGTCCACTACTCACCACTTCAATACACTACCGAGGATCCACCTCCGTCTTCCTACGGAAGAGCCATCCTCGGCACTCACACTTATCTTGAGGCTTTTAGTAGTTTCCATTTACTTGTCTATGAACTGTATAGGCAACCAAGTAGTCCTTTACCGCGGACGCGGCTATTCGAATAGATCATGTTAACCCTGCAGGGGTGTACTTCTTCATACATGTTTCCACCACTTAGCGTCTGCACACGACATGTGCTCGGCAGACTTCAAGCGAAAGCCGACGTGGGTGTAGACCACGACCTACCTAAACACTTAAGCCTCTAGTCCAGGTTTATCGCCTATTCAGGTTCCATCCACAGGGAGTCCGACTGAGGTTTCCCATACGGCCCCGAACGATGTGAACAGGGTTCCCGAGATACCTAACGGGTATTCGGTACACCCGGCCACGTACCTACCGCATCACAGCCCACCCCTACGGTCAGCGCTGTCCACGGCCTCCAGTAGGCTACAAACACCAGAAACTACTTGCAACTCCTGGACAGAGAGCTAGGGTGAATAAGAAGTCGAGCGGGGTCATATTTCAGGGCCCAATGCATGGTAGTAGCTGTATCTTAAATCACACATACAGATCTCAGTGCTTAAGGTCGGCTTCAATGAAACAACCCACCATGTACTCCTACATGGCCTCTCATCGATACCTTTACCAAATCGTGTTCACCACACCACTCTCATTACCGACATAATCATTTCACTCCAGCCCATCACCCAGATGAACTAGACCTGACACGACTCTAAGCATAGCAGGCATAGCAAGGTAGGAACAACACATACATATGGCTCAATCAACTCCTACACATACTAGTGGGTTTCATCTAGTTACTGTGGCAATGACAGGTCATGCAGAGGAAAAGGGTTCAACTACCGTAGCAAACAGCAGTTTGAATCGCGTTGTCTTAATGCAGTAAAAGAGAGCAGGAGCGAGAACATGGGATTGTATCGATATGATCAAATGGTTGGTTGCTTGCCTGATGGTTCGTTGCACGGATACGGTTCTTCGTTAGGGTAATCACGGTACTCCTCGGGGACAGATCCTGTCGCAAAGGACAACGATACACAGGCATCACCAAACAATGTGCAACAATATGATGCATGCATGAAACATGGCAATATGAATGTGTTGGGCTAATGCAACTAAAACCAGAGGGGTTTGAACAAATTTGAATCATAGATTCAAATTTCAAACTCAAACATGGCCTTTTAAAGTGCTTTTTCTTCTTCTGCTTAAAACATCAATTTAACTTGTTTGATCATGCATGAAAATAGTACAGATGGATAGATTGGATTTTTCTGATCATTTTTCATATATAATTTGTCCAATTTGGAGTTACAGAATAAAAGTTATGAATTTTTGAAGTTTAATTAATATTCTGGAATTTCCTGATTTAATTTAAATCCAGAAATATAATTATTGCGCCAGCATGACGTCAGCATGACGTCAGTGGTCAACTGTGGCTGGCTGAAGTCAAACCTGACGTGTGGGGGCCACACGTCAGTGACAGGGGGGGTTAAACAGGTTTAAATTAATCCTAATTACTAATTAGTGGCGCTGGGGCCCACTGTCAGTGTCAGGGGGGGTTGACTAACAGTAGTTAGCGCTAACCTAACCACCTGGCCGACAGGGCCCACGCGTCAGTGACCCTGGGGGTCAAACCCCAGGTCGGACAAGTCAAACCCCACCGGCGACATGACGCCGGCGAGGTCCGAGACGGCGGCGAGAGTGCTTTTTGCCATTCCGGCAACCAAATGGACGGCGGAAGGCATCTACGTGTTGCTGAGGTTGAGCCGCGGCTATTGGTGGTGGTGGTTGGGCTCGGGGTGGCCAGAGTTAACGGCGGCGAGCTCGGCTGCGGCGGCCGGAGTTCGGGTGCCGTCGGGATCAGTGTTGCAGGGGGTTTGGGGAGGTGTTGGTGCGTGCTACGTGCTCCTAGTGAGGTGTGGAGCACGATGGTGAGCTCGGTTGGGCGCTACGGTGACCGTGGCCACGATGGCGACATCGTCGGCGGCGTGGAGCTCTCGGCCGAGGTGGGGCTAGGGCCTAGTGGTCGGGAGAGAGCAGGGGAGAAGGGGGAAACGACTCGGGGGCTCACCGCGGTTGCAGTGGGCGTCGAAGCGGGCTCGGGGACGCGTCGGAGACGACGAATTTGACGGTGACGATGATCGGAGCCCGAAGAGGGGAACGGCGACGAGGCGGCGATGCAGGGCTTCCGGGGACCCGTGGAGCGGTGGGGAGGAAGAGGGAGTCGAGGCGGAGCTTCTGAGCTAATCGGGGGAGCGAGGGGTGGTCGGAGACGGCTGCTGTGGCGAACGGCGGCGACGGTGGTGTTCGGCCGTGAGAGGGAGAGAGCGAGGGAGAGGAAGGAAAGAGCCGGGGAGAGTGAGAGAGAGCAGGGGGGATCGGGACGGGCTGCGGGCGTCGTCCACGCGGCCAGGAGGTCGTCGGCAAGCAGGAGGTGGCCGCGCGGCCGTGCGCGCGCGAGCACGCAGTAGCTTCGGGGCGAGGGGAGGAAGACGACGGAGAGCTACAGTGCTGGGCTGGGTCGGGTCGGTTGCTAGCTGGGCCGGCCAGCTGGCTGGGCCGCACAGGTAAGTTTTTCCCTCTCTTTTCTGTTTCTGTATTTATTTAATATATCTGCAACTTTGTTGAATTAAATAAAATACCTAGGCAACTTCAAAAATCACCAAACTATTCCTGGCCCATAGTTGGATTATTTCCAACATGAAACATTTTAGTTTGGAGATATTTGAGCATTTAAATATTTTATATTATTTTAAATGCCCAAATTCAAATATTTATGATTTAATTCAAAAACCCTAGGATGGCCTAGGAAAAAGTGCACCATTTTTGGCAGAGGTTCTGAACCAAGACAAAAATGATGGGCATTTTAGAAGGGCATTTCAGGTTCATTGAAAAATTATTTTAGTAACCCTAGTTGGTTTCAGAGGGGACTGGGGGTTCTGTCATCCCCATTTCAAGTTTCTGATGAAAGAGTAAACATGATGCAACACTCTAATGCATGACTAGCTAGGGTGTGACAAAGAAGCCATAAGAAAAAATATCTGTTGGTCATGGTGGATAAATTCACTAAGTGGATAGAGGCCAAACCAGTTAAAATGGCCGAAGCCGGACTAGTGATAGACTTCATATCCGGTGTTGTGCACCGTTATGGTGTTCCACACAGCATCATCACCGATAACGGATCTAATTTCACAGCCGATGTGGTGAAAACTTGGTGTGCTAATCTGGGCATTAAGCTCGATTACGCCTCCGTCTATCACCCGCAAACAAACGGTCAAGTCGAACGAGCCAATGGTCTTATTATGATGGCATTAAGCCCAGACTAGTGCGATCTTTGAAAGAATCAGACAAGCACTGGGTAGAGGAGCTCGAATCCGTACTCTGGGGCTGCAGACCACGCCCAACCGCACTACCGGATATACACCTTTCTTCATGGTGTACGGCGCAGAGGCTGTGCTACCCTGTGACATTATTCATGACTCACCTCGAGTGCGCATGTATGAAGAGAGAGAGGCTGAGCTTGATTGGTAGGACAGCTTAGGTGCCCTGGAGGAGGAGCGTGACATCACCAAAGCCCGTTCCGCATTTTATCAACAACAGGCCCCCAGATATCAAAGCAGAGAAGTACGGGCCAAGACATATAATGTTGGCGAACTTGTTCTACGCTTGCCGGAGAAGAAAAAGGACAAACTCAAGCCCAAGTGGGAGGGTCCCTTCATCATTGACAAAGTTCTCACTGGAGGAGCGTACCGCCTGCATGATGCATCAAACAATCGCCTAGAGCCGAACCCATGGAATGCGGCCAGACTCTGAAGATTCTATGCCTAGCGCCGAACTCTTCGTTCGTCTCCTTCCCCCTTTTGTTTCCATTATTTATTTATTTTTTCCCTCTCTTTTCACCTTTTCTTTTTTATCCTTAAAGCTCTTGTGCGGCTAAACCGTGCACCTACGACGTACGCATCCTCAAATATGTACGTCCATTATACCTGGGGGCTTCTTGTACATAAGCTTATTATTATTATTTTCCGAGCATTAAGCTCACCACATATGTGTCTTTTCCACGTATGTACCTTTTCTTCGCCATTATATGCATCGATATGACTTAAGTTTTGGCCAAACTGGGTTGCTTGGCTCCTGTGCTTATGCCCTATGTTCCCGTTAGTTCGGCTAGGGCATAAAGGCAGCACCTCTATGATTGTTACTGTCGGGTCATCCGGATGTGTACCTTAGACTGGGTGAAGCCGAAAGCTAGCGTTCTTAAGGGAATACTCGGTCGGCGGACTAAAGATGTTTTTTACTCGTTACACTATGAACCCCCAGATGTTACGTATGCTGCGATTTTTCAATCATAGTTCGGACATGCACGTTAAACGCATGCTGACCAAGGGAAAGGAACCCTTAACGGAACTATTCTCTCAGGAAGATGTTTCTTACAATCACAATGTAATATAACATAGCTAGCCAGATACTTGTCTGTTCAAGCAACTATGACCCCCACGCCTGGTTTCCACGCATACCCCGGTCTATATTACCGAGCGGGTAGTAGGAAACACTCCGCACCTTTGGTTCCAGAGGTCGAAGCGAAAAGGTTCGCCATGCCAATCGTTTTACAATCCGGCTAGGGAAAAATTTGTCAATTGAAGTACATAGTCACTTGGACTCAAAAGCTTCTTCCTCTATGCCATCTAACAGGCTATCTAGCTTACAATCCTGTTGGGAATACTTGGCGGCTACTTTTACCTGGTCATACACCAAACTAACGGGAATTTCTTTTCCATCTGACCCTAAAGGTCCGACCCGGGCCATATGATTCGGATCGAGCTTGGTATACCATGTTTTCACCATGGCCCAGGCCTCTCACGCACCTTCCCGGCAGGACGATATCTTCCATAACCAGAAGAGCCGCCGCGCTCCCTTGAATAGTTGTACAAGCTCCTCCATACTTCCTGGAGGGGAGGCGGATGGCCATAAGGCCTTGGCGATACTTTGCATCGCCTGCCGAGCTATCTCGTGCATTTGCGACAGCCCTTTTAGCAGATCGCCCGAAGATCCGGACATCTCCTCTTCGGGACGGCCGGTCAGCATACCTACAGACATAACTCTGTCAGTACCTTTCCTCGCCGAACTACACGGAGGTAAGTTTGAACGCATACTAAATATGCCGCCTCGCAGCCTCTTATTTTCCTTCATGGAGTCAGACAGCTGGGCCCGCACATCTTTCAGTTCTTCGCCCAGCTAGGTGTTGGAATCCTGGAGTTTGTTTTTCTCCTCCCTGACCCGTGTCAGTATACGTTCTCCCGCGGCCAGTTGCCTTTTTGCTTCTGGTTCACCCGCTCGTGCGACTTTCGGTGCCTCACCCGGATGATCTGACGATTGCCATAAGATATGCACATGTATTAATATTCCTGGTATATGATTATGTTTTCTCGATAGAGGGAAACATTACCAGGCACTGCCTTCTTGGATTTCTCCAGTTCGGCCATAGCGGCAGCTAGCTGGGTCCAACACTTTTCCAGCTCTTAAGACAACAGGTTGTTCTTCTCTGTGAGCACCTGGTCATACAATGATCCTTAAATCAGTTGTACCAACTGTTTCAAGTCTCAGGGGCTACTGGTATATGATTATCAGATTTGTACAAATGTGTACTTACCCGCATATCTTTCAAATACTCGTCTGTGGCTCTGGTAAGCCCATCTCAAGCAGCTCAGATGTATGCGTCAGCCGAGTTGAAGGCATTCAATGCCTCTTCTGAAAAACCAGGGTCGTGAAGAGCGGCCTGCCGACGTCAATGATTCGTGGTGCTTTCCACTTCAGAGTTTGTGACGGATACATCATCCGAATCCTCTGCAGAAGGACAATCCGGTGTCACTCCCGCGTCAGCCTCGGTCCTTGAGATAGGGTCTAGAATCTGGCTGGTGGAGGCATAACCGGTAGGATCCCCGGACATGGTCCGGCGAACGCTTTTCCTGATAAGACACAACAGACAGTGTCACACTTCAACTTGACAGCTAAGGAGCGTATTTTAAAAAACCATACCTCTTTGATGAAGGCTCGGCCATGTTTTCATTTGCCTTCCTCTTCGAAGGCCTGCCCGACGTAGGCGCCACTCTCTTATGAGTCGCCTCAGGTGCAGCGTGGCGTCCCGATCGCCTCCCCTTTGGAGCACGAGATAGTGCAGTGGGTGAGGCAGAATGAGGAAGTTCTTTCGAAGGAGACGTCTCCTGATTACTTACATGTGAGGCAGGGAGAAGATGGGGATAGTCGGCGGTGATGGCCACTTTCGTGTCGTCATGGCTCGCCTGGTAAAACAGTCCATCCTCGAGCTCCACGAATATATTCGGATCCTCTCTGAATCTGGGGTCAAGGTCCCGGTTGTGGTCTTCTGGCTGTGGTGCGGGGCTGTGGAGCCCCTTGGTGATCTTCCGCCATTCCTGTTACAAATGGACGGATTAATGTCCATAAAATGTGACTCAGGGAACAGATTGAGTGGAGCAGTGGGATTGGAACACACCCAGCTGGGAGGATTGTACATGGAAAATCCATCTCGGTGCTTGATACGAATGAATTCCTCTTTCTCCCCTTTGTATAGTTCGGCCAGTATTTTGGCCAAAGCGGCGGGGGTATCCGGACCCTTCCGACCGCAGCGGGTGGCGCCATCTTCTCCGTTATAATGCCACTTGGGATGCCCTCTGTGTTGGAGTGGCTGGACCCCTTGTACTATGGATGTCACCATAACCTCGACTATTGACAATCCGGACTGGCGAGCGTCTTTATCTTGCTCATCAGTTGACGGACTTCCGTGCTATCTTCCTCCCCGAGGTTCCGAGGGTGCCAGCTATGGTGTTTCTTCAACGGAGAACTTGAAAATTCGGGAAGACCCATTCAGACTGGATCGGGAAGGGAGACGTCCTCAATATAGAACCATTCAGAAGGCCACTCTTCAGATGCCTTCTTCGGCCTGCTGGACAGGTATCCGGTCCCGGCGATGCGCCATACCTCGGCGCTGCCCACTTGAAATATTGATCCCTCTTGATTACGAGGGACGAGGCAGAATAGTTTCCTCCATAATTTGAAATGGGCCTCGCAACCCAGGAATATCTCACAAAGAGCAACGTAACCCGCGATGTGCAGGATGGAGCCAGGAGTGAAGTTGTGCAGTTGGAGGCCATAATACTCCAGAAGCCCTCGGAGGAACGGATGGATTGGAAATACGACGCCTCTCAACAAGTAGGGAACAAAGCATACTCGTTCCACCCTGGATGGATTGGGGAAATTCTCCGCCTGAGCCCCGCCGTCGAAGGAAGCCAATCCATCTCGAACGGGGACTAGATCTACGGGGAGAAGAAATCCTTGTGTCTGCAGTTTCACTAGCTGACTGTGGGATATGGAACACTTTTCCCAATCGCCTTTTTTGGGACCGTGGGGACGGGAGGAAGAGCTGGGAGCGCTAGCCATGTTGGAATGGTTTCTGCTGGCAAGCTCTGAGGATTCCTCGCTTGGCGTGGAATGGATCTGAAGATCCCCATATCTTTAAATAGACCACTTTCTTATATGGTCAGGGTGGTATGTGCAAAAATACCCCGACCTCTCGTATTCGCTCGACACGTGGAAGCTAAAGTCATGAAGTCTGAAAGCCGATGGGCGCGACATTAAAAGGAAAGCCGGATACTGCTCTTTAAGTCAGGTACTTTGAAGTAATCATAGAAGGAACCCGCCTTGCAATGCCAAAGACAATCTGCGCGTCGGACTCATCGTCATTGAAAGACTGGTTCGGGGGCTACTGAGGGAGTCCTGGATTAAGGGGTCCTCGGCCGTCCGGACTGTATAGCGTGGGCCGAACTGATGGGCTATGAAGATATTAGACAGAAGACTTCGTCCCGTGTCCGAATGGGACTCTCCTTGGCGTGGAAGGCAAGCTCGGCGTTCGGATATGTAGATTCCTTTCTCTATAACCGACTTTGTACAACCCTAGCCCCCTCCGATGTCTATACAAACTGGAGGGTTTAGTCCATAGGGCAGAATCATAATCATACAGGCTAGACTTCTAGGGTTTTAGCCATTACGATCTCGTGGTAGATCAACTCTTGTAATACTCATATTCATCAAGATCAATCAAGCAGGAAGTAGGGTATTACCTCCATAGAGACGGCCCGAACCTGGGTAAACATCGTGTCCCCCGCCTCCTGTTACCATCGACCTTAGACGCACAGTTCGGGACCCCCTACCCGAGATCCGCCGGTTTTGACACCGACACCCCTCCCATTTCTCCAACCTATATATACTAGGGGTTTTGGCACTTTTCAATACACAATTTTGGATCCTCCTCTAGTTCTGTAGTTCTAGTTGATTCAATTAGAGCTAGACCTAGATCCTCTAATTCTTATAATTAGAAGCCTAGTGTGGTTCTAATCTCCTCCATCTAATTCTCCGGCGGCAATTAGCTCTAGATGGCGAAGTGCTGCCGGATCGCGGAGACCGTACGCGTGCAACCTGTAGAGAGGTCGTGCTTTCGGGCTTTTGGATCTGATGACAAAATCAGATTGTTTGGAAAATACAAATTTCATAAATTAATATTAAAGGATCTACATATGACTAGGAGGCTTTTATATTTATTTAAATATTAACGGGCCCAAAAAGACCAAGTGGTGGAAAGCTACTTGGGCCACTTGGGCCCAATAGGTGGTGGCACCCTTCTCACTTGGGAAGGAAGGGGGGGCCGAATTAGAGGGGGAACCCCCCTCCTCGTGGGCGGCTAAAGGGGGAAACCTTCCCCCCTTGTGTGGCGCCCCCTCCCCTTTCTCCAACCAATATATACTAGGTTTGGGCACTTTTGGATACACAAGTTTTGGAGCCTCCTCTAGTTCTCTAGTTCTAGGTGATTCAATTAGAGCTAGACATAGATCCTTTAATTCTTATAATTAGAAGCCTAGTGTGGTTCTAATCTCCTCCCTCTAATTCTCCGGTGACACTTAGCTCTGGATGGCGAAGCACTTCTAGATCGCGGAGACCGTTCACTTGTAATCTGTAGAGAGGTCATGTTTTCGGTCTTCTGTTTGAGGGATCGTTCATCGACTGTTCTAGGCACTTCAAGTACGATCTACGCCGACTCTTGTTCTTGCATTGCAACTCGGAGTTTGTAACGATCCGATCCAAACTGCCATTGCATCTTTATAGTGTTCCTTATTGATCGTAGGCCCAGTTTTTTGTTTTCTACTATGTTTCCCAACATGCTAGCCACGTCGGCTCTAGACCCCAAAAGATTGTAAACTAGCGGGTCGTATTCGTGAGGCCTAGGAGCGCCAAGATGCAACCTTCTGAAAACTTGACGCATACTCTAATACTTGACGATCTTCGGCATGTTTATCCTTAGATGTAACCGAACTATGTGCAACCCTAGGCACCCCCAGTATCTATATATGTCGAGGGTTGAGGACAGTTGACGCCAACTGATACACATATGATCTCGTGGTAGATCAACCTGTAACTTGTACTCCCTCCAAATCAATACAATCGAAACAGAATCTAGGGGTTATCTCTTCGAGGGAGTCTGAACGTAGATAAAACCCGTGTCTATGTTACCATCGTGCTACTAGCTCGGGACCCCTGCCTGAGATTTGACTCCATCACCACGTAAAAGTGTTTACTAATACTCTCTCTGTAAAGAAATATACGAGCATTTACTTTAGTGATCTAAACGCTTTTATATTTTTCTATGGAGGGAGTAGTTTTTATGGAGTAAACGTTACCAATTTGCGTTTGGCAATTAAGCTACTAGGTATAACTGTTACAACTAAAACATCTAGTAGCAACATAGGAGTAGAACGCATTTGGAACTCATTTCAACCCTAGCAGCAGCTTTATCGCCAATAGAGTTCATGAGAATCATCGATGAGATAATCCAGCAAAACAAAAGGTTGCATTATTACATACACTAGAAGAACGCCCGTGCGTTGCAACGGGGCCACATTAACTTTAAAAGTTCAATATCAATTATGTTAATATTACATTGAATATTCTCATACATATTAAGTGACATCGACGACCTTTTTTACCATCAAATTCTCTCTCTCACACACACACACCCTCTCCCTCACTCGGGAGGTGGGACGAAAATAAACCCGAAACGGAGACTACCAACTGAGACATTAGGTGTAGAGATCATTTAGTTGATAAGAATAAATAGAAAACGGTGTTAAAAAGGAGAAACAGATTAGAATACATTGAAAAACCAAAAGGACGATGTAAAAGGGGATTCGCCCTATCCCCCGGGCCTTGCCACCGAACCGGCTCAGCGGTCCAGTCCCCGCGCGGTCGTCTTCTCCTATTCCCCGAGCCGCGTCGCTATAGAGACGGGCTCCCGCCCGACCACCTCGCTGGCATCGAAGGGGAATGGATAAGGGTGACGCCCTGCCTTCCCTACCCCATGGCCTCACTCCTCCTTGATGCCCCCTCCCAAATCCACTTCTCCTCCTCGCTCGCTCGATCCCGTCGATCTGGAGGAAGTCAGACGCCACGGCCACCATGACCGACCCCGTCCACATGGCCACTTCCCTCCCTGCGGGCTAGGAGCTTGTCGAGGAGCTCCAAATGCCTTCGCTACTTCGTCTGCACCAACGAGATCAAGTCCAGCACCCCCGCATCGATGTCGCTGCCGTCTTCCTCAACCTTGGGCCACCGCGACATTGCCGTTCGATCCGCGCCGCCCCGAGCTCCCATGTCTTCGCCTAGGGCGCCATTGACACCGCCATGATCTCCTCTTGCCTTTCCCTTGTCTCCCCTCTCGTTTGCTCTCATTAGGTATTTCGCCGTGGCCGAGAACCGCCGCCTGCCATGGCCATTGCAGGGGTAGCCACCGAGCTCCTCGGATTGACCCCGTGGCACATGCCCGCTCCTATGCACGCCCATGCCCGAGCCTGCCGCTCTTCTTCCACGCCCGCAGGGCCACTCCCTCTCCATGCCCACGCCCGTGCTACACCGCGTCCGTCGCGCCCGCCGCTGCCGTCGCGCTCGCCGCAGCCACCGCACCACTGTGCCCCGCGCGACACACACCCTGGTCGCGCACCACACTCTCGCTGGCTGCGCTCGCCCCGTCTGCTGCCCTCCTGCCTCGTGCCGCCTCCAGTCATGGCCATCTTCTGCCGGCCGCCCCCTCAGCCTCGCCTACTGCGTGTTGCTTCCTGCTGCTATGCGCTGCTCTACCATTGGTACGCTGCTGCACCATGCCCTCGACACCGCCGTGGACAAATGTGGCGGAGGGATTGTTAATGGAGTACGAGATGGAGGTGGCGGAGAAGTTGTGGAGAGGCAGGAGGTCTGGGGCGGTGTCACCTGGCTGTGGTGGAGGTGTTTATCCGACAAGGAGCCGGAGTGGAAGGAGAGATCACAATTGGAAAGAATCACAAAAAAAATCATAACCCGGAGATTAAAATGTATTATTTGTTTCCTAAAAATCTGTTATTTGTTTCCTAAGACAAATTGAACCAATAAAAGGAATCAATTGATTTGCATAATTTAAGGAAGTTAGATTAAAATGTATTATTTGTTTTCTGAAAATCTGTTATTTGTTTCCTAAGACAAATTGAACCAATAAAAGGAATCGATTGATTTAGATAAGTTAGGAAAGTTAGATTAAAATGTATTATTTGTTTCCTAAAAATCTGTTATTTGTTTCCTAAGACAAATTAAACCAATAAAAGAAATCGATTGATTTGCATAATTTAAGGAAGTTAGATTAAAATGTATTATTTGTTTCCTGAAAATCTGTTATTTGTTTCTAAGACAAATTGAACCAATAAAAGGAATCGATTGATTTGCATAAGTTAGGAAAGTTAGATTTAAATGTATTATTTGTTTCCTAAAAATATGTTATTTGTTTCCTAAGATAAATTGAACCAATAAAAGGAATCGATTGATTTGCATAATTTAAGAAAGTTAGGTTAAAATGTATTATTTGTTTTCTGAAAATCTGTTATCTTCCCGGCCCAGAACGACGGAGATGCCACATGATAGTATGGCACCAACCCATCGTCTGTGCGCTGACGAGTGACGACAGAGATGACTGAGCCTGAAACTTAATCTGAGTACGAATAATCAACAGTGACGGCAACTGTTGCGGGCTTGCGGCGAGGTACCCTCACACTACAGGAATCAGCTACTTTGCCGTCGGCCACGGCGGACGGCAAAGGCATGAACGGCGGACGGCAAAGGCCTTTGCCGTCAGCCGCGGACGGCAAAAGGCTCCGGCAAAGTAGGCTTCGATAAACAGCTACTTTGCCATCTGCTACTGATGGCAAAGTCTTTGCCGTCTGCCGCAGACGGCAAAGAGAGCGCGGCAGACGGCAAAGAAGGCGGACGGCAATAATTGCGCTGTCAGTCCGTTAAGTGGCTAACGGCAGGCCTTTGCCGTCCGCCGCTGACGGCAAACTTTCTAGTGTCTTTGCCGTCTGCCACTGATGGCAAAGTCTTTGCCGTCTGCCACTGTAGGCAAACTGACCAAACGGGTCAGCTCCTAGGAAGCACAGCTGGATGCCACGTGCCTTCTTTGCCGTCCGCGGCAGACGGCAAAGAGCCCGTTGCCGTCGGTGGCAGACGGCAAAGAGCCTGCATATTGGCTCTTTTATCTGTTTTTTATTAAATCCAACAATTTTCATCACAAATATAGATGACATATATAGATATATTTCAAAAGGCCATTACAGAGCAAACATATAAGATATCCAACACATAACTTCATCATCCAACCATATATATTACATGCATAGTTCCATCATACATAACAAGTTCAACATAGAGGCATCCAACCATATATATTACAATAGTTTCATCCAACGATACATGCATAGTTCAACAATACAAAAGAAACAGAGAAAGGGATAAGGAGCACTCCATCTATGCAAGCTTTCGTCAAGTGAATGAACTCTGCAAAATGAAAAATAAGAAAGTTAGAACAAGAAGAGTAGAACAAGAAGAAGAGTAGAACAAGAAGAAGACTAGAACAAGAAGAGTAGAACAAGAAGAAGACTAGAACAAGAAGAGTATGTCATTTATGAGCTAACTTACGTGAAATGGATCATATATGAGCTAACTAAGTTGAAATGGGTCGTTTATGAGCTAGCTAAGGTGAAATGGATCATTTATGAGCTAACTTACTTGAAATGGGTCGTTTATGAGCTAACTAAGGTCAAATGGATCGTTTTTCAAGTAACTAAGGTGAAATGGATCTTTTTTAGCTAACTTAGATGAAATGGATCATTTATGAGCTAACTTAGTTGAAATGGATCGTTTTTGAGCTAACTTAGGTGAAATGGATCATTTATGAGCTAATTTAGTTGAAATGGATCTTTTTGAACTAACTTAGGTGAAATGGATCATTTAAGAGCTAATTTAGGTGAAATGGATCGTTTTTAGGTAACCTAGGTGAAATGGATCGTTTATGAGCTAAATTAGTTGAAATGGATCGTTTATGAGATAACCTAGGTAAGATTGGTCATTTTGGAGTTAACCTAGGTGAAATGGGTCATTTTAAAGCTAACGTAGGTAAAATGGATCATTTAGGAGCTAATCTAGGTAAAATGGGTCATTTTTGAGCTAACTTGGATGAACTGGATCATTTATAAGCTAACCTAGGTAAAATGGGTCATTTTAGAGCTAACTTAGGTAAAATGGATCGTCTATAAGCTAACTAAGCTAATTATGCAATTTTTGACATAAGTAAGCTAAGTACAGATCGTTTTAGAGCTAACTTAGGTAAAATGGATGGTTTTGGAGGTTAGTAAGCTTATTAAGTCATTTTGGAGGTGAAGAAGCTAAGTCTAGGTCATTATGGTAAGCATTGGAGGAAATAAAGCTAAGTCTAGGTCTTTATGCATGTGTTAAGCAAAACACTAGATAAACTTACCAAGATGTAGGAGGTGTAGGAGCGGGGTGGCTCGTGTCGGTAGCTGGAGAAGGATCGTGCGATGCTTGTCTGGATAGACCATCTTTCAACACCTGCCATGACAAACAGTAAACAAAATTAGTACAACATAAAAAAAGACCGACATGAATAATAATATGTGTATCACTTAAGTGTATCATCATCAAGTACAACATAAAAAAATATAATACCTGACACTACTAATAATCTCGATCAGTATCATCAATAAATGCATAATCATCATCATCACTATAATCAATGACGGGCTCATAGGGTTCATTGGCATCAACATGTGCAAGGCCACCTTGACGTAATCGGTCAAGCATTGACAGGTCATCCGCAGCAGTAACCTCTTCTTGTTCCGGCTCTTCTTGTTCCTCCTCTGGGGTGATGTCGGATTCATTGTCGCTGTCTACTTCAATGTTTTGGGGTGAAGTATAGCGGTTCTTGAAACTCTTTTTGGAAAGACGTGTCTCTTGGAAGAATTCTCCTTCATATGTGTCTGGGTTAATGTGAGGTTCATAATCCTCTTCCTTTGGGGGAGAAAGTCTAGCACGTGGCGGCACTTCATAAACGACATCCCAACCTTTCAGATTTGGATTAGTTTGGCAGACCCACGGTAGATAGAATACTTGGGTCGCCTGTTGAGCCATAATATAGACATCAGGAACATCTAAATGAGTGCTTTGGTTGATTTCAACTAGCCCTACATGTTCATGAGTCCTTCTAGTCTCCTTCGGCTGAAACCAATAACATTTGAAGACTACAACATTCGGTGGATTTTCACCATAGAACAGAAGTTCATAAATTGCTTCAACTCTCCCATAATACTCGGTACCTCCTTCGCCGATAGCAGATACACAACAATTTGTTGACTTTCGGTCGGCCATAGATAGCTCTTTACCATAGGTACGAAAGCGATACCCGTTGATGTTGTACTTGTCAAATGAACGGACCTTATAGTCAAAACCATTAGCGACTTGTCTCAATTCGGCGTCCATAGACTCTGAATTAGCCTACAAGTTTAATATGAAAGGATTGTTGCATTATGCACAAATTAGCGAATGATATGAAATTGTCTAATAGAAATTACCGTTTGTTTGAACCAAGAGATGAAACCGGGATAGCCACCTCCTTGCTTTGCGAGAAGCTCATACTCTTCGACGGAATCCTTTTGGATCTCCGCTCCATACGAGAATATGGTGACGTATCGACTGTATGACATATCCAGGAATAAGAGTAGTTCAAAGGAAATAGAAGTTACGAAACAATGTACCGAGAACTTACTCGATGTACGGCCGCACTTCTATCAAGTTGTTGAAGATATACAACGAAATGGTCCGCCATTCTTCGTTATCCAAAGATACTAGATGTGAAACACTAGCTGGTGTGAGATTCCCTTTGAATAGGATGAGGTTGGATCCACCCTTTTTAGGCTCGTCAACATTGTACCGAGGCTTCGGATTATGCAAATGACGATTTTTGGCTTCGTAGTGCGCTGTTACGAAGTTTGCCGCCTCCTCTGTGATGAATGCCTCAGCCATCAATGCTTCAATTCTACGTTTATTTTTACATTTTTCTCGAAGCGTCTTCTGCATCCTCTCAGTTGGGTAGCACCAATGATTTTGCACGGGCCCCCCCAATCTTGCCTCGGTCGGGAGATGCAAAATCAAATGCTGCATTGGATTAAAGAAGCCCGGTGGAAAGATCTTCTCTAACTTGCAGATCAACTCCGACGCCAACTCTTCCATTTCTTCTAGCACGCCAGGCGATAGTTCTTTCGCACAAAGAACACGGAAGAAATAGCTGAGTTCTGCCAGTACTAGCCATTCATCCTCAGGGATGAAGCCACGCAACATCACCGGCATTACCCGCTCAATCCATATGTGCCAATCATGACTCTTGAGACCAAATATCTTTAGTTTATCAAGATTCGCTCCCCTCTTTAGATTCGCTGCATACTCATCGGGGAACATCAACTGCTGTTGCACCCACAAGAGAATTTCCCTCATAGCTGGCCTTCCAAGATTAAACCATGCCTTTGGCTTCGTCCAGTTCTGCTTTCCTTTCGGTTCTTTCATGTTTTGTAACGGCCTATCACATAGCGCCTCCAGATCGACTCTAGCCTTAGTATTATCCTTTGACTTCCCATCTATGCTGAACAATGTACCAAAAAGTGCCTCGGCGATATTCTTCTCAGTGTGCATCACGTCGATGTTGTGTGGGCAAAGGAGGTCTTTGAAGTAAGGCAGATCCCATAAGCATGTTTTGTGAGTCCACGCGTGCTTAGTATTATACCCCTTGAAGTACCCTGGACGTTGTGGATCTGGCTCGAGAGCGTTTAACTGACCCAGGGTCTGTTGGCCTGTCAATGCAGGTGGTGCAGAGTTTTTGACAACTCTACCCCTGATGAAGTTCTTCTTGTCTTTCCTGAACTTATGGCGAGGATCCAGGAACTGTCTATGCATGTCGAAGCAAGAAAACTTGCGACCGGCCTGAAGCCAACGGAACTCAAGAGCTCCCTTGCATGTGGGGCACGGGAACCTTCCATGCACACACCAGCCAACGAATAGCGCATACGCCGGCAAGTCATGCGTCGAGTACATGTACCAAACACGCATTATGAAGTTCCGTTTGCTAAAGGCGTCGTATGTCTTGAACCCATTATCCCAGGCTTCTTGCAATTCGTCCTTAAGCGGCTGCATGTACACATTCATATTTTTGCCCGGATAGCTGGGTCCTGGAATTATCAACGTCAGGAAAATGTTCTTTCTTTGCATAATCTGTTCGGGGGGGAGATTGAGTGGAAAGACAAATACGGGCCAACAACTGTATTGGGCTGCCGTCATACCAAACACACTGAACCCATCCATGCTGATGCCGACTCGAGGATGCCTCGGATCTGCCACTTTGTCAGCATGTAATTCATCAAACTTTTTCCACGCAACACCATCCGATGTGTGTACCATCATCAGATTCCCATCTGCATCTAGTTCGGTTCTTTTGCCTGTTTTGTGCCATGTCATCTGTCTGGCCGTCTCTTCGACCATGAAAAGACGTTGAAGTCTTGGTACGATTGGCATATACCAAAGAACACTAACGGGGATTTTGGTCTGTGTCTTCTCACCCATACTGTTGTCTACCACAATATACCTGGAAGACTTGCAAATGGGACAATAGTTCAAGTCTGCATAGTCAAGCCTAAATAAGGCACATCCTTTCTCACAGGCATGTATCTTCTCATAGGGCATCTTCAGTGCACGGAGGATTTTGTCCGACTGGTACAGGTTTGCAGGCATTACATGGCCTTTGGGTAGAAAGCGTCCAAATACTGTCATAATTGCATCATAGCATTCTCTGCCCAAGTTGAACTGAGCCTTCAGAGCCATTACTTGTGAGATGGCATCCAACTGACAAAGCTCAGTGTGCTCGTGGAGCGGACGTTTCGAAGACTCCAACATTTCATTGAAGGCCTTTGCAGATTCCTCCATCTCCTCGTCCGAATCCCGATCATCATCATAGCCTTGCACCATGTTTTCCATCCCGGTACCATGCTCGTCGGTGCGACGACGATCCACCTCAGCTCGGTCACATTGGGCAGACTCACCATGAAATGTCCACACCGTATAATCGGGCGTAAAACCACTCTTCTGCAGGTGTTTGCCCATTTCAGCCTCTGTCTTCTTTTCCCAATTGCCGCACCGGAAACAAGGGCACCAGGTTTTCTTTTGGCCATTTGCAAATGCGGCTTGCACAAACCCCTTAGTTTTTGTGAACCATTCAGCGCTCCATTTGTTCTGACCAGTGTGACCGGTATACATCCAAGCACGGTCACTCATCTTGACTTTCAGAGCTACTGGACACACAACAATTATATATGTAATTCACCATGTATATATTCATCAGTTGATCTACTTTGTCAATTTTCTTACGTCCATGCAACCTGCACTCTAATAGGTAATGATAGGTCCTAATCCCACCCGTGTATGTGTAGATTGGGTTTATTTTCCCATGCTATGCTCCGGATCCGACGCAAAATTTCGGCAGCACCTCCCCGCTGTTCTCCTGATACACGTCTCTGCAATAAACAGAGAGGATGTGTACCCGGAGAACAACAGGGGAGGCACTGACGAAATATATGCGTCGGATCCGGAGCAAAGCATATGGGAAAACGAACCCAATCTACACATACTCGGGCTGTCCATGGATAGCGTTGGACACTTCGAAAGAATCAAGGTTATAAATATGCAAATGCATGCATATTTATAACTATGACGCTTTCGAACGGGAGACACATATTGGTTACGCATACTAATGATTCAAGACACATATATATCTAGCTATCAAGTTTCATCGGAATAGATCAAATAATTAATGGGGGAGGAGGACTTGTCATTTCTGCTCACCCACGAACGAAGGGGCAGAGCTCGTCAAACGCACGGCGAGGTCGTCGAACACCAAACCTCGCAGCGATGAAACAACTGCACATTTAAAGCTACACGATCAACACAATTATATATGATGTTTTTCATAACAAAATCGAAAAATATATGACCTAACTAATAATTCACAATTATATGACCCCGTCGGCCTCTGGAAGGCCAAAGAACACCTTTTCGGGAGGTGTCGGTGGTCGGGGTGTCCTGTCGGTGT